>NC_072423.2:116755267-117064464 GCF_028878055.3 Symphalangus syndactylus | reverse complement strand
AACCTTACCACTGCATACCTCCTTTTTCCCCATGTATCTTTTGTGATATTATTGTCATACATCTTGTTTACACCTATGCTATAAACCATACAATATATTATTAGCATTTTACTCTATACAGTCAATAAAAATGAGAAAAAAACTACTCATATTTATCCATGTATTTACTATTTCTAACATTCTTTATTCCTTTGGGTAGAGGGATGATATGAGTTTCCATCTCATATCATTTATTTCTGCCTGAAGAGCTACCCCAACATACTTTTGTAATGCAAGTTTGCTGGTGACAAATTAACTTCTTTGTTCTCTAAGAAAAAATGCTTTATTTTCCTTTATTTTTGAAAGATTGGGGCATGGGCTATAGAATTCAAGGTTGATGGAGTTTTTTTCCTTTTCAGTATTTTAACCATATTACTCTATTTTCTTTTGGTTTGCATAGCTTCAAAACAGAAGTCTGTGAAGTTCATAGCTCTGTTCCTCTCAACATAATGTGTTTTTCTATTCTGGTTGTTTTAAGATTTTCTTTCAATCATGGGTTTTCAGAAACTTGGTTGTAATGTGTCTTGGCGTGGTTTTATTTGTGTTTATCCTCCTTGGCATTCATTCAATTTCTTGGATCTATGGGTTTACAATTTTCATTAAATATGGAAAATTTGGCTATATCTTCAATTTTCTTCTGTCTATGCAATCTCCTTCTGGGATTACTGTATACATATGTTAGATTGCTTGATATTGTCCCATAAGTTGCAATTTTATACTCTATTTATTTATTTTGGCTCTTTCTCCTTCTGTGCTTCATTTTGAATATTTTATATCACTGTGTCTTCAAGATCAGTAAACATTTTTTCTTCAGTCTAATCTGCCACTAATCTCTTCCAGTGAATTTTTTATTTCAGATATTTTATTGTTTATCTCTAGAAGTTTTATTTGATTTTTTTGTATCTTTCATTTCAATCCTTATTGTGTTTCTGCTTTCTTTTGAATCCTTGAAAATCTTATTAAAGATCTTGTCTGCTAATCCCGCAAACTCTATCTCCTCATGCCTGTTTCCACTGTCTGAATTTTCTCCTGGTTTTGGGCAACATTGCTATGTTTCTTCATATATCTAATAAGTTTTGACTGGATGATGTATATTGTGAATTTTACATTATTGAGTGCTGGATTTTCTTGTGTACCTTTAAGAGGTGTTGAACTTTTTATGGCATGCAGTTATTTGCAGATTAGCTTGATCCTTCTGAGGTTTGTTTTTAATCTTTTAAACTTTCTTAGGGTGGGTCATGAATAGCTTTAATTCTAAGTTTGTTTAGCCCATTGCTAAGATATTATTCACCTGAGGTCTCCACTGAAGGCCTGAGTCTGAGAGCTCTTTTACTCTAGCTAGTAAGAATTTGGTTGTCTCTCAGCCACGTGTGAGCTCTGCAAACTGTTCAGCTTACAGCTCCCTGCTTGCTCTTTTCTCAGCTCTGTGGATCTTCACTCTATGCTTATATGATTTAGTGTTCAGTAACAGATTCAGGGGATCTTGTGCAATTTTCTGGAGCTATTTCTTTAAGCAGCTTCTTCCTTTCCAGTACTCTGTCTTGCAAATTCTAGCCCCTTCAGCATTTCTGAACTGCAATTTCATTTCTTCAACTCCGAAAGAGTTTGCTCTACTTGAGATCACCTTTCCCGCAGAGAGTGCCTCCAGACAGAACGTCAGGGTGGTAACAAGCTCATTTTGTTCTGTCTTTTTCGGTGTTGCCCAATGTCTGAAAACTCTTGCCTTATATATTTGGTTTGTTTTTTTTAGTTAACAGTGAGAAGTCTAGTCCCAGTTACTCCATCATGGCTAGAAATAAAATCACCTAATAATCTTTCAATATCCATATCACTTAGCATAATTCTACTTATACAGTTCAAATATTTTTGAATAAAATATTAAACACTTCTTTGCTGAATTATTACTCATAAAATATTCATGCATTTGTGTTTTCATGACATTGTACTAAGCACCGTGGAAGTTTGCATTTTATGGAACAATCTCTTCCTAAAAATTTCATCTGATTAAAATGTAAGATAGATTAAAATGTATTCACAAGTAGCATAAAATAAAATTAACTGTGCATACAAGTGTGGTTTTAAATGCACTTAAAACAAGTCACACTTTCACAGCCATTTAAATCAGCATGATGGGGTCTCACAGGAGGTGAGGGTAGGGAATAGAAGCCAGCCATGTCGCTGGCAGACGCGAAATGGAGTCAAGAATTGTTATTCATTTCCATAGATGGTCACTTAGTGGATCTGGAAAACAAAAACAAAAACTGCTCCAGAAGAATCAATCTACTGTATTAAGTATTTCTTCACAGATTCTGTGAGGGAATAACTTTGTTCTGAGGGAACTACTGTAAATACAGCATCACACCATTCAAAAGGAAATTTGCTTACATATTCTTGGAACATTTGGAAGGTTTTTCCTTTTTGCTTTGTAAGAGTAAACAGACACTATGTGAATTTTTAAAAAAACCTTTTCAAAACCTAGCTGGGTGTGGTGGCACATGCCTGCGGTCCCAGATAGGAGGGTGAGGTGGAGAACTGCTTGAGCCTAGGAGTTTGAGGAGGCAGTGAGCTATGATCGTGCCACTGCACTCCAGTCTGGGGGACAGAGTGAGACCCTGTCTCTAAAAGATGAAAGAAAACCTTTTCAAAAACTCTTTTCTATTGAAGGCAATCAGGTGTAAATTTTTCTTTCTCTGAAACTCTAAACAACTCCTTAATGTCACCTGGGCCTAACCATATCTCCACCCTCAACTCTCCTCACTCTCCCTCTCACCCCTCACTTGCCTCAGGGCTTTTGCACATGCTTGGGAAGCTCTACCTCTCCCATCCTCCCCTCCCTTTCTTACTTGGATAGCTCCTTCTAATTTTTTATGTTTCAACTTAACTGCCTCAAAGAGGCAATTTAATAATACCCAATTTAATAATACTGTTCCTTTCATTCTCCCCTCAAAGACTATTCTATTCCTTCAGATAATGAATACTGGTTCTTCCTAGCCTGTTTGTTCTCAGATCTATGGCCTCACCCCTTCCCTGGCCAGCTCTGTATCTCTGGTGAGTGACCCCCTGTGATCAGACTTGCTTTCCCAGACTACCTTGCTTTCTGACTTCTGCAGCGGCTAAACCTTTGGGAAGTACTGATGGACATAAAAAAGGCAGGAGGAAGAGAGAAGGTCAAGTTTTTCTTCCTTCTCTTATAGTTTGGATTTTACCTGCCCAAAGGCTGAAGATCCCCTTGTGTCTTCCACTCACATCAGGCACCCCCTTTTCCATGGTCCCAGTCTCCCTTGGCAGCTCCTGTCTTGGTTCCGGTTCCCCTCAGATGGTACCGGGACCTGCACTCCGATAACATCACCTCTTCTCTTTGTACCTTTGTTGAAGGACTTCCTGCTGTGAACCTCTGGGTTCCTCCACTATCCCAGACTTTCTTGGCACTTTCGTCACCCAGATAAGTAACAAATTCCCTGCATTCAATTCCCCCTGCTCTACATATTCAGTTTCTCCCTTTCTAGTTGAATCCTGACTGATACAGTATGAAATTGTAGATCATCAGCCAGTGTTACTTTCAATCTAATGTCTGAATACCCACCCCTGCCCACACACACATTCCATGAGAACAAGAACAATATCTATTTTCTTCACTACAGAATCTCTAACACCCAGCACAGTGCTTGGCTTTGGGTTGTTGCCCAATTAATATTTATAGAATAAATGCTTGAAAGGGAAGGTGGAAGGGATGAAGTCAAATTTACCATCAGTCCCAGGTGACCTGAGTATGCTCCCCCCTGCAGCTTCTGTCCTGTGGATGGGGTTAGTGGATCATAGAGAGCAGTCCTTCATGGTTATGCAAAGAAGTTTTCCTGTGAGGAGACCAGAATGCTCAGCTTTGCTGCTATTATTATTTTCTCTTTTCTTTTTCTTTTTTTCAAATTCAACTTTAGTGGAAAGAAAACTTTCTCATTTCCCATTTCAGCTCACTGAATTATTCATCAAAAACGTTCTGCTGGTATTTCCTCCTCTGTCAGAGTTCTGCCGTTCCAGAAACACTGCCCTGGAGTTGCAATCAGAGCAATTAGCAGCCCATTACGGGATGCGCCTGTCCATGCCCTCAGGTTCCCGACCTGGGGCTGTGCTGATGGAGAGCCAGCACTACCATGGAGTCTGATGCATGCAGGCTGGCCTGAGCTCCTAGCGCCATTAATTGATGGGGAGCCCAGCAGGATCCTCATCTTCCTTTGCCAGGATCAGCTAATCAAGTAACCATCACGCTAACAGCTCAGGACTTTAGCTAACACCACCCTTTTATCTGACAAGCTGATTCCATTGGGCCTCAGTTTCCTTAGCTCTAGAAAGGGAAGGACAGCCCTTGACTGCCTGCCTCACAGCACCATTGTGGCTGTATGGGCCCACCTTGACTCTCAGCTCTGTCCACTGCTGGGGTTCCAAAAAGCTATGCAAATTGGTCAAATGTGCCTCTAGAAATCGATTTGCCTCTAAGGATGATTTCTCTCTAGAGGGTGTTTCAGTTTTGTTACAAGCTTGTCCCTGTTACACAACTTCCATCCCTAGAAGGGAGGATCGATTTCTGTGTTCCTCCTGGCGTCACTCATCTGCATCTGTCCTCAAACCCATCCTCAAGGACCCATGTCTGTGTCCTACTTGGAGCACTGAAAGATGAAAGAGCTTCACAGTAGCTCTTTGGGTAAAATAAGAGAGAGCATCCTCCCTACTATCATAGGTCTCTCTGGCTTTGTCACCTTGGGGCTCTGGGGTGCCACCTCAGCGTCTGGAGCGCTGGTCTTAAGCTATATCTCTGGGCTGTAACTCAGCCCTTCTTCTCTGGGTTCTGCCATGCGGGGCAGGACTCTGCAAACCAGGGCTCTCCTTTGCCAGTGGCTCCCTGACAGGCTCTGCCATTAGGGGGTGCTGGAGAGAATGGAAGCTGGAGGAGGAAGCAGGGACCGGCTCCACCCTGTCTGCTTTTTGCTTCTGTGAGCAGCACCCAGCAAGACTTCTTCTCCCTGGCAGCAGCAGCTCTTTCCAAAAGCAGCTGGTGAATCCACATTGCAGTTTTTCCATTTTTCATGTTGCAGAATGAGATGCATCACCCACTCCCTGGCCAGAGACATCGCACAAGCTGCCCAGCATCCCCTCCTCAGAGCTCTGGGTCTCATGAGCTGGGAAACATGAACACCAGCTGACTGCCTTTCCAACCTCACCCCCAGTTATCTTCCAGGTCCTTCCTTAAAACTTCCAAATCTTTTAACAATTCTAACCTCTTCCTTTGGTGTCTCCAGCCCCAGAGATGGTGGCTGCTGCCTACAGCTGCTGCCTTTGTTCTAACTTAAAGTACACTTTTAAATCTTTCCGATTCCACAGCTAACAATTCTTTGCATTAAATTCTGTCTGTTCAAATAACTAGAAGTTTCTGACTCCTCCCAGGTTCCCAATTGATTGAGAAATAAGAGCTTGGAGCAGAGGCAGGGATGGAAGATAGCAGGAAGTGATGGTGGCTGGCAGAGCCTGGGGGCACAGAGGATGCAGGACTGAGTGCGAGAAGAGGAGCATACTGTAGACCTATGGGTTTCGATGGCCAGCTGTGCTGTGTGTGAGCCACAACTGAGACGCCTTCCAGGGACTGCCAGAAGCACCTGCAGGGAGGGTGAATCAGGCTCTTGAAAGCACAGCATGAGCTTGGGAGCTCTGAGCTCTGAGCTCAGAGGGCTGGGAATACTTGGCTAAAGAGGCTTAGTAGCCAGGAAGCCCTTCACACTGCAGCCTGTGTCTGAGAAAGTGAGGGGGCAACTGAATGAGTGTGCCCATCACTCTAGATGGTAAATGGAGAGAGGAAGGGATGCTTTCTCTAAGGGGGTCCTGGCTGGACTCATCTCCCCCACAACCCTCAACACAGACACTCTCCTGCCTGCCTCCTATCCTAGGGTTTGGCAGGACAGACAGTCTAGGCGATCCCCTGTGACCAACCCCAAGCCCATGCTTCCTTCAAGGTCAAGTTTAGATGCTGCTGCATCCATGAGACTTCTAGGATAACCCTCTCCCCACAACCATCTCTCCTCGCACCACATTGATAGTAGTGACTGCCAGTACCACTCACTGGGCCAGAGGAACAGTTCTCAGAGAGATAGACACTTTTCCTACCCTCAGTGAGGTGTCAGTGGGAAAGAAAGATAAAAAACTCAGCAGTGACTATCTATCTATCTATCATTTATCTATCTAAACTAATGGTACCTAGTAGGTGTTTGATAGGTAATTATTAAGTAAATAATGGATGAATGAATAGGTGGATAGTAATGAATGGATGGATGAATAGATGAATGGATGGATGGATAGACAGACACGCACCTCCCCTAAGATGGAGAGGCAGGTAGTCTGGGGCAGAGCCATCTGTCACTGAGTCTTCCTCGAGTTCTTGATACCAGCATACTGTCTGACATGTCTATCCTTGTCAGGATATCCTGATTGCAGTAGGATAATGAGCAAAGGTGTAGAGGAAGGAAAAGCTAGAACATATAAATGATCTGGAGCCAATGAACTCTCCCGCCTCCTGCTGCCTGCTCCTGGTATCTGAAACTCACCCTGCAGGTATTTCCCTTGGTTCAACACTGCACATTTGGCCAGTCCTCTTCTGGCCCAGCTTCACCAGGAGCTCTAACATCCAAGCAGATCCTGGACCAAGCAGCTGGTCCAGAGCTTTCTTTCCTAATGGGAGGAAGCTTGAACCACAGAAGTCCTGGGGCTGTGAGGCAGGCCCAGAGGAAGAAGTAAGGTGGAAGAGGAAGAGAGTCCACTGGGACAGATCTCCCTAATCTCCCAAAACCACTTTGTATAAAAACCACTCTGTAGCAACAGAAGTAAAAAAAGCTGTACAGTACCGGTGGCTTTGCTTTGAAGCTCCACTCAGACAGGGGCCATGAGTCAGGAGGAGCAGACAGAGGCCAGAGTTAGCCCACGGAACTTTTACTAGGGCAGGCATGCTCTTGTGATCAATACCTGTGGAGAGGAGAAGAAGGAAGCAGGGCCAGGTAGAGGAAGGAGGTTTCCGGGGCTGGGGGGTTTCTGAAGCTGGGTGGGCTTGCATAATGTTCTAACTTGGGGGGTCTGCAGGACTTGTGTGTCCCGGTGTTGATTAGTCATTGGATGCAACTGTTCCTGAGGGGCGGTGTGGCCTTGGATGAGGCTGTGTTCTTCACCTGAGGTGTCTCCAGGAGGGCTGGTGTCTCAGGGCAGCTCCAGGCAGCACTCCCAGCAGGACAGCTGGGGGAATAAGCCTTCATCTCTACAGGGATTCTGGGGGCACCTTGAAGAAATGCTCATTGTCGTATCCTGGAGGATGCAGCCCGTGCTCCTTCCTCTTATTATCCAGCCTCAGTGGTCCTCCTCTGGCCTCTCTGCTCCTCTCCTCCCCCACTCGCCCCCCTGCTGCCTCCGCAGCCCCATGCCCTATAGCCCCGCATTGCATTATCGGTTGGCTGCTGCTGTCAGAGTCTCCGGGAAGATAATCTATCCGGAAAAGTGCGTGCGAATTACTAAATCAATAAACACTGCTAACCTCTTGATTCACTGCTTCTCTGCAGAGAGCCCCTCAGCCCTGCAGCATTTCGCTTTAATAGGAGGAAAGCGAATGTGCTTAGTGGGCACAACCCACAGGCTGAGAAGGGAGGGGCAGCCACACTCGCCTAGGTGCCCACGATTAGGAGGCACCCCTCCTCCACCTCTGTCTTTAAGTTTCAGTCTTCACAGAGGTAAGCAGCAAGAAAGCACGGGTCCTGCTGTGTGCTTGGACTCACCTTCTAACCCTCAGCCCTATGTAGACGTCACCTTAAAAGACCCACCCCAGGTTCCATCAGTGTAACATCTTGCCCTCACCAAGTCAGGGCAAAGGGTGTAAACTCTAATTTGCTTAAGGTAGGAAGTATTGTCTGCTCATCCAAAGCAATTTTAAAGAAGAAGAAAACTTTACAACATGCAAATTCAAATCGTAAAAGGCTGTTTTAATGATTACTTAATAGCCACAGCTAAAACCTGCACAGTGCTCATTGCTTATTCCATGCAGAACATCATTTTAGGCTCTCTGCATAGATTAACTCACTTAATACAACCACTCTGGTTATTATTATTACTGTTATCCCCATTTTACAAATGACATTTTATTCTCTGTTTTAGAGACCCCAGAGAGGTTAAACAACCAGCTCAATATCACACAGCTAGAACATGGAAGAGTCAGAATTTGAACCAGGGCCCATGCTCGAATAGGTCAGTTCCATTCAACACACATTTGTGGCAGAATAACTTAGCAGTATTAATTTTTTCCTCCCTCCTCTCTTAAAGAAGGTAACAGAGTACTTTATATTTCCTCCCCTGAGAGATTTCCAGGGCAGTAAGGAGTAATTGCTCCAAGATAACCATTTCTTCTGCTTTTTGTGCAAGGCTGCACTATTCTGGAGATATGAAACCCATGCTTCCTTACGGCCTACCTTGGCGAATGCTAAAACTTGGAAACAAAAGCTGGAGGTGGGGGTGTCGTTAAGTGTGGAGATTGCAGTGAGTTCTGCCCTGCAGCCAGCACTTGGTCTCTTTACCAGGGGGCTGCCCTTGGAGCCCCGTGTTGCCAGTGCATACCAATAGCTAGAAGTGTCCCCTGAGCAACATTTGATCGAGGACTGATGGAAGAGTCCCTTGTCTCTGATGGGGACATGCTAAGGTGTGGCCTACACACCAGCCCTCCATGCCCTCACACCCTCACCTGACCTGCTTTTCCATGCACCTCCTGGATTTTCCAGGGAACACTTGCAAATAAGGCATATTCACACAAATCCTCATCTCTCGGTCTCTCCTGGAGAACCCTGCGTAAGACACCATACTCAGGGCTAATGGGCTAGAGAGGAAACAGTGTCATCAGGGTCCAGTGGTAGCTTCGTCTTGGCGGAGAGGCAGTCACTGTCCAGGCCGCAGCCCAGGGCAGGGAGGGAGAAGGGAGGAAGTACTCCAACCACCCTTCTGTGCACTGGTCTTCTGCCTGTGCCTCCGGTTGGCTGGGTCCTCAGCTCAGAACTGGCATTAGTTCACTTCTGCCACATTCCACTGGCCCAAGAAAGTCACAGGCCTGTTCAGACTCAAGGGGTAGGAACATAAACACCAGGGAGTGGTGCCAACTTAGGGCCATTTTTATAGTCTGCCACACTATCCATGCCAGCGTAACCCTTGGAAGAGTTTTCTGCTCTCCAGTTTCAAAACTGCTGGGTTACCTAGCATCAGTGAACCAAGGGCACCCAGCTACTAAGTGGAATCTCGGGAAATAGAGCCCAGGCAGTCAGATTCCACAGCCAGGGTTCTGAACCCATCACTCGCTGCTGTCTTCCTGCATGAGCACAAGGCCTAGGGCATGTAGGGTACAGTCAGTGTACAGTGGTTTTAAATTAGCCACCACAGATATGGAAGAAACATCTTATTTATTCTCTAAGAAATAAATGAAACTGGACTCTGAGCGCTTATGGAGTTGAAGGAGAATTCTATTCCCTTCTCCCCGAAAGCATGCCATGGTCCTGGTGTCTGGTGAGAACACAGCATTCTTTGAGGAGCTTTCTATCATCGGCTCACTCTGTGATGCCTAGCAAACAAGTCTGCTGAGGCCACTGGAACCTGACCTGGTGGTGGGGCCTCTGGACCTTATAGACTGGACCTTGGGGGCTATAATGGTACCTCACAGTCCTTCCCCTCTGAGGCTGTGCAGTTTCCTTGGGGCAATGCTGGAGACCTGAGAAGTCCCCCATCCTTATGTGTCCACCATCCTCTGCTCCCTTTGCAGACTGTGGGCTTTCTCTCTTCCTTTGCAAAAGTTTTTCAAAATAGGAAATAAAAATCAGTGGAATTTGCCCATCTAGTTTTAGATACTCTCAACTGTCATGGTGTATTGGTTGTAATATTCTTCCTGATGTGGAAGCATTCATTAGGATATCATGGGGGAGGGCAGATGTTAATATTGGGAGGGACAAGAGCATATGCCCCTCAATGCCATGCTAGTGGCCTTTCATATCCTTTCCCAATGACCTGGAGGAAGGGGCGGGGGGTAAGAAGAAACACGTCACCTGACTTGTAGGTCCGTCTTGCTTCCTGCTGTTCACTGGAGAATTGTCTGGCAGATACATGCCCTTTGTTTATGAGCTGACTCTCTTTTATAAACTACCTCAAGTTCCACCAATCACAAGGGCGTTAACCCTTCTAAAGTCTTCCATTCCTACCCAGAAAGTTAGCCAAATACCATAAAGTCAGGGAGTGTCTCCATAAGTTCCCTCACTGTGCCAACATTGATGGGCTGGACCAAGTAGATGCAGGTGTTCGGGAAGAGTTGCAGTGGAATTGCTTCATGGTGTCCATTGGACAGGGGAGAAGAAAAGGTCACGAGGATATCTCATTCTGACCTCAGCATCCCCTTTCCCTAGTGTTCTGAAAACAATGCAGCCTCTAGCAGAGGTCTGCATCTTGACCCAATGGCTGCCAACCAGGCTGAGTCTCCATTGCCTCCTGGGCCCTGTGACAAAGAAGTGATGGCAGCCCCACTGGCTCACCCTTCAGTAACTTCTGGGAACACAGTAAGAGGAAAGGGAATAAACTGAGAAGCTCAGATGGCCATGAACATGCCTTGCATTTTTCCAGGGAACCCATTTCTCCATGGTCCCCAATGCCACCAACTGCTGGCTCATTAAAGGGAGGCGTCATCTCTTTCTGGAGTAGGTCATTCTCAACTTGCCCCCAGACGCATTCCTTGCCCTTCATGGCCCTGTTCTTTGTCCTAGAGGCTGACTCCAAGCTCTCTTGCTGGACTTCTAGCTGGGTTTGACCCATGGGAGATGCAGGCAGGAGACTGGGGTAGTGAGGAGTGGTGAGGGTGGTCATTCCCCCTGCCTGCCTCCTGCCTGCTCTGCTCCACCGCAGCCCCTCCTCTCATCAGGCTCAGATCACCCTCTTTCCTCCCCTTTGTCCTTTCAGCCCCAGGGATGGCAACAGCTTCCTGATGGTGCTGGTCTTTGGGTGCTTCAACATCCCCATCTGTCCCCTTAACCCTGCCCACCCTTCTGGAAGTATCCTCTTCATTAAATCCTTTATTTAAACCATCCAGGGTGAATTCTGCTCCCTGTCCAGCCTGACTGGTACAATATGAGGTGCCTCTCTCCTCTGAAGAGGAAGCAGGCAACATCTGTGAGGGCCTGGGCTGCTGGTAACAGGTGCACAAGGAGGGAGAGGGTCCACTTCTCTCCACAAGATCCACGATTACCCTGGGCCTCTCCTGAGCTCCGGTAGAGCCACCACTTTTTCCTCACCTGCAGTGATCCAGGGCTTAATCTGGGCTTAATACAAAGGGCTGCAGGCTGGGCATGGTAGCTCACACCTGTAATCCCAGCACTTTGGCAGGCCGAGGAGAAGGGAGGATCATTTGAGTCCAGGAGTTCAAGATCAGCCTAGGCAATCTTGGTTAAAGGTGTCCTGGGGTCAAGAGTTCTGCTTCTCTGTCCTGCTGGCTGTGTGGCTTGGGGCCAGTTCCACCACCCCCATGAGCCTGTTTTCTTCCAAGACTCTCCCAAGGATGCAGCAGGCAGGAGATATGACCTGGTGGGCTCAAAGGAGACAGGTCCAGGTGCCAAAGAGGAGGACTGCAGGCCTACAGAGGGGTGGGGAAAAACTGATAGGCAGAGCTGGAGGCCGGCAACTTATTCACAGCAGCCAGCCAGCACAATGGAGCACCTGGTGGGTGCTGGGCATGTTGGCAGGGGTGAAGGGTCCTGAGGGCTCATAGTTCAGTCACAGGGAGTAGTGCCCTACCCTACCTCCCAAACAAGTAAGAGTCATGGTGCCTGATCCATGTGCTCAGTGCCCAGTGCAGATGCAAAATGGTTGGGTGTCTCAACGGAAGTGCCACAAAGGGGTTATATTCAAGATGGGTTTTTCACCGGGGTGAGAAGTTGGTGAGGACATTTCAGGCAGAGGGAACTGCATTTGCAAAGCCCGGCTGGGATGAAGCAGCACAGTAGAGTAGACAAAGGCTGGCCATTCAGAGCTTCTGAAATGTTGGCGCCAGACAGTCTGGTGGGGGTCGGGGTAGAGAGGAGAAGCAATGTGGCCATTGCAGGGTCTCTCAGGTCAGGTTCCCCAGAAGTGAGCCTGAGACAGGGATTCTTGTGCAGGTGCCTGGTTGAGGGAGTGCTCACTGGAGAAGGCAGCGAGGGAGGAGGCTGGGGTGGGGGAAGGAACAGAACTAAGATGTTCTCTTGGGCGGGGTCTATCTGCAGTCCCATTCCCACTGCAGGACCTCTGGAGCAGGCATTAATCTGGGCTTAAGACAAAGGGCTGCAGGCTGGGCATGGTAGCTCACACCTATAATCCCAGTACTTTGGGAGGCTGAGGAGGAGGGAAGATCACTTGAGTCCAGGAGTTCAAGATCAGCATTGGCAACATGGTGAGACCCTGTCTCTACAAAAATAAAATTAAAAATCTAGCTGAGCATGGTGGTGCATGTCTGTAGTCCCATCTACTCGGGAGGCTGAGGCGAGAGGATTGATTGAGCCCCAGAGGTCGAGGCTGCAGTAAGCCATGATCGAGCCACTGCACTCCAGCTTGGGTGAGAGAGTGAGACCCTATCTAAAAAATAAAAATAAAAGAAGTGTGTGTGGTGGGGGTCAGGGTTGGGGCCTGTGGCTGCAGGGACTGGGGTCAGCAAGACTCCTGGGTTAGATGGTTCCTGTATCCACGCAGCTGTGGCAGCAGCCACACTCACTGCGGCTAGGGTGCAGGGGCCTGCAAACAAAGGGGATCTGGGCTAAACTTGGGAAGCCTTCACCATCTGCCTTCACATCCAGGCTCCTCCTGTGGACCTCTTGCTCTGGATCCCTCAGGAGACAACAAAGCTGGCCTGATCTGCCAGTCAGCAGGGGGCTCAGCTCCTGAGGCCTGTCAGCATTCCAGATGAACAGAGAGACGCTATTCCCAGATTGGGGCAGTTGGAAGTGGTGAGCGCGGCCCCACAGGGAGAGAAGTCAGGGGAGGTGTCTGACCTCCTGAGAGCAGTGAGGTCTGATGGAGGCTGGAAGAACATGCCCATCAGAGGCATTTCTGGGTGACTTGGGGCCCCTGCCTGCCCTGGTAGGATGGAGGACTGCCTGGCCTCATGCTGCTCCATTCCATAATGGCTGGAAGGGCACATGGGGGCCTCAGAGGGCATTACCCCGCACCTCTGCCGTGTGGCCTCTGGCTCAAGGTTACCTTGTAATTGCAGATGCTTGGGCCTGAAGTCAGCATACTCCACCTGCAAAAGAATCAGCAAGATCTTCCCACTCTGCTTCCTGCCACGTCCACTCCCTCAGTCCCCATATCAGCCTCTCTCACCAGATTCTGCCAGAGCATCAGGCTGATCAGGGAGATGATGCAGCCTAGAGGAAAGAGCTGGGATTTTGGAGTTGGAAGGGCTGGGACTCCAATGTTGATTGTGCCCTTGGACACGGTGCTTTCCTCATTTACAGACTGAGTCTAAAGGACAGAGTGACCCTTTTTTGAGTTCTTGTCGTGGCCCAAGCCCTTTACATGAATCCTCATGGAATCCACATGCACTACATTACAGGTGAGGAGACTTGGCCCAGAGAAGGCATGGCATGAAATAGGGGCCTGGTTTCTTGTCTCTCCCGCTCAATGCCCCCTGGGCACCTTAGATCATTCTCTTTCTACAAAACCTGCAACTATGACTACATAAAATTAGCACCCATGGATGCCAGCTCCTACCTATCTGTCCAGCATGATCTCTTGACATCCCTGCCCTCACTTTCTATTCTCTGGACCCAGAGGTGGTCTCTCCGACCTCTAGTCTTTTGCTTCCCCTTGGAATGCCCCAATCCCTGCTTAACTAACTCCCACTTGACGTTTAACTTCAGTTCCACTGAACCTTCACCACCCAGCCCATCCCAGCCTGTGGCTCTGGGGAGGTCCCTCAGCATCCTGGGCTCACCTCTGCCACCTCCACAGTACACTAGCCAGTCACAGTCCACTTGTCCAGCTTTCCTGAAGCTTCCTGAAGCCATGGCTGTCCTTCATCACTCTCTAGGTGCCATCCTTGGAACCCATACAGGGCCTATCACTAGGGAGTGAGCAACACAGCAAGTCCCCACAAGCAACCCTGAAATGGAGAGAATGCTCCATTCTGGGATGGCCAGTTCTGTGGGCCACACCACTGACCCAGACTCCACCTGACTCCGAGTCCTCCTTGCTCTCTGAATATCTTAGGTTAAATTTTGAAAACACCAACTCCTTTAATTATACCTTCCCAAAGTTTTCGTTGTTGACATCTGAGCTTTGCAAAAGTGCTTTTTAAATAGTTGTGGTGTTTTTCCTTTCTTCTTCTTCTTCTTCTTTTATTTTTTTGCTGCTGCTGTTATTATTTTAGGTAATTTTTGCCCCAGTCAGTGCACCTAGAGAGCTTTTGACAAGACTCTGCAAGAATAAAATTGTTTTGCAAAGAAAAAGGTGGGAGAGGAGGAGGAGGAAGAGGAAAGAGAGGGAAGAGAGAAGGGAGAGAAGGAGGGAGAGAAGGAGGGAGAGAGGGAAGAGTCATGAGCTGCTGCATCTTTAAGGCTCTCAGAAATTGTCAGTCCAGTTTCCTTATTTGGCGAATGAGGAAACCGAGGCCCCCAAACCGGAAAAAAACAGCCAGTTTTTCTTGCCATCAGCTAATGACAGACCCAGTGCCCAACCCAGCCATGATGCACAGGGCACTGCAGCAGCTGACAGATGCACAGAGTGAGTTGATAGAGTGAGCTGGAGTCACTCGGCCCTTGAGTCCACCCCTCCCTCTGAAGCTTGCTGCTGGGGAGGATGGGAGGTGAGGTCACCATGTTCCCCCATAAACAGGTCAGGGTCTGCAGTCCCCCCATCTGCATGCAGCAGGAAGCTGACTCCTCTCCCTCTGTCCAGCCTTCCAGCACATGTACCCCATCGCCAAGAAGGGCTCGCCCTGTGGCACAAAGCCGAAGTATACCTGCTGTCAGAGGAAATAAATAAGTAAGGTTAAGAACAAAGACCTCTCAAGTTTCAGCCAAGGTGTGGGCTATAATGGGGGCTGTCTTATGCCAGGAGGTAATGGCTGTAAATCAGACCGCACTGGATGGAAATTCTGCTGTTTTGAAGTCCATTTGGTCTTATTGCTTGTTCAGCTTCTTAATGCATTAATGATAAAACATCAGAGTGAATATGTATTCCAAAAAAATTGCAATTAATCAATACTGCACTTACTCCATTTGGCTGCAACTAAGTGGTAAACAGGACTTAGGCCGGCTCCCTGAGCACAGGCTCTTCTCTGTCTCAAGGCCTTTCCCGGCAGAGTGAGGATCTGAGGGGGTGTCAACTCCTAAGAAGGAAGCAGCTGGCCCAGGGGTCCTGTGGCCAGGTATCCAGGTACATGCACATGCCTTCTAGGGAGAACCAGCATTGTGGGCTGGTGCTACGAAAAACCAGGCAGTGCCTCGTCCACACAGCTGCTTACTCTCTCTGGTCTTAGGTTAATGCCTGCAATTTTCCCTCGTGTCTGTGAAAATATGACATTAGCCCCACACCTTAGTGGAGCTGAGAACAATGGGTGCCATTGTAAGAATGCAGCAGGTTAACAAGTGTTCCATGCTCATGCGGATGCTGGTCATGCATTAGTTATTATCATTTCCATTCACTCTCACCTCTTAGCCTCTTGGGATCCCAAAAGCATTGTCTTCAGCAAGTACTGCCTGCCTGGTTTCAAGAAAAGCTCAGAGCAAGGCTTCAAGTCTGAGTCTTAGACCATGATTTTGCAGATAAGGAAATTGAAGCCCACAGAGGTCAAGACCCAAAGTCACACAGCTGGCTAGAGGCAGAGCTTAGTCTTCCCATCCCTGAACTCTGACTTCTGACCATGCCTGACCTAAGTGATCTGCAATGGCGAAGAGTGAGGTCCCCATGCATAGGATATTCTGCAAATATTTGTTCAAGGTGGATTTAAGGGTGAGGCTGAGCTCTGTGGTGGGAATGAAGAAGAAGATCATTAACAGCACTGGCGTTCACCTCTTACTCAGCTAAACCAAAGCCCTCACTTAGGGGGACCTACACCCTGGGAGGCAGTTTAGAGAACCTCTGGTGTTTCCCAAGCATTTCTTCAGCAAATTCTTACTGAGTGACCACCTGAGTCAGCCACTAGGCAGTAGAGCATGTCCCTGGGGAACATAGCTTTCCTCCCCACAGGCAATGTATCAGAAGATTCATTTCAAAAACATGCTGCTTGGCATCTTTGCTTCCTAAAAATTCTGGTAAATATAATTTGCTCCATTCTATTCCATCTCAAGCACCTCTTATTGCCTGGCTCCCATGATCTGCCACTTTTCTGGCCTTAACCCCTGGACGACAGCTCTCCATCACATAAACAAGGGCATATTATACAACAGCACATTCACTGGTCCAACTTTTCTCAG
The DNA here is from genome assembly GCF_028878055.3 of Symphalangus syndactylus. Classification (NCBI taxonomy): domain Eukaryota; kingdom Metazoa; phylum Chordata; class Mammalia; order Primates; family Hylobatidae; genus Symphalangus; species Symphalangus syndactylus. Next base: position 117,047,941 of record NC_072423.2, on the reverse strand, counting down.
CTCAGAGGTGTTCTGGAAAATACAGTGAGGTCAGCAGCCCAGGGGCATGCCAGTGAAAGGGGGAGACACTGGATAGGTGCTCAATAAAGCCTTCTTGCTCAGTGTCCTTCGAATGGCTTAAGACTGGACTCATGTCCCCTTTGAGCCAGGCCCTCTCCATTCCTTATTCTTTATGTGATGTGCTATATTAGCTTAGTTCTGTCTTCACCATTATTCCCAATGGATCTCTCTCCAACCAAGAGGCTTTCATCTCCATTTCCACTGCTGTCCACAATGGGCGGGCGGGCAGGGGCAGTGAGGGTGTCACAGAATCAAATTCCCTAGTGCCACCAGCTGCGGAGAAGGGAGGGTGGGGGGGGTGACTGGTTAGACTGGTGGGTGTTTCATACCAAGCCCTGCTGTGCCCACTGAGTTGGCTACAGCCCCATGTGTTTGCCATGGCCCAGCTCCTCATCTGGCTGAAGAGATGAACTCTTCCCATCGGCCTGATGAGAAGACTCAGGGCTCAGTGTCTGGGTGCTGGCCTCAGGCCTCAGCAGCATTTTCTTCTCCCAGATGTGGCCATCTTCCTACCAGGGTGAGCCACACAGCTCAGTAGCAGGGCTAAGTCTCACCGTGCTGTGGGGCCCAGCTCACAGAGCCAAATCCATTTGCAAAGGACGGGCTGTCAGAGCTGCTGTTTGTCTTCTCAAGGCTGTGCAGCATCCTGCATTAGAGTCTCGGCAGCCTTCCAGGGGAGTTTTGCTTTTAACTGTATTATAGTGGTTGGGCAACTTGGGAAATCTGAATTCCATTGACACATTTACAATCCTCTTGCCTCTCAGATCATGAAGAAAATCCATCTCATAGACACAAAGTCTTTCTGAGCTCTGGGCCTCTTAAAGGATAAAAACACTCTCTTATTGGATGGGAAAGTAGAGAATTTCTGGGCAAAATGGCACCCAACAGTGAAGATTTGGGTTCCTTTTCCTCTTGGCTTTTCACTGAGAGAGCAACTCTCTGGAGTAGACAGTCTCTTGCAACTGCTCTTTGTTTACTTCAGTCACCACCATCAGAGTGATTTTCTCCACAGAGCCCATGAGCTTTATAAGGGCTACAAAAATGTCCCAAGGGCCAGGGAAAAACATGTTGGCAAAACAATGCTAAAATAAAACTTTATTTGAAATTAATATATTGATAATTAAACAGCTACAAAATTTAACATTTTGTTAGCTAGTCAACTGCAATTCAACTCATGTCCTATTTTCACATGTAAATTCTGTTTGCATAAAGGATGGGCATGTTGTATATCATGTGAGATGAGTCCCTGAAAAGTCAGGAGGCTGTATTAGTCAATGTCCATTGAGGAAAACAGAATGGTCCAGGCCAAGTATTTGAGATGAGGGGATTTAATATGGGAAGGGCAAAGGGTCAGAAGAGTTAGCTGCAAAGGAAACAGGAGAAGGTGTGGCAACCGAGAGTTTAGCTACAACTGGAAGCCACCACAACCCCTCGGGCTGGAAGGGTCAAAGGAGAAGGGGATACTCCCAAACTTGGGTTCTAGGAGCCACCAGATAGGACTTGGAAGGGCAGGACACAGTGGGAGGCCTGTTGACGGAAGGAGCTGGACCCATGGAGAACATTCAGCCATTGCCAGAAACACCACATGGAGCAGGGGTAGTGGGGAGAAGTACCCTGGCTTCTCCCTCTCTCTCCTCTCCCAATCTCTCCCCAGAGCCTTTCGATAGCCACACCTATCTGCAAGCCAGTGAGCAAGAGCTCTAGGATACTCATTCGCAGGGCTCACCCCTCTATGATGCAGAGAAGAATTGGAAAAAGGATACGGCAGGGATATGAGAGCAAACCAGCAAGTGGCCCTGCCCATAGCTTAGGAGGGACATTGACAAGCAGAAGTGTGCTTGTAAGAGAGTGACAAAGGTTGTGAGGGACTCAGGTGCCAATCTTATAAAGAAGAGGCGGGAATCATGAATTGTTGGCTGAACACAGACTTTCTAAGTTCAACCTAGGGAAGACTTCCTTTCAGAGTGTCCTGAGAAGAAGATGGTTGCCTTAGGAGGCAGGGAGGGATGAAGGCTAGGAAGGGGAGCCGGGTCAGATGATCTCACAGACCCATTCATTCCCTGAGATTGTGATCCTGCACTCCACCACCATGATGCTGAGAGCTGGTCCATGTGGCACTGGCTAGACTAAAATGCTGACACATATATTGATGAGAGGTTTGCTGCAAAAATGACCCATAGCAAACAGCACTGATAACTCAGTAGCTTATAGCAACCACTGATTTTGTACCCATCATGTGCTGGTTGGCTGTGGTTTGGCTGGTCTTGGCTGGACTCAGCCAAGTTTGGATGAGAGGGGCTCACTCAGGGCATCAGGTTGTGACCAAGACTGTCCCACAGGTAGAGTGAGCTGTCCCAGCTTTCTGCTGGGGCTCAAGCTGGCTTCAGGAATGTGCTTTTCTTGTGGCAGAGAGTGAAAATGCCAAGAGGACTGGCAGGAACGTGCTATGCTGCCTAGGGCCTCAGCTCAGAATGACACACTCTAACTTCCATCCTCTTTCCATTAGCCAAAGCAAGCCATATGGCCAAAGCCAAAGTTAAGGGCAGAGGATCTGCCCACGGGAAAGTCATATCAAGGGATAGGAGGGTAGCAACGATTTCAGACAAGTAATACAATCTACCATGGATACAAAGAATATTTTAATAGTAATGTGGCAGTATAGCAGAGTCGTTAAAGGGTTTGAGCAAACTGGCAAGGGTTTGAGCTCCAGCTCTGCTACTTCTAGACACAATGGCCTCGGGCAAACTCTCTGGGCCTCGTTTTCCTCATCCAGAAAATGGGAAGCCTAGTATGCAGACCCTCCAGTGTGGCTGTGAGGGAGCGCTGGGCTGACAGATATGAAATGCTGAGCTGGGTGTCTGGCATCTAGGAACAGCCTAATAGATGCTGGCTGGTACATTGTTAGGAAGAATCTATTGAAAATTGTGCCTTCTGGAGACAAGGCATGCAGCAAAGGTGAGGGGAGAAACATTTCAGGGAAATAATTTGAAAATCTCTGCATGGTAGGCTTATGAAAAAAGGAAATACCTCAGTAACTGAGTCATCCCCTGAGCTCTGGGAACAGAAAGCCTGCAGGCTGGCACTGTTCTCCACTGCAGAGTTGACAGCTTGTTGGAGGAGGAGTGGCACAAGGTGGGGAGGGGGGCAGATTTCCTCTCCCGACAACTTGCTCTGGTTCACCCACAGCCCCATGCACATAAAGGTCCAGTTTCTGGAAGCAGCCTTAGAAATACTGTGGAATTTCTGGGTCCCAGGATCTGCCACTTTGCAATTTGAGAATTTAAATATATGTAGATGCTTAGTCTTTTCTTTTACAGAAAGATACAAATTCCTCCAAAAATACATCGTCCTCAATCATTTTTTATTCTTGTGCCTACCCAAATCAAGCCCTAAGCTGTTGAAAGAGAGAAAGTAAATAATAGGGAAAGAGACAAGCAAAAACCAGACTGAAGTCCCAAAAACCAGGTGAAAATCCCACCAGTTATGAGATAGACTTGACTGGGGGCCAGGAGGGCAGGCGTGGGTTTCCCGGGTCTCTATGTGACACGGTGGTTAGAACATGTCTTTTGGAGTCAGATTGCCTCAGTTCAAACCCCATCTCTGCTGGCCCCCAGATATGTGACTGGGTAAACAAGCCCTTATGGATCGGAATCCTCATCAGTTAAAATCAGATGATGTTAGCTTCTTTCTCACAGGTAATTGCAAAGTTTGCAGGAGATACTAGTAGCTCTTGAAGCACTTGCTATGTGATGGCCACATGCATTGCTTTTCTTTGTGAATGATCAACACAGTTGATAAGCACTCCATTAGCCAAGGTCAAGAATTTTATTTCCACATGGCAAACAGAGTGTTTGCTTTGAGAAGAGATCAGGAGGGATGAGGGAGGCATGCTGAACAAAATACAACTGCTGGCCAAATTCAGCCCGTGGAACCAGTCTGCTTGTCCTCAGCTTTGGAGGCTCAGCAATTAGACTTGTTAATATAACTGTCTTAGTTTGAATTCCCCAAAGCTAACCCTGAGATGAGGATTCATCTGGAAGCAATTCATTTGAAAAAGATTTATTAGCAATTGTTCCCTGGAAAAACTGGTAGGCAAGTGGGAAAGTAGGACCAAGAAGCAGGAGTGTGACATCCCGCCTGGAGGGTAACTTTGGCTGTTTCCCCCAGGTGAGCTCTGGAGATAGGGCAGGTGACACCTCAGAGTGTCTGGGGGTGGGAGAAGCTGGGGATTGATCAATCATTGGTCACAGGTGGCCCCAGGAAGAGGCGCATCCCAGGCATTTCCAGCTCTCCATGCACACAGGCCATCAGCAGCCTGAGAGCTGTCCTCAGTTGCTGGCTGTTAAGGAGAAAGCACAAGAGGTGTCTATGGGCACGAAAATGGTGAAGGGGATCCAAGGAGCTTGGGCAGAGCAAAGCAGCAACTGGTACAACACCCAAAGGTGATAGGTGCCGGGACTGACTTGCAGGAAGCAAACTACCAACAGATGCCCACGTTTCCAGGGAGAGACAGAACTAGCCAGCACTTCTGGTTCTCATATCCAAGGATCCTCAGCCCATGTTCTCCAGGGAAGAAAACCTCTGTTATAAACGGGGATCACAGGGTAACGAGGCACCCACCGCCAGAAGCTTGGTTGGATTTCATAATGGCTGAGTCGTGGAGCTTCAGTGGTGATAAGAGGACAGGACTGTTTGTGGGTCAGGACTCCACGTTGCCCTGCCAGAGCTGGAAGCAACAGCATCACGGGCAGCCTTCTGGTACAATAAGAGACATGCTGCCCTTGGAAGTCAGGTGGAGCCACATTCCAACCCTGTCTCTTTCATGTTTGAGCTGCGTAAACTTGGGCCTCTCTAAGCCTCATCATCTAAGATCTGCCTGGAATGCCTGTCATCCCAGCCCTTGTAGGGTCGATTCAGAATCAGTGTCTTATGCCTCCTCCTTAAAGAGCCACAGGATTCCTGCTCTATGTGAGGGAGATGTTACTCAGAAAAGAGTACATGACAATTATTATTGCTCGTGTCTTCCCCTTGGCTGGCCTCCCTGTATTTCGTCGCTCCTCTTTCCCTTTCTTTTTGAGAAAAGGGAGTTTGTTTCAAACTCCCTGAAGCCCGCCCCCGTTTCTCCCCACCTGGGTTGCTGCCCCCTCTTTTTGTCCTTCCCTCTCATGTAGCCACCACCCTCTGTCTTCATTCCCCTAAGCACTGCTAACAGGATGCTGTTGTGTGTCATGGAATCTGATTGAGGCTGGGGAGTAATGAAGGGGGGTATGACAGAGCCCAGAACAGGAAGCAGCTTTCTCTGCAGTCCTGGAGATGACTGTACTGGAAGGCTGCCGGGCTCTCCCCACCCCTGGGGAACATCTACTCATCCTTCTTCTCCCCAGGCCTCCCCTCCCTCAATGCTGCTGGACCCCTCTTGCATGACGGCCCTCTCTCGAGCACACCCTCCCCAAACCTCCCCCAGTGCTGGCTGCCCAAAGACAGGTCTCAGTGCCTGTGGCCCCATCAGGTGGCCAGCACAGCTCTTCATGGTCTTGACCCCCTTTTCCTCTGGTCTAGGCACAGGAACCTCATTTTTCTCAACCATAAATAAACAAGAGGAAAGAAAAACAGAAGGCTTCCCCATTTTTTTTTTTTTTTAACAAAAATGCAGCCAAGCCTAAGAGGCTAAGAGGGACTTTGTATTTTTCCAAGACGTCTGGATCAAACGGCAGCTTGGTTTTCACAAGAGCATCCCTTCCAGACGCTTATTGTTGCTCCCAACCCCACAAGCCTCTGGTTCCTTCTTCTCTTGTTCCCCCTGCGTTCCCCGCCCCCAACACACACTGCCTCTAGCTCTTGAATTCCTCCAATCACAGCAAGTCTTGGCTGCAGCCCTCCTGCCTCTTTAAGGTGACTTGGCATTTCTCTGTGTGGATCCATTTTTGCATGCTTTATGGTTTAACTGGCAGAGGGATGTCTTATTTCCTGATCTCTGAGCTGTCTCAGGCAGTCTCTGCCCACACCCCATAGCACACCATGGGTGCCCTCAGACCTCGTCCACAGCAATCAGCACCTATGCCCTCTCCCACTGCCTGGCTGCTTTCAGATGTTACCCTTAGGTTTTACCCCATCCCATCACCTGCAAGGCTCTGGAATTCTTTGAAATATTTTAAAACATTTTTATTACAATGAGAATGCATGTTTATTGCAGAAGAAAAATTGAAAACGTGGGTAAGCAAACACAAATGGCAGTCTTAATCTACCGTGTAGAAATAGTATCTTTCAAGATTTTGATAAACATTCTCCCAGATTTTATTTTCTATGAGTATGCATGCATTATCAGTCAAGACTCTCTTGGTTACAGGTGACAGAAAAAACTCCGATGCCTCAGTACAGGCTGAATTGTCCCTTCCCACCTCCCCTCCAATTCATACGTTGAAATCCTAACTCCCAGTGCCTCAGAATGTGACTGTATCTGGAGATGGGGGTCAGTAAAGAGGCAATTAAATTAAAATGAGGTCATCTGGGTGGGCCCTAATCCAGTGCGACTGGTGTCCTTATAAGAAGAGACTAGGACATAGATTTAGACAAAGGGAAGATTATGCAAAGAAAGAAGGAAAAGGCGGCTGTCTCCAAGACAAAGAGAGAGGCCTCACGGGACACCAACCCTGCTGACACCTTGAGCTTGGATTTCCAGCCTCCAGAACTGTGAGACAGTAAATTTCTGTTGTTTAAGCCCCCCAGTCTGTAGTACTTTGTCATGGCAGACCTAGCATGCGAATATACCCCTCAAATGAGCCACAGCCCAAAGGGGAATTTGTTTGATGGATCATACACTGCAGGAACAACTGAGGTGCAGCTGGGCCACGTGGAACAACTGGAATCAGGGATTTGAAAGCCACTAGGAGCTCACCCCTATCTTCCATCTGTGCTTCTCTGACTTTGTCCTCCCAGAACCAGCTTCCTGTACATGGCAGGGAATGGCTCCCCCATTTGCAACTTACAGCTTCATCACCTAGGAGGGACTGGCCTTTTGTCCCACTGCTAGTTTACAAAATCCTAAAGAGGGATTTTGATTGGCTGGCCTAAGTCATTGCCCAGCCCAAGACCAATAATAGACACAGCAGCTAATTTGTTTAGCAACTACTCTGTGCTAAGCACTCCATTCATTCTACTAAATAATTTGCTAAACATGTGGGGTTATTATTATTATGATTACCCCTTTACAGATGAGGAAGCTGAGTCATGAAGTAGTCAGGGAACTTGTCCCAGGGCACACAGGGTGTGAGCAATATCCCTGAGTCCAATGTGGGGTGGCCAATGAGCACAGCTAGCAGGTCCTGCTTTTTTTGTTTTTGTTTTTGTTTGAGACAGGGTCTCCTTCTGTCTCATCCAGGCTGGAGAGCAGTGGTGCAATCATGGTTCAACCTCCCAGGCTCAAGCCATCCTCCCACCTCAGTGTCCTGAGTAGCTGGGACTACAGGCGCATGCCACCACACCTGCTAATTTTTTGTAGTTTTAGTAGAGATGGAGTTCACCACATTGCCCAGACTGGTCTTGAATCTCTGGGCTCAAGCGATCCTCCCACCTTGGCCTGCCCAGCGTAGCAAGTCCTTTCTAAACCAATGAATCAGTGCCAGTCTCCTATAGTCCCTGTAAATCTTGCCACACCCTTCAAGTATCATCCACTATGCAGCCACCTTGCTGGACAAAGGGTGCCCTCTGAGATCCTGAGAAAAGGCCACAATGACTTCTGGCTGGCAACTCCATCATGCCTTTTATTCGAAGGCTGCAGTGGCCAACACGAAGTGAGGCCAGCAGGGTAGTAAACAAACCCTAAATTGGGAGCCTGGGAACTCAGAGAGCCTGATCAGCATCCTGCCCTAAGCAGGCCTGCCCTGTGCTCCAACCTAATGGGATCTCTGTGTTCTCCTTGGGCTTTCCAGGCAGGAGAGGAACTTGGCAGGCAGTCTGTAGGGTGAGTGATTCTTTTGTTTTCTACCTCTGCTTTCTCCTCTCCTTCTTTCTCCTATAACTTGTGGACTGAGACACATGCTTGAAGGCAGGTGTCCACTCTCATCCAGTCCAAGAGGTAGGCACTCCCAGGGCCCCTCAGCCCACCCTACCAGGGATGGCACTTCGTCTTAGGCCACCCAGGCTTTCTCCTTGGGCTGGCTGGAGCAGGGAGCATGGCTAGAACCTTGGGAAACTGCACAGTGACCCAGCATCTCAGGGATTCACTGGGCCTTTTCATGGAGATCACTCCACCCAGGATACCACCTGTGTGAAGACTTGCCATATTCATATATTTTTTTTTTTACAACACTTAGTTTTAGAAGAAGAAACAAGACCCAATGAAGTTTAAGAGCTATTCAAGTTTGTACAGAATGGTAGGGCCATCTTTCCAGCATGTCCATGCTGCTTTCTGGTCCTGCTAGTTGAACTCTATCCCCATGGACACCATTCAGATCTTGTTGCTTGAGGAGCCAGGTGGGGACTGTGCTGGGGCAAGAGAGGCATCACCTGGAGTGAAAAATGGAAGTGGACACCAAGAAACTCAGTAGTCAAGATAAATAACATTTTCGTGCAATAGTTTTAAAAAAGCATATTGGCCAACTGTGGCCCACGGGCGGGCTGTCTGTTTCTATAAATGCAGTTTTATCAGGGCACCGTGGGCTCATCCATCCTGCAGCACTTTGCTGCTATAACAATAGAGTCTGCCAAAGACAGAGTGAGTTTCCCTGAGGCATCTCTTACTTTGGTGCTGAATTAGTCAGGGTTCTCCAGAGAAACAGAACCAACAGGATGTGTATATATATATAGAGAGAGAGAGATTTATTTTAAGGAATTGGCTCGTGTGATAGTGGAGGATTGGCAAGTCCAAAATCTGCAGGGTAGGCCAGCAGGCTGGAGACCCAGGGAAGAGCTACAGTTCAAGTCCAAAGGTGGTCTGCTGGCAGAATTCCCCTTCTGATGGGAGGCCAGTCTTTTTCTATTAAGGTCTTCAACTGATTGGATGAGGCCCACTCACATTATGGAGGGTAACCTGCTTCATTCAAAGTCTACTGATTTAAATGTTAAACTCATCTAAAAAAAAAAATACCTTCACAGAACATATCGAATAACGAATATAGTTTAACAAAATATCTGGGTACTGTGGTCTTACCAAATAGGCACCTTCTATTATTATTGAATTTCGGATTGCCATCTTATTTTCTATATGTATACATTATTTTTCTTTACAGCAAGAGAAGAAAGCCCTGCATTCGGAAAGAAGAGACTGTATTTTACATGTCTTCCCATGCGCCTGCGTTTTCTAGCATAGTACTTAGCACAAAACAGACACTAAATGTTTGTTGTTTGATGGGAAACTATTAATTTGGCTACTTTTTTGGCTTCTGATTTATTTATTTATTCGATCAGAAACTCACAGAAACTTGTGAGGAAACTTTGGTTACTTTTCAAAATCCAAGTACAAAATAGTTGAGGTACGAATATCAGAAAAACAGTCCTTTCAAGAATACCTTCTCTTGTTCTTCCAACTTGTGCCTTAAAAATCAGCCTCCAGTACTTGACCTTTGAGAGAGCTCTGTGTGAGAGGAATCAAAGCCCTGTCAGTCCTTCTCTGTGGAATGCAGGAACTATTCCTTTTGCAGTTTCTTCCCTCTAAAACTTAATCCGAATAATAATGAAAGTGATTTATCAGATTAAGACACAACTTAATCCTGTCGGAACAATTTGATGTTATCATGTTTAATTTCAAATTTAATTATTTTGGTATTTAATTACAAAACAGTTAATTACTTTATTGTAATTATGTATCGTTTTAAAGTAGAAAGAGGCCAAAAAATCCCTGATAATGGGCTACCCTGAGGCATAGCCATTTTTCGTTTATCTCCGACATGTATCAGCCCTGTTTCTTGATTTTCCTGTAGCTTAAGCTTCTCTTTGACGTACTCTTTAGTTTCTCACTTCCTATTTGTTTTTGGTCTCTTCTTTACTCTCCTAGAACCAATATCCAAAGCACATTTTCGCTGCTTACACTGATTTCCACTACTAGGCCCCTCAAAGCCTTTTTGGTTGAAAATGTCACCTTAAACAGCATCACTCTACCTGCTTCCACCTTCTGAGAGCGAGGAACTTGTGTGTGGTACTTTAAGTCGGGAGTTGCAAACTTCAGTGTTTTGAGTGTCATCCTGTCAGTAGGCATCCTATGCCAGCATGGGCCAGGACGGCAGTCAGCACGGGTGCCGGTCACAGCTCTGCACCACAGCCACTGGGTTTGCTAACTTTACCCCTTTGGGAATGAAGGTCCTGGGGACGGTGCCAGTCTGGCTGATGGATGGGTTCTCCCAGAGCTCAGGGAGCTGGCTGTTTACTCACAGGCATGGGACTATTTTGACATCTCCACCACTGGTAGAACTTTACCAGAACACACTGGTTCAGCCCCATCCCTGCCCACAGGAACCAGGCAGGTTAGGAAAATGGGTGAAGCAGGTGAGTGTTCCATGGGGGGGTGGGGATGACAGGGAAAGGAGAATGTGCCCCACACCAAAAAAGTATCCTGGTGATGATCAGAGCAGGAAGTTTTTCCAAGAGAAAGCAAAAATCCAGATTTTTTAAAGGAGAAAATTTCAGATTTTAAAATGTTTGAAGCCAACTCAAGTTTTTGTTCAAACACCTGTGGCTCAACTGGAATACAGCCAGGGCTGGAGCTGGCCCTTGGGAGTCGCCTCCGCCAACTTTAAGCCAATGACTCTCCCTTCACCACTGCGGCTCTGTCCTCCTACCTTCTGTTTAGTGAGGATGGGCTCTGGCTTCTGTTTAGGATGTAGAAGGCTGGGGAAACATCACTTCCACCCTTACGATAAGAAAAAACTGACCATTGTGCAAATTCACAACTTTTCTTGAACCTGTGGGAGAGCTGAGGCCACAGGGTAAACAACTCAAAATCTAAAGAAAGACAAGTACCTGTAAGGAAAGAGGGGACATCAGCACTTGCTTACCTAGAACAGATGTCACCAGATGCCACACTAGTCAGTGAGAAGAGTTCACCTAAAATTTTTAATGACTTGCTAAAGGCTAAGTGGGGTTAGTGTGAAAATATGGCGCCCCTGGGTGCCACAGACACAGGTGCTGTGTTGAAATTCTAACCCCGGCCGGGTGCGGTGGCTCACACCTGTAATCCCAGCACTTTGGGAGGCCAAGGAGGGCGGATCACGAGGTCATGAGATCGAGACCATCCTGGCTAACACGGTGAAACCCCGTCTCTACTAAAAATACAAAAAAAAAATTAGCCAGATGTGGTGGTGGGCACCTGTAGTCCCAGCTACTGGGGAGGCTGAGGCAAGAGAATGGCATGACCCGGGAGGCAGAGCTTGGGGTGAGCAGAGATCACGCCACTGCACTCCAGCATGGGTGACAGAGTGAGACTCCATTTCAAAAAAAAAAAAAAAAGAAAGAAACTCTAACCCCTAAGGTGATGGTATTTGGAGGCGGGGCTTTGGGGAAGTGCTTAGGTCATGAGGGCAGAGCCTCCATAAATGTGACTAGTGCCTTTATTAAAGAAACCCCAGAGAGAGCTGGCTTCCTCTTCTGCCACATAAGAACACAGTGAGAAGGCAGCCGTCTCTGAGGAAAGCCAGCCTTCACCAGACAATGAATCTGCCAGCACTTTGATCTTGGACTTCCCAGCCTTCAGAACTGTGAGAAATAAATTTCTGTTGTTTATAAGTCGTGCAGTTTATGGTATTTTGTTATAGCAACCCAAAGAGACTGAGACACAAGAGAATTTGCACATACTAGCAGGCTTTTCTTCCCTGATCTCACCAAGCACTCATAAGAAAGATTTGGAGCACAGCAAGAGTCCTGAGAAAGCGTCTCTCATGGTGCAGCCCTTGGGCAGGGGAACAGGAGCAGCCACTGCAGGAACAGTAAGAGGTCCTTCCTCCCTGTGGAATGATGATAAGCTGCTAAGAGAAGGGCAGCAGACTCCACTGCCTTTAGAGCACCCATTGCAGCTGGAGGAAAAGAACAGAAAAAAATCTCCACCCCTGAGAAAGAGGCAGAAATACATCCTGGGCCCAAACTAGTAAAGGTCTCCTACAGCTGGGGGCAGTGCAGAGTCATTTAGAAGGCCTCATTCCTGAGACACCGGCATGTTGCCTGCCTGACAGGTTGAATCAGAACAAAGAACGCTCCTTCTCTCACCCATATACTGTGAGTGGGTCAACAAGTGTCAGGTAACAAGGGACACCATCTATTGCTAGGACAGGGGCAGGAGCATTGCTGGGAGAGACAGCCTCTCAGAGGTGCAGGTGCAATAATACCTGAAGCTAAGATTAAAGCAGACACTGAGAAAAACCCTCTGGAAACAATTTGCATGTCTTACAACTGAGGAATAGATTAAGAAACTGTGGTCCATTGTACAACGGAATACAAAACAGCAAGATGACGGACTGAACTACTGATACACTCAATGACACAGATGAATCGTACATGTGTTGTGTTAATTCCTACATACTGTAGGAGTCCACATACATGACATTTGTGCAAAGGCAGAACTATAAGGACAGAAAACAGATCACTGGTTGCCAGAAGCTGGGAGTGGGGCAAAGATTAAACACCAAAGGAGAAAAGAGAAATTGTGGGGTGAAAGAATTGTTCTTTATGTTGACTGTGATTATGGTTCCAAGACTATGCTTTTCTCAAGACTTGCAGAACCATACACTAAAAAGGGAGAATTTTACTCTGGGTAAATTATACCCTAACAAAATAATTGGGAAAAAATGAGGGTCATTAAATTATCAGGTCAACCATCAGTCCATATCTCTTGACCATTTTTTATTTTAAGTTGGTTTAGTTGTCCTAAGAGAAGTAAAAATCAACAGCAAAGGATGAGCACATGAATCGGTCAGGCTCCTTTTAACTGTAAACTACAGTAACTCAACTCTATCTACCTTAGGACCAAGAGTAATTTGATGAGAGGACTGTCTGTATCTCTCACAGACTGGCAGCCTAGGCACCTGGAACAGCGGGAAGCAGGAATCCACTTCTGGTCCTGTGTACATCACTCTCACTGCACACTGGTTTCTTCTAAATGGAGGTGAACATGGCTCTCAGCAGCCCCCCTGCCTCACATTTCACAGCTTCACCAATAAGGAGGAACTATGTCTTGTACTCTAACTCCAGTTCAAAAGATCCCAGGGAACACTCTGACTGGCCCAACTGAAGCCAATCAACAGTGGCCAAAAGGAAGTGATCCTGTGATTAACTTCCATTCCACATGGTTGGAGGGCTAAATAGACAAAATATTAATTGTCTATTGCAGCTCAGCATAATTTTAATGCAAGAAATGTTTTTTTCTTCTCCAAAAGATGCTGAAGTTCTCCTTCTGGCTTTAGGTCATTTTAGTTTTGTTTAACAAGCAACTATTGTGAATCTGCTCTGGAGTGAGAGGTGGAGGAACCAAGAAGAGTGCGACAAAGTCCTTCCTTTCAAAAACCCACATTACAGTCAAATAGGGGAGACAGATACATAAGTAGCTCATTGCAAAGTCCTGTGATAAGTGCTCTGAAAGCATAGCTGGAGAGGAACCACCTAACCAAGTCTGGGTCACAGACAAGGTCTCCTGTAAGAACTGATTTGGGACAGTCTTGAAAGTTGAGTTAGAAGGGGAAGGGCCTTCCAAACAGAAGTGTAAAGTCCAAATGAGGACAGGGGCATTGCTCTCACAATTAATCAATTGACTGCAAATCCCTCCATGGGAGAGGTCACGTCTTTATGATAAAGATACAAATACTTTACTTTTTTTTTTCAGCACTTTATCATTTTCAGAACACTTATCTAACAGAAACAGTACCACAAATAGGGAAATAAGAACAAAACAAACTTCTGAGAAAAAGATGAGTAGATTTTCTTCAACAGTGCTCAGCCCACGCACGCCCCACTGCAGTCCCAGGAATAGGACTGGCCTGCAGGTAGGTTAATTGCTCCAAGATTGGGGCTTTGCAGGCGGGTGTGGTGGAATCTGAAAATGACCAGGAACTTCCAAGTTGCTAAGCAATGCCTCACGGGGCCTAGACTGGGCAGGGAAGGTCGGTGCAGACCTGTGAGAAAAGCGAGCATCAAGGAATTTGAGTTCTAATGAGGTTAAAGAACCAAACATGGGAATGAGGGCACAAGGAGTTGGAGGGAAAGAGGGTGAAGTCTGAGATGGAAAGATTTCTGAGATTGTGTAGTTCTAGCAGGTGGCATGCTCCACAGGATGTGGCCGTGCCAGTGGTTTGCTGAAGAGGTCGTGGGGAAGATAGTTATTGGAGGTGAAGAGGTCAAGGACCTTTGAGACAAGATGTTGGATGTCATTGAGGTCATCAAGGTTTATAGATAAGCCTAGAGTGGAGAGCAAAGCCAAGAGGCAGGTGCCAAAGCCTTCAGGGAAGAAAGGAAATGACCAGGAGGCTATGAAAGGTGGCCATCGGGAGGGGAGAAGGAGGTAGAGATGGATGACAAGAGCTTCAAGAAGAAGGCCTTTGCATGGGCATGGAAGAGCTAGGTCTGTGAGCAACTGCAGAGTCGGTGGGAGATGGCCATCGCTCCACTGGCAAGATGCTCCTAAGCAAGACAGAAGAGCTGGAGATAAATGAGCAGCCCACACTCAGGAAGTAAGTGACACAGCATCGGCCAGCATTGAAGGTGCCAGCATAGCAAATATTTACCGAACACCAGATTCTGCCTGAATGTAAAGATCAGCTCAGTGTTCACCAAAGTGTAGCACTGCATCACTTTTCATGAGTGAGATGGTCATTTTCTCAGTTTAAGACTAACAGTCTAAGACTAACATCTTCTTCTACTGTGTATTAGAAAAAATATATGCCACTTTGGGAGGCCAAGGCGAGTGGATCACCTGAGGTCAGGAGTTCGAGACCAGCCTGGCTGGCTAACATGGTGAAACCCCGTTTCTACTAAAAATACAAAAATTAGTCAGGCATGGTGGCAGGTGCCTGTAATCCCAGCTACTCGGGAGGCTGAGGCAGGAGAATCACTTGAATCTAGGAGGCAGAGGTTGCAGTGAGCCGAGATCACACCATTGCACTCCAGCCTGGGCAACAGAGTGAGACTCCCGCTCAAAAAAAAAAAAAAAGAAAAAAGAAAAAAGAAAAAAATATATATATATATGCAATCTTCATGTTTACCCGGAGAATTCATAGATATTATCGCTTAGAATGAGGCTAAGGTTTAAAATAGGGCCAATTTAAGGAAAAATATCAACTAAATAATAAGACAGATGGTACACAGGTAAGGAGGAAAGTGTGAAGGTGGTATGCAAATACCCAAAACGTGAGAAACACTGGCTCATCCCATTTACTTTTCACAACAACTTGGTGAGTTAGATATAGCTGTCATTCCCATCTGTGTATCAGGGCTTCAAGGCTTGGGGCGTGGAGTAACCTTCTTAACTACCAGGAAATAGTGCAGCTAAGGAAGCTGCAGCTCTGCCTTACAGCCCCGAGTCTAATCACCACGATATGCTGCAGCTCCAATTCACACGAAGGAAGTCCCAGGTTCTCTGTGCTGCTCAGGCCTCCACCAGTCTTGGTCCTGGGTATTCTGAAGACACACGGTCACCCACTGTATTTTTTACTGAAGTATTTTAGATGTCGGTTCAGCCCAGTTTCTTCTAGAAAATTTAAAAAAACAACAAAACATCCCCACAGCATCTGACCCTTCATGTGCAACCTCAGGCTCTTTCCACAGTCTCCCCCATGCCCAGCCTCTGCCGTGATGGGCTCTGGGAAGCACAGCCCCTTTGGAAAGTTCTGGCTGCTTTCCCAGCTCCCAGACTCAGATGATGAGCCATGCCGCCGGACACGGGATCTGGCTTCCCAGAAGACAGGCGATGCAGCCCAGAAACACAGGAGAGTTGACTCCCTCACCCCTGACCAGTGGGGAACAAGAGGTAGGAGAGATCCAGGGATAAATCCCCACTCCATTCCTCCATGATGGGCTGTTTCGAGGCATGGCATTTCTGTAAATCTGTTCAGAGACATCCCCCATGGCAGAATGACCAGCTGAGCCTCTTCCTGAAGCAGGGCTGGCTCAGCAAGACAGCACCTTGCATTCCCCTCACCCTTTCCCTGTGTTCCTTCCTTCACTCTCACTCTTGCTGCCCTAGGATCGTACCTTCCCCTTACATGGCGCCTCGTGCTCTCTATTCAAGGGAGCCTGGGCTATGTGAAACCAAGCAGGGATTTCCAACCTCTCCCGCCACCCCCAATCTCAACCATAGTGATTTTAAAAGCCAACTGCAAAAGTGCAGTGGGCTACTCTTTCACTTCACAGGACTTCCAGAGGAGTAAAGTGACCTGCAGGCAGGGGCTGGGAGGTGGAGCCTGCTTGCGTAGAGGGTGCCGTAGCAGCCACTGTGCCTCTGTAGGCCCCTCAGCATTCGGGTGGGGCCTCCGGCGAGGCAGACCACATCATCAAACGTGCAGAGACGGCAGGTGGACACGAGTGAATAGGGTGAGAACAGCAGCCATGAGGCTGTGCAGCCTCACCCCCGCCGGGTGCTGGCTCTCCCTGCCCCTGCTTGATGGGCTGTGGGCTGGCAGCAAGTCCCTGGGATATTCCCCTTAGGTGGAGGAGGGGAAGCACCTTGTGGAGAGAGACCTTTGAACTGGACAGTGATCGAATTCCTGGATTAGACTAACATTTTTATTGGATTAGACTGGGCTTTGCTGGAGTGGACTGAATTTAGTGTTCCTGCTGCCAAGTGGGAATGAGAGCTCATTAAAGAAAGTACATGCAATTATTATTATTTTTTAAGTGCAGTTGGACTCTCCCAGGCCCCACTTTAATTTGGCCAGGAGCCCTGTCCTTGAGTGTGAACCCTGAAGAGAGCCAACCAGACTCTGGCACTTGGACAAATAGGGTTTGTTTTCTGTGGCTGGAATCACAAGGCTTCGGGTGAACCAGGATGTAGTCCAGCGGTCTAGGGCAGAACCTGTCTACACAAGAGGCCCACCTGTGCACCCCCGACCACAGAGATAATGGAAATAAAACATCAGCACTTCAAGTACACTTTTAAGATTCGATTTACTATTTGTATTCATTGTGAACATAGCTCCAGTATCAGTTTGCTGGTTTTTGTATGAGCTGGATGTATGTGTGTGTGTAATGGTTAAGAGCTCAAGCTCTCTGATCAGATAGACCTGATTTGAGAACCAGCTCTGTCACCAGTAATGTAAGCTTGAGCAAGTTCTCAACCTTTCTAAGGCTCAGCTTATCATCTGAAAAGTGAGCTAATCCATACCAACCTCATTGGACCATCGTAAGAAGCCAGACCCAGCTTCACTCACCATCTCCAGCATTCCTGCCATGCTCACAGCCCACTTCCTGCTGGCTACTCTGCGCTCCCACCCTGCCCCAACCTGGATCCAGTCTCTGCCCAGATCTGTACTCTTGGGGAGGTGGACACTGTGGACTTCACTGGGCTCCTAGCCCACTGGTCTCCGGTTGGGTTTGGCCCATGGCAGGTGCCGGCAGGGCTGAGGCAGCGGGAGGAGGGAGATGGGAGAATCTCTCCCTGCTCCCCCCTTGCTCTGGTGCCCTGACTGTGTCCATGGCTGTGCCCCTTTTGTGGCTCTGGCTGTCAGTGGACTCTGATTCCCTCCTTTGACTCTTCAGGCCTAAGGTGGCCCAGCATCACTCTGAGGTCACTCTCTGGGGACCTCAGCATTCCTTAGGGCCCCCATTTGCCCTGTCCCAGAGATCTGCAAATGATCCCTTCATAAGTATGGTCCATGGGGACCTTCAGGGAGAATTATTTCTCCTACCTAACCTGGGGTGATGCGCTCCTGGATTAGTATTTAACTGGTAACTTTCTTAAACAAACTCTCATTTTAAGAATCTAAACTATTTGTTTGACAGGAATTTCATCTCTGCATGTAATTATGGACTTATCCTGGTTTTAATCTTTCCTAATACACATTAAAATAAACAAATACTTTTTAAAGTAAAAGTGTTCACCACATTCCACCTAAAATCATCACTGGTATCCCCATGGCTGGTGACACCCCAGGAAAGGACTGAGTCACTGTATGTGAAGCTCTCAGCTCAGGGACACACGCTTTTTTGTCTGAGTACTGTCCTTAAAATAAGGACCCAAGTTGTCACATGGCGGCAATCCAGACATATGGCAAACCCACACCACGGAGAAACGCGTTTCTTCTTAAACTACCTATACTTTTCACATAAAACACAACATATTCTCCTGTTGATAATAAAAGATGAGTGCCTCCTACTTCACCAGCACCTTCTTCTCCCCACTGCAGAAAGGTCAAGAAATGATCTACAATGGCCCAAAGCCCCGCCCCATGCAAACATCAAGTCTTTCTGAAGTCCATCTTCAAATTACAAGCATTTTAAAAATAAACTTGGTGGATTCTTGCTGAGATTTTCAGACCAAGAGGCTGAATAGCTAAGACAGAACATACCACTCTTTGTTAAAAAAGAATATACCCGGAAAGCTGGGTTCAACTTCTTAACTAGGTTGAGCTGCGTTCTCCTTCCTCCTGCCCCAGCCCCACCCGCCCCACACGCATGCACACTCCCACTCACACCCACATCCTCACACCCCACACACATTCATACCCACACACAGCCCCTGCCTGCTCCCCGGTCACAGGGGCAGGGTGGCAGGTCCATTTCTGTGCCCTCTAGCACCAGGGAACTTGCTGCTTTCTGCACAAATTGCCTCTGGAACAAAGCAAGCTGGCCTGTGAGAGGATTTTGCCACATCTGCTGGAGCAGTGTTGCTTAGGATCAAGCAAGACTGATGACAAAACTTATTTTTAAAAATTCTTCTTGCTATTTAAGTCACAGCAGACGATGAGCTGCACTGAGCTGTGCAGAGGGGTGCCCCATCGGGTGGGGAGCAACTTTGGCTTCATTCTAGGAATGGGGGAGGGAAAATGACTTTAAGAAAAGAAACACACTTTGGTCATCCAGAATCTTTTTTTTTTTTTTTTTTTTTTAGTTTGAGGCAAGCCTGTCTTCTGTACAAATACCAAATACCAGAACCTGCTAATCCCTGATGGGGTGAAGACAGCTATGTGGGTGTGATAAGCCAGGAAAACCTGGGCAACTCCTACAACCCTGAGATCAGCTAGGCCTCTCTGGCCCTACCAGATCCAGCTAAGGGGACTGCAGACCCGTAAGGCTACAGTGAAGTTCAAGTTCCATGCCCTCTGCAGATTTCTGCAAATTCCCAGCCCTTAGCCTCCTCCTAGTCCTCTCTGCCCTGGGAATCCAGGGTGCTGCCCCCTTTACCCCCTCAGCAGCCCAGATGTAAACTATCAACGCTTTCACTGATTTCCACAAAAAAATCCACTCTACCCAGGCACAGCTCTTCCCTGACATAGCATTCTCAATTTACCTCTCACAGAAAGGGCAGAAGGCAAAGGGGTGTTTTGCAAAAAAGGCCTCTGCCATTTATTTCAGTTGGGAACATTTAATCCATTCCAGTACTCCAAAAGACAGTCCAATTTTTCACATAAATAAAATCCTTATAAGAAAAATCTCTAGTTATATATGAGGTGAAAAGTACAGATTTCTTATTTTAAACACCAGTCAGTTATTTCAGTAACCGAAGCAGCACCAAAAACATTCTGAATCAAAGTTTCTCATGCACTGTGAGTTTCTCCAGCAAAGTCCAGCATTCAAGCACCTTCTCTTTAAAGGCAAAACACAGCAAAGGAACAAAAACAAAAAAAAACCACCACCAAAGATGCTATTATGGGGCCTCTCCTGAGTGTAGAAGTGAAAGACGAAGTTACAAGGAATCACAATGGCCAACTTTTGTAACTTGCCTGTCAGGGTTTGCTGAGAAAAACCAAGAGGGCAAGATATAGGAATGGGAAGAACAGCTTCCCCACAACGGCTGGCACTTACCTGGGCCAGGCATGGTGCTCAGCCTTGTTTTAAAATTTAATTCTATTTCTATCAAATTTAATACATACACATGTTTTAAAAAGTCAAATACTACTATAAGGCTAGTAAAGAAACGTAGTGTTCCCCTCCCCATACCTTCCCCACCCCAAGTCCCAACTCAGCAAATACTTTTCATATTTACCTCCACTTTTCTGAGTAAAAGACATACTATTGAATCTTGACTTTTCCATTTTAGACATAATATCCTGTCTTCCTGCTATGGTTGCTGAGGGTTTTAGAAAGGACACCTTTACCTCATCTACTTTCCCTTCTACATCCTCCCCATGTAATCATGTCACAGGTTTTGTTAAATCATTATTCAATGAACATGTTATTCTCATTAAGTAAACATTAGTCAAGCTGCTCCAGAAAAGTGTTGCATTTTCTTTTGCATGTGACTTTTTGTTTTCCCTGGAATTATTGACTTTGCTTCCACTTGCATAATTTATGTAGCCATCACTAATTCTCCCTACAAACTCTACAGAAGAGATGTAAAATTCCCCTGGGTATACTGAAATATATCCATCCCATCTGTACCTTGGAGATGTCCTTCCAGAAGCTGTCCTTCCTCCTGTTCCAATCTGAGCTGGTGACCTGTCATCCTCGTTACCCAGTGGTCATCCAGGGGCTTCACTTACCAAACCCTGAATTCCCTTTGCCTCTTTTCTGTGTTGAATCCCTTTTCTGGATCCTATGGCATCCTCTTTCTTTGTTAATTCCTTTATTTTGGGGTATCTATACTAGCTTCCAGAGATCACCCTTGGTTGCTTAGCTGGATATAGAGTTCTAGGCTGGAAATGTTTTCCTCAGCATTTGAAAGTCTTGTTCCTTTATTTTCTATATTCTGACGCTAAGATGATTAATGCCACTCTGAAATTTCTCAAAAGAAGACATGCAAATGGCAAACAGGTATATGAAAAGGTGTTCAATACCATTGATTATTGGAGAAATGCAAATCAAAACTACAATGAGATATTATCTCATACCAGCTAAAATAGCTTTTATCCAAAAGTTAGGCAATAACAAATGCTAGCGAGGATGTGGAGAAAAGGAAGCCCTCATACATTGCTAGCAAGAATGTAAATTAGTACAACCACTACGGAGAAGAGTTTGGAGGTTCCTCAAAAAACTAAAAATAGAGTTACCATATGATCCAGCAATCTCACTCCTAGGTATATACCCAAAAGAAAGGAGATCAGTATATCAAAGAGCTATCCGTCTCATGTTTATTGCAGTACTATTCACAATAGTCAATATTTGGAAGCAAACCAAGTGTCCATCAACAGATGAATGGATAAAGAAAATGTGGTACATATACACAGTGGAGTGCTATTCAGCCATAAAAAAAAAAAGAATGAGATCCTGTCATTTACAACAACATGGATGAAACTGGAGGTCATTATGTTAAGTGCAATAAACCAGGCACAGAAAGACAAACGTCTCATGTTCTTACTTATTTGTGGGAGCTAAAAATTAAAATAATTGAACTCGTGGAGATAGAGAGTAGAAGGATGGTTACCAGAGACTGGGAAAGGTATGGGAGGGAGAGTGGGGATGGTTAAGGGGTATAAAAAATAATTGGAAAGAATGAATAAGACCTAGTATTTGACAGCACAACAAGATGACTATAGTCAAACATAATTTAATTGTACATTTTAAAATAACTAAGAGTATGAGTGGATTATTTGTAACACAAAGGAAAAATGCTTGAGGTGATGGATCCCCCATTCTCCATGATGTGATTATTATGCATTGCATGCCTGTATCAAAATATCTCATGTGACCCATAAATATATACACCTACCTTGTACCCACTAAAATAAAAATAAAATAAAAAATAAAGATACAGGAAAAGGGCCGGGCACGGTGGCTCACGCTTGTAATCCCAGCACTTTGGAAGGCCGAGGCGGGCGGATCACGAGGTCAGGAGATTGAGACCACAGTGAAACCCCGTCTCTACTAAAAATACAAAAAATTAGCCGCGCGTGGTGGCGGGCGCCTGTAGTCCCAGCTACTTGGAGAGGCTGAGGCAGGAGAATGGCGTGAACCTGGGAGGCGGAGCTTGCAGTGAGCCGAGACTGCGCCACTGCACTCCAGCCTGGGCGACAGAGCGAGACTCCGTCTCAAAAAAAAAAAAAAAGATACAGGGAAAGAAGAACATTCATTATGCTGAGCACTTTTTGGGCCTGTTCAGCCTGGTAAATCATATCCTTTTGTGCTGAAATATTTCAGAATATTGTTCTCTTTGATAATTTTCTCTCCTCCATTTTCTTTAGTTTCTCTGGAGTATTGGGCCTCTAATATGAATCTAATGTTTTTTATCACACTTTTTGAGACTTTACCCACTTTAGCCCCATCCTTTTTATTGCATTTTATTTCTGTTTTTATGTTCCTTTCATTTTCAACATCTGTACTGTCCCCTAAATAGCCTTGTCTTATGGATGCAGGGCCTTCGCTCCCTTCAAGGGTGGGGCAACATGATCTCTGTTTACTCTAATTTCCTTTTCTCCTCTTGTCTTGATATTTGCTTTCCATGGTGAAGATTTTCCTTGTAATCATTGCCTTTTCATTTATATTAGGAAGGTGGCATCCAAGGTTGGTTGGAAGCTCATTAAGTAGAATGATCTTGCCAATAGGGTCTTTGCTGAGGATGATCAGGCAGGAGACCTGCTGCTGTTCCTTTGGAAGATTCTGCCAAAATTCAGTATTTCTGCTCTTTCCTCTGGTTTCTGGCCTGGGGAATGTAATGCATTCTGGGAGCCTACTGGGGAAATAGGACTGAGGTGGGGGTAAAGTTGCAAAATTTCGTTTAACCTTGTTTCTGTCCAGGGCCTCACCTCCACCCCAGCTGTGCCTGGCAGCTCTGGGTTGGAAGCCAGCCTGGATCAGTTTCTTCGGAGGGCAAAACTTCAGGCTTCTGCTGGGGCAAGGAAGGCCTTGAGCTCAGGTTGTGTCGGGCAGGGATTTAACGACTCTTCACACAGATGTATCAAACCTTCTTCCTTCAGCTCCTCCAATTACCCCAACTTTCAGAGGTTCCTGGTCCTTGAATTCTTGAGTGTTTCTAAGTGTCTGCAGCATGAATGAACTTGTTTCTTGTTGCCATTCCCATCTGCAGGCTTCCAACAGTGAAGAAAGATGAGTGTTAATTAGGTTTTATTCCTTCTCTTAGTCCTCATGGTGCATACCTTCTTATTACTTGAACACAAGTCCTGGTAAGTAGGTTCCCTGCATTCTGTTGGACCTGTTCTCACAACCCTAGGATGTAGGTACTATTATTAACCCCAAGTAGAGGGGAGGAAATGGAGTCTGAAAGTGGTAGGTAATCTATGTTAGGGCACACTGCTGTGGTTTGAACCCAGGGAGCTTGACCACCCTTTCCCTGACCACCATGTTAGGCAGTCTCATAGGGGGTGCAAAACCAGAAGATGGGGGTCAAGGTGCTAGAGAAGAGTGATCCTGGAAGCTCCTCTGATTGTCTGCTATTGGCTTAAATCCTCTGTTGGCTTAAATCCTCTCATGGTGAAAATTTGTTACACAGACGTTTTTGAGAATGCGGAGCACTGCTATTGTAGGTGAGCTGTGATTCCCAAGCAGCACAGACTTTGTGGCTAGGCCAGGCACCTCACAAGGTGTCTGAGCTTAGACATGACCTGAAGAAGAAAGCGTTCTGAAATCAGGGGTTTTCAAACGTACCACATATTAGAATCACCTGGGGAGCCTTTCACAATCCAGATGTTTGGGAGCCCTGCCTCCCCAAATCAATTAAATTAGAATCCTTAGGAACGGGACTTTGGAATCTATATTTTGTAAAGCTTCCCAAGTGATTCCAACGTGCAGCCAAGTTTAGAACCGGGGCTGTAGACCAGCAGTTTGCAAACTGTAACACGCACCTGAATTACCTGAGAATCTTGTTGCAATGCAGATTCTGATTCACTAGGTACTATGGTCTGAATGTTTGTGTCCTCCCAAAAGTCACATATCGGAACTTAGTCTCCAGTGTGATGGTCTTGAGAGGTGGGGCCTTCGGGAGGTGATTTGGTCAAGAGGATAGGGCCCTCATGAATGGGATTAGTGCCCTTATAAAAGAGGCTTGAGGGAGCCCTTTGCCTCTTCTACCACATGAGGACAAAGCAAGAAGGTACCGTCCATGAGGAATGGGCCCTCACTAAACCAGACACTGAATTTGCCAGCACCTTGATCTTGCACTTCCCGGCCTCCAGGACTGTCAGCAATAAGTTTCTGTTGTTTATAAATTACCTAGTGTAAGGTATTTTGTTATAGCAGCCTGAACAGACTAAGTCACTAGGTCTATCCGGCTCCCAGGTGATGCTGCAGGTCCAGGACCACACTGCAGATAAAACTGCAGGAAGTTATTTCCTAGGAGGCAGCATCTAAGGTTGGCATTGAGGTGTGAATTTCAAGCTAACGGTTAACTTTTTTTTTCATAATTACTATAAAAATTCATGTATTGCAAGAAGGGATATAAATTCTATAACAGAGTTCTTCTAAAAAATGTAAGGAGAATATTCATTAGCAAAGGCTTTTATGCTTTTAAAAAGTAGATGTTACTGAAGATTTCATAAGGGAGGTGATGCTGGTTTCCACCTCACATTAAGTTTATAACCTAAACAACCAGCTGAGCACCCCAGGCATCCCTGACCTCAGGACATCCAGAGGCCACTGCACCTCTCTGTGGCTTTATGTCCACTCAGCTCTTCCAGCCACTTTTTCCTGCTGAGTCCCCTTCAAGAGCAACACAAAATCCCTCCCCTTGAATAAAAAAAGAATAACCTACTCTCTCCCTTAGAAGCACCACCTTGATGTTCCAAACACAGATCAATGCCTGTTCTCAAACAAAAGCAGTACTGTTTCTTAAAGGAACTGTGATAATTTAAATATTCCTACTTCATTAGACCATGAGAAGAAATCCAGGTTTACAAAAATAATTATGTTTTTGTGCATTTCTATATGATGGCTAAAGAATTCTAGATGCACCCCAAAGGGTCCAAACATCAGGGAATTTCTAAGGCTATAAAATAACCTTTATTTATTTATCTCACTTTTCTTCCATCCGCGCCTGACTTCTCATACTCTCTTTGCTTTTCTCCACCAGCAGACACGGGCATCACATATCAGAGAGAAAGAACAGTTCCAGAGGAAATCTGTATTGTCCTTATTTCATAAATTGGGTTTAATAATTCATCTGAAAGAGAATTTTTAGCAACATGGTTTGCATAGAAAAAGAGAGCATGCCTTCCCTAAATAGACATCTGTTACTCTTGCTGCAACGCTGAGTGGGGAGAAAAAAGGCCAGTCGGGTCCAAGTGCACCTTCCAGATTCACTAAGGACATCATGGTCTCCAGTCCCTTAGGCAAAAGTGATTTTAGAGCACGCCGTGCAAGGAAAGGAATTTAAACCACACCCGAAAAGTCTCCTCTTTGTCACTGCAGAAATTCACCTAGAGGTCATTGTGACAAACATGCCTATTCCTAAAACATCTGCGGATTATATGTCCATTCATTTCCTGGTCATAAAATGCCACTTGCCTAGACCCCCACTGTTGCCTCAAATACCAAACCAATGTTGTCTTGTGGGGCAGACGGTGGCAGATTTGGGGTCTGCAGGTCTCCACATGCACATACAAAGCTGTTCAGAATGTCAAGAAAATCAGTCATTCACACAGCTGCGCTGCTCATGCGTGACAGGCTGACTTTAAATATATGTCATTCCAACTTGCTGACATAGGGGGAGGGGAAGCTGGTAGAATGAAAGGGGAAAAAAATTAACAGAAACCCTGATTGTCCAGGTTTGCTGCCTTGAATATTTCTGCAGTAGCTCTGCGGCAAGCAGCACCATCAACGTTTTCAGACCTGACAATGGGAAAGTTGCCAGGGAGTCAAAGACCCAGCCAAAGAGGCAATTAATACCTCCTTTTTTATTTTAGAGACAGCATCTATCTCTCTGCCTTGAAAAAAAAAAAAAAAAATGGCTTGAGAATTCTTTCCTAGTTCCTTTTTCCAAAGTGCCCTTATTTTACCACGTCCTTTGCTGAGTCTTGTGCAGTCCTGGGAGATCTGAATAAACTGAATTTCCCAAATGTTTCAAGTATCTGCAATCATATAAAGTCTTTCTCTTGAAACTTGGCATAGTCTAATGAAATAACTGAGGTATTCTTTTTCCTTGAAGGCTGTATTTTGTTTATTAAGAAAGATTGCCTGGAGCAATAACACCCAGAATTGAAAAAGAAAACGGGCACACTTATTCTACTTGGAGGTGAGTGGACTGAGCCCACCTTTCTAGATAATAGTTTGACCCCTTTAAAAGTGTGATGATCTTTGACCGGGCAATCCCATTTGTCCCAAGGAAATAGTGTGTATAAAAAATTGCTGCATTCTGGTGTCCATCATCTATAATAGCAAAAGTTGGGGAGCAACCTAAATGTCAAAAAATAAGGCTAGTGACAAGGTAAGTCATGGCAAATTTGTATAATGAAATATGGTGTAGTCATTAAAAACATTTGTAGTAGAATATTTGATATGGGGAAATGTTCGTGATGCATTATTAAATATAAAAATTATAAAACACCATGTACATTATGATACTGTTTTAAATTTCTTTTAATCAATTTTATGATAGCATATGCTTAGAAAAAAAATCACTAGATTTTCAACAACGTACAGTATTGCGGGGTGGAAAGCTGAGATTATGGGGAACTTGTAGTTTCTTCTTTGTTTTTTCCTGTATTTTCCTAATATAATGCATCACTTAAAGTCAGGGAAAAAAAATCAGAAGTGTTATCAAAGTTTATGTTTTGTCACATTTAAAAGATGCTACGAATCAGTTTAACATGCCGGTGCCCTTTATTTGATAAAGTACCATGTGTGAGATCCCACTTTGCCACGCCAAAGTCAATGACTCTGATGTTTTCCGTGCCGCTGAGTCACACGGTGGGCTACCTCTGGGTTTTCGATGAACTGAATTGTTATTTTAGAAGGAGAGAGGCGGAAAGGATTCATTATTCAATGCGTTTCAAACCGGAGTCGGGGGGAGGGGGGGCGAGCCTGCGTTTAAAAAATAACGCGTAATGGGGTTAAGAAGCGGATTCTGGAGCCAGACTGTCTGAGTTCAAAGGCTCCTAATAGCTGGGCGCCTTAACCTCTCTGTGCCTCACTTCCTCGTCCGGAAATTGAAGCTAATAAGAGCACCGACTTCCCCGGGCGGCGGTTGAGGGCTACCTATGTGGATCTCAGCACAGCGAAGAGCGGAGCCTTAACAGGGGGAGCATGCTGGGTGCGCGCTCTGCAGAGCAGCCCAGCATCTCCTGCCGACCTCGCTGCCCGCTCCGCCCCGGCGCAGGGCGCCCAAGCCCACAGGCAACGCCAGCGCGCTCCCAACCGCTGGAGACAGAAACAATGCGCGCGCACACGGCCCACGTGCACGCGCGCACGCCCACGCGGCACACAGGCGCGCACGTGCACACGCGCGCCTGCACAGCTCTGCTGCTCTGCTCGGGCCCCTCAGGCCCATCTTAAAGTGTTTCGTGCTCTAACTTGCCAAACACCTGGCAGCCGGCAGAATGGAAAGGAAAATAAATGAACTGCGACGAAATAAAGCAGGCCTTTCCGCAGTCGGCCACCTCCAACAGCCACTTGGTTCCCAGCGCTTTCTCGTTACCCGGCTTGGGCAAAGCCAGGGAAGAAGGGGATAGGATATAGGGATGGGTTAGCAAAGCGGGAGCAACAGACCAAAGTAACCTCGTATTGCCCCCCACCCCTCACCCCCTGGGGACACCGGCCTGGCTTCCGTGGGACCAGCGTCGCCATCCTTGTCCCCTGTACGAGACCCTCCGCTGGGCCGAAGGCCGGGCTTGTGTTTGGGAAGATGGGTGCCAGGGCCCGTGCTCAGCGACCTTCCAGAGCAACTCATCAAATGATGCTGGCTTTCTTCCCAGCCAGTCCCCAGTCACACCCACAGGGGACAGCAGTGGTAGCCCGGGACTCTATTTCCTGCCTACCCCTGGACAGCAAAGCCACCCGCAGGCGCCTTCACCTTGTTCCAGGTCTCACCCGGATGATTCAAGAAGGCTCTTTGGGAAAAAAAATTGAATTCACCATTGAGAACACACATAAGAAACCAATGATCATTTTTGGTTTTTATGATGGAAACAGGCACAAAAATCACAATTTTATATAGGTTCAAGACTGCTTCAGCAACCCAGAGCTCTTTAAAGTAAAAATAAAAATAATCTTTAAGGTTTTTTTCTTGTGTATCTTATGGAATGTATATTAGAGTCCTGAATGCTAAAACTCCATTGAAATTTTATTTGGTTGGTGCAAAAGTAATTGCGGTTTTTGCCTTTTTTTTTTTTTAAATTAAATTACTTTTGCACCAACCTAAGTAGTCTTCATTATCAAGTGAATTTCACCAATTGAACAGACTTTGAAAGAAATAGACGCAAAAGGAAAATCAGCAAACACGAATATTAAAAGTCTACTATTTAGTAGCTACCGATCCTGTTTGAAATCAATTCCTCTCTTTTTCTTCATACTGTCTCCTGGCCTCCCATATACTAGAGTATTATAGATAAGGTGGTCTCCCTCTAGAGCTGATTTGACCCCACTCCTCTTTTGGCAAAACTTTTATTTGCATTTCCCTTGTTCTCCCAACAGGTCTGTATATTAACAACATGCCTCGTTTTTGGCACAACAGCCTCATTAATTATGTCAGCAGAGAGCTGGCACTAGGGCTCCTCAGTGCCTGGTAATTCCCATTTCCTCACTGCTGGCTTTGCTGCCTCTGAACCACCAACCATCAGCAGCCCTCATTTTCCCTCTGCCTTCCCAGCCCCCCTCCTCACCTCCATGCTCCACGCCCCACCTCCTTGCCCACTTCCCAATACTGCAAAGAACAGAACATGAGGTCCCAGAAGAATGACACAGCAGAACTCTACTGGTTTTATTAATATGATTATTACTTGGCCTGAAAGTGGTAGATTTCCTGGATCCATATCCCAAGTCCTTCTGGCCCTCTTTGATAAGCTTTTAATGTTGATGATGATAACAATGGTTATCATTTATTGAGTCTTTACTATGCACCAGCCCCTGTGCTTAAAAAAAAAAAAAAAAAAAGATTACCTCATGTAATCTCTAAAACAACTCTAGAGGCAGCTATCATCATTAATACCATTTGACAGATTAGAAAATTGAGGCTCAGAGACTTAAGGTCACAGGACCAGAACTGGAAGAGCTAAGGTTGGACTTAAATGTGTCTACTGTCACCACTGCACGTCAGGACATTAGGTGGTCTCTTCTCTCACAACATGAAGCAATGCTAGCAAAAAGTGGCTAGGCGCTCAAGAGGTGTGAAACTTGGAAGTTACTTTAAAATGTTAAATGGCAGATAGTGCAGTGGCCTTACAAAAAATCAGAAAAGCCATCTTTACGAGTGTCAATTTGTCAAAACAAATTATTGTCAAAACAAGCACAACAAAGAAAAACTGATTATGTTTTGTTTTGCTTTGTTTTCAGTTTCTCAAGCTTGCAGTAAAATGCTGAGATTCTGACCAGTAATTTCCCCTTCAGACCTAGCCTGCCTTGCCCAATGACTAGGTAAGTAGGGCACAAACAGTTGTATTCTCATATATTACACCTAATTTTACACCATTGGCCAGACTACCACTTAACCTTCCCAACTGTGTTTGGTATCTGGGTCGACATCCCAGGGAAAGCCTTTTAAAGAACTCAGGGATCACCTCCCACCCCGGAAGACCTGCAGTGGCTGCCATATGGAGACAACTCCGTGGTCATTAGCAGTCCCTTGACTAATATGAGTTCTCAGCCATTTTTCAAAACATTTTGAAGTGTCGATTTTATACCAGGCACTGGACCCAGGCACTGTGGATAAATAAGTGTGGTCTCTATTCTAATTTTACTTAAAAATTAATGTTTTTAAATAAATTTGAACAGCTGACTCATGGGACAGAGAGAAACCAGGGATGCAGGACAATTCATATCACATTTAAGAAAGCTAACAGCAGAAAGGATCCAAATGCATTCTGAAAAAAGAAGAGACATTAAGGACCGGATTTTTTCATTGTTTACCAAAGATGAAGAGATCTTCTCAGGAATGCATAGGACAGGTTTCTTGTCCATGCCACAGGGCAAGGCAAATGGTTTATCATAGCAGCTAAATTACATCATTTTCTAAAGTTACCAAAAGAGTACATGCTTGATATGAAAAATTCAAGCCCTATAGAAATATTAAAAGGTAGTAGCCCTTTCACAGTATTAAAAGCAATAGACCTTTCACAGTCTCCCCAGCTACAACTTCACTCTAGGGATAACTACTGTGAACAGTTTAGTGTTGAATCAAAGGAGTCTAGGCTTCTTTCCTGAACACGACAGAAAAAAAATATCCTAAGGAACATGACCCAGAGGAAAACTGAGTTCACAGAACTTATGGAGTCTCACCTACTAGGTTTCAAGACCCTTCCTAGTGGGGTAGCTTATTCATGCCTGATCCTTGACCTCTGCTATCTGCAATGTAAAAAAAAAAAAAAAAAAAAAGCCTAAGATGGATAACATTTGCATGTGATTATCCAGGACTCAATGACAGTCAACAGGCAAACTACCATTCCATCCTCTGGGTAAGGCATTCCAGGTTCTGGTTAGAGGCCAAATGTGCTCATCTGGCTGCCGCCACAGTCAAGCCTTAGCCAACGTTATTGTCTTTATGTTAAATTAACTCATCACATTAGTGATGTACAGAATCTTGGGTAATGGAACAGGTACAATTTAAGGCAAGAGGAAGAAAGTCAGGCTGATGAATCAATACCTCAGGTGAGGCACTGGAATAGGGGCTCTGGGCAGCTGGGGCTCTGGGCGGCTGGTGTTCTGGAGGGAGTCTAAAAAGGAAAAAATGGGAACATGGCTCAAGAGATGGGCTAGGTTTAGACCATAACTTCCCTCACTTTTCACTTTTCCTTGGAGCACATCAGTATAATATGAAGCTAGATTTGGGTTAGTTTCCATCAGTTTACATCAGCACAGATTTAACAAAGGACTTCACACATTCTGCTCCAGAAAGTTGACCTTGAAGGCTAGAGGGAGGAGGAATAGCCACAGCTGCCACCAGCCCCACTGATAGCCATTCTGCCCTGCATGGTCCATCATAGAAGGAGACTACATGCCCCAGCCTCCCTTGTCCAGTGTGGCCACCTAACCCTATTCTGCTGCAAGGTAATTCGTGCAAGGGATGTGTGCAGCATCCCTGGAATGTCCTTTATTTTAGGCTGGCTTCCCCAGAAAGAGATACTAACACAAAAACTTGAGTACAAGTTGTTTGTCTAGGAGGTGATTCCAGGAAGTATTAGTAGGAGAGTGGGGGAAATGTGTTAGCGTGAGTCTTCTGAGAAGTAGTTGCCAAGATGGGATTACACATGAAAGGATTGTATTAGGGTAACTGTCAATGTGAGGGAGAATGGAGAGGGAGCCACATGAGGCTGAGAGAGCTGTCATACCTCCAGCCAAGTCTGACCCTGAGTGAAAGAGGTGGGGAAAGAATGTCTTAGACTGCCAGGCTGTCTATGGAAGGGTCAGCAAAGCCATCATGGAACCCTGGAGCCAAAGCCAGTGTTAGAGAAGCCCCACATCTCCTAGGAACGGCCTGCATTCGAGTGTCCCTGCTGTGCTCAGTCACTGACTGGGAGCAGCCCTTGGGAAGCATGTCCTTGGGCTTCCTAGTGCAGCAATTGCCAGGCCATTGGTTACCAATACTCCCTCTAATTGGAGGCAGGACTGCTAAGCACATTCTCATGGGCACTACAGGAAATGAGGTAGGAGAGGGAAGCAGGCATCAGAGTGCACTGCTGAGCAGGTGACCACTGCGGGCAGCTGAGGTGCAGTCCTCGTTGACCTCTAGGAGACTAGCATCTTCCCCACTTGAAGGGCACAGAAGGTGAGAAATAAACTCCCAATCTCTGGAAACCACTGATTTGTTGGCCTTCCCTATTGCCGCTAGAGTCTTAATTAGCACAGGGGTTCAATACCAAGCGTGAATGTGTTAGAGACACCTTTTTTTTTTTTTTTTTTTGAGACAGAGTTTTGCTCCTTGTTGCCCAGGCTAGAGTGCAGTGGCACAATCTTGGCTCACTGCAACCTCTGTCTCCCGGGTTCAAATGATTCTTCTGCCTCAGCCTCCTCAGTAGCTGGGATTGCAGGCGAGCGCCACCACGCCCTGCTAATTTTTGTGTTTTTAGTAGAAACAGGGTTTCACCATGTTGGCCAGGCTGGTCTTGAACTCCTGACCTCAGGTGATCCACCTGCCTCGGCCTCCCAAAGTGCTGGGATTACAGGGCTGAGCCACCATGCCCGGCCTAGAGATACCTTTTAAACTTCATTTTGATAAGGCATTTCCACTTGCTCTTCCCAGGAACATTTTCGCCAAAGCTGCTAACAAACTAAATGTATAACTGATCTAAATTATGTTTCTCCACACTCCTCTCCCACCTCCTGCTTCCTTACCTGCTACAGAATCAGAAATGTGTGTTAGCCCCCAAAGTGAGGAACACAGAGCAAGGGATTCTGTGTAAAACCATGCGGAAGAATCCATCCCCTCTCCTCTCCCCCTTCCCATAAGGACATACCACCAAGTCTCTGATTATAACCATTTCTCTTCTTTACAACTCTACATAAAAACTTATGCCCCTCCCCTCAAAAAAAAAAAAAAAAGACTAGATGGAAATACACCAAAGCAATAACTGGCTTTAATAAGGTGGTTGAATTACAAATATTTTTCTTTTATTTCTTTTAATGATTTTCCATAATGAAATGTGATTTTTACCTTTTAAATTTAAATGTTTATATTAAACTATTTTTTTCTACTTTATGCTTAAAATTTTTCATAATAAAAATTATGTTTTAAAATTTCAGAGCAATTCTACCTCTTATCCTTCTGTATTATTTCAGCTCAGACTGCTTTAACAAAATGCCATAGATCAGACAGCTTTTAAACCACAGAAATTTCTTTCTTTTTTTTTTTTTTTTTTGAGACAGAGTCTCACTCTGTTGCCCAGGCTGGAGTGCAGTGGCGCAATCTCGGCTCGCTGCAAGCTCTGCCTCCCGGGTTCACGCCATTCTCCTGCCTCAGCCTCCCGGGTAGCTGGGATTACAGGCGCCCGCCACAATGCCTGGCTAATTTTTTGTGTTTTTAGTAGAGACAGGGTTTCACTGTACAGCCAGGATGGTCTCAATCTCCTGACCTGGTGATCCACCTGCCTTGGCCTCCCAAAGTGCTGGGATTACAGGCGTGAGCCACTGCACCTGGCCCAGAAATTTATTTCTCACAGCTCTGGAAGCTGGGAAGTCCAAGATCAAGGTGCCAGCAGACTTGGTGTCTGGTGAGGGCCTGCTTCCTGGTCCCCAGGTGGCCATCTTCTAGCTGTAACCTCATATGGCAACAGGGGTGAGGGAGTTCTCTGAAGTATCTTTTATAAGGGCACTAATCTCATTTATGAAGGCCTCATCCTCAAGATCTAATCACCTAACAAAGGCCCCACCTCCTAATACCATCATATTGGGTGTTAGGATTTCAACATATGAATTTGAGGAAGACACAAGCATTCAGTCTATAACACCTTCCCACCTTTGCTACCTTAATATCCTCTGCTCTCTGGCCTTCCCTTCACCCCCTCATTCTTCCTGATGCCAAAACACAAACATACCATCTTCTCTAAATCCTTGGTGGTTGTTAGTTCACTTGTGATCTTGGGGCAGATGGCAAACCTTGTTTTTTCCTGGCTGAGCGGTTCATTGAATCTAAGGGATGATGATGGAAGGGTCTCTCCTAAGGGTATGCTGGCAAATGAAATCTGGTCTGAGTTTACATTCCTCTAATTATGTCACTTTCTGTAGCAGAAACTAACTAGCTGGTCATCAAAACGATCCTCTTTTCCCTGGGAATACCACAGGACCACATTCCCCCAGGTTCCCTTGCAGTTCACCATGTCCATGTGACAACTACCACCAACAGAATGTGAGTGGAAGTGTCTGTGCCACTTTCAGAGTCCAAGATGGAAGGAGCAGGAGCATGGATCCCCAGTCGCCATTTGGAGGGAAGCTGCCCACCCAGTAGGAATACCTAGTCTGGACTTTACTTAGCAGAGAAATGACCTTCAACTGTATTAAGCCACAAAAATGCTGGGGCTTGTTTGTTACAGCAGTGAGCCTACACTAACCAATACACTGTTAATCTTTCATGTCTGCTAGACGTGCTTCGTAATGGTGCTCTGAATTCATGTAATTAGAAGTAAATTTTGACTGCAGAGACCAAGGAAGCTTCCCTTTTGGAGGACTTGCAACCTGAGCAATTTTGTAATCATACTACAATAGGGAGGTATTGCCCTTGATGTTTCCCATGAAATCTCATAGCATTTTCCAGATAACTGAATCTTTCCTCAATGGAAGCAGTTTTAGACAGGGAGCCTAGATTCTCTGCCCCTAATTATCAGCAGAATGATGCATGAATCACCCAACCCCTACAAGCCTCAGAAAGTATACAATCATTTTAGAGATGGACAATAACAACGGTTGTAACAACTAACTGTGGCTGAGTTACAGGTAGGGTTAATCCATTAATAGACTAACTCATTTAATCTGCACAGGCACCAGTGATGTGGGTAATATTATCATCATTTTGAAAATAAGAGAAACTGAGGCACGGGGAGATTAAAACATTGCCCAAGGCCACAGCTAGTAAATATCATAATGAAATGTAATGGGCAATGTAACTCTAGGGTCAGAAAGTAAATTCTCTGGATTCTAAAATGCTGAGATTTGCACCAGGATGATTTTTTTCTGTGATCGTGATGTGCTTGGTGCTGGTTTTGTGACATATCTGAACTTGGCCATTTTCTCATGCCATGACTGTGTTCCTATGCTGCTGTTGACATCCAACCTTCTCCCATTGATGGCTCTTGCTCTGGAAATATACAGCCTTGCAAGGGAAAAGATGATCTCCCTCTTCCTTGATCTACTTAATCTGATTAGACACAAATTGTAATATGCCTTGATTCAGAGAACTTCCTTTTGCCAAATGAAGTCCCCTGAGATCTCTCACACACAAAACTGGATTTATGAACAGAAGATTCTTTCAGTCCTCTGTGATTTTCTTTATTGAAACCATGCAATGCCAACTCTCAAGCAAAAGACAGCCAGTGGTGAAATCTTGGTTTCCTACAAATTCAGGGAATTCAGAGAACATCAAAGGTCATATGTTTCAAATACAGAGTAAATCACTTTGACTTTACTCACCGGAATAACAATTAGAAAATGACAACCGGATGAGCCCTGGGCTTTAATAGGACACCTGGCTTAGAATTGAAATACTAATCAAATTATTTGTTATGACTATTTTCAGTAATTTAGCATTTCACTTATAAAATGTCTCATCCACTCTGAATTTCTCCAATTGTAGTACATGGTGCATCATCCTGGACCATGACCATGATGAAGATAAAAATATCTACCACTTATTAAGCACTCAATATGTTCCCAACACTGTGCCAAACAAAGAAACTCTAATTACCTTTTCATCCCCATTCTGTAGATAAGGAAACTGATGTTTAGAGAGGTTAAGTTACCTATCCAAGGTGTGGTAGGCAAAATAATGGCTCCCCAATGATGTCCATGTCCTAATCCCCAGAACCTGTGAATGTTACCCTGCAAAGCAAAAGGGGCATGGCAAATGTGATTAAGTTAAGAATCTTGAGATGGGAAGATTATCTGGATTATCTAGTGGAACCAATGTTATCACAAGGGTCTTTTTAAGAGAAAGAAGGAGGCAGGAGAGGCCTAGAAGATGTGACAATGATAAGAGTGGTACAGTGCCGCAAGTCAGGGAATATGGGCAGCTTTTCTGAAACTGGAGAAGGAAAGGAAATGGGTTCTACCCTAGAGCCTCCAGAAGGAACACAGCCCTGTCAAACCACTTTAGATGATGACTTCCGGAACTGTAAGATGTTAAATTTGTGTTTTTAAAGCTATGAAATTTGTCATAATTTGTTACAGAAGCCATAGGAAACTGCTCCAAAAGGTCCCATGGATGTTGAGTGGTAAAGGCAGGATGTCAACTCTGCTCCCTGTGATGTAAATACCATACTCTTTATTTCTAGGTTAAATGGCCTTGGAGTTTAAATATTTGACTTAAAAACTATGATTTATACATTATAGAAAACATATTATGAAGCAAAATATGAAACTTGAAATATGCTTAAAAGATATGAGATGTCAAAAAAATGAGATATCAGAAAAAACAACAACAACAACAATAACAAAGGGACGGAATAGAGGGCAGAGAACCAGGCTCTTCTCTACATGGTAAAT
Organism: Symphalangus syndactylus; assembly: GCF_028878055.3. NCBI lineage: Eukaryota > Metazoa > Chordata > Mammalia > Primates > Hylobatidae > Symphalangus > Symphalangus syndactylus. The sequence continues at coordinate 117,011,527 of NC_072423.2, read as the reverse complement.
TGGTATAATGATGAGGTATAATGATGAAGGTGGTACCACCAAAGCCATGGGGAAAGGATGGATTGCTTAGTTGATGGTGGTGGGAAATTGGATCACACTATGTGTAAGAAAGTAAAACTGGAGCCCTGCCTTACCCCCCCTCTGCAGGGAAACTCAGGGTTGATTAAAGTCCTAGTTGTGAAAGGGAATACAATAGAAGAAAATATATGAGAATATCTTTGCAACCAGGAGATGGGCAGAAAAAGATAAAATCAAAAAGTTTAGTGGATTCAACTACATTAAGTGAAAGGTTTTCTGTTCAACAGGCAGATATGATAAACAGGTATCAGCCTGGGGAAAAATAGTTGGAATTATTTAAAAAGATAAAGAAGCCATTTTTATACTTTACAAAGAACTCTTGCAAATTAACAAGAAAAAGACAGAAATCCCAAATAGAAACTAGGCAAAAGATATGCATAGTCAATTCACAAATGAGATTCTCAAACCCACTAATAACCAGATAAATACAATAAAAACAATGGACATAACATAGCTCACCCATAAGAAGAGAGGAAAAATCGAAAGATAATGAGTAATAAGGTTTGATAAGGTTGTGGGGAGGTAGGTTTGCACACTACTGGTGGGGGGGAATGTGGGATGGTCATTCAGGAAACCTATCTGGTATATGCCCTGGGACCAATGACCCCCCGCCTCCTAGATAAATATCCTAAAGACCTGCTCACTCAGGTCTGTAAGGGGCATGTATAAAGGTGTTCACCTGTGTGTCGTTTGGGTGGTAGAGCATTAGAGGCCATCCAGGGGCCCATCCCTGGGGCAGTGAATCAGTGTGGATGGACCCACAGCATGCTCTGCAGCAGTCAGGGCCACACTGGCTGCACAGTGATGTGGACACATCTTAAACAGGATGTTGAGTGAAAAAAGAAAGAAACTGAGCAAGGTCCCTTACCCAATGCCATATGCGCAAGTTAAAACACAAAATGGCACTACATAGTCCACAAGGAAACACACATTTAAGGACTTTTATCGAACCCATTGAAGTGGGTGTCTGTGGGAAGAGAATAAAAGGGATCAGGAATAAAAATGAAAATAAATAAAGTGAACCAGAGTGATGACTCCTACAGAGCAATGATGCTAATATGATATATAACCTAAGCTCTTTCTGCACCTGAAATAATCGTTTAAAAAAGGGAGGACCCATTTTTGCAAGAAGCCACACCAAACTACAGGAGCAGGTTCCCAAGGGTAGCTACTTTTCATTGTCGTGTTGGGTAGAAAATATGAAATGTGAATGTCATTTGATTCTCTAAAATACTTTGAGAGTGAGGAAGAATAAAACAGGGTGACTTGTGCCTGGAGAAGACCTCTTAAAGTAAATCCACTTAAAATGAGGACCAAATGTCATTTCAAGTAGTAAAAAAAAAAAAAAGAATGGAGTATTCTTAAGCTTGAAAAGTGAAACTAAAAACTATGAAGGTGGGTTTTATCTCATATTTTACAAAATTATATTTTCAGTGTAACTCTGGTCTGCTGTATTTCTAGTGCTCAGAGCCAACAATTGTGCAGTAAATATTTGTTAAGTGAATGAATGAACAATGATGGCCAGTTCTTAGAACCAAGAATGAATCAAGGGTTACTTTTGTCCCCATAACTTCCTATCCTATTTTTTTCGACTTTTAACTGGTTTAACTCCAGTTAATGCCACCATCCTCAGCTTAGTGACAAAAGGAGAAGGTGAGGTTAACAGAGCCTGGAGACCGCTGTCACCTGGGAATGCTGAAACCACAGCAAGCCTGACCAATAGGACCTGAAGCCACAGAGGAGATGCATGGGCTGCTGAAGGCTCAGCTGAAGAATTTTAGTTTTTTTTAACTTTGCATGTAATTTTTGCAATTCTCCAACTTCACAATTATTATCTTTATGAAATCCTGCCTCTTTGCAGATATTGTGATTTCTCTTTACAAGAGGCACAGACAAGGGCATTTCAAAGGGACCCAATTTTGTACATGATCATTCAGAGGTGACTATTTCATTATGTTTACTTCTGCTCACCATGGTCACCCTAATTCTCTGAGGACTCTGAAAATACTCAGATTGCAAAAATGCTCTTGACTACCCTCACTCTGCAGACAAGAAAACTGAGGCTCACAGATGTTACATGGCTTGCCCAAAGTCCCATTGCTTGAAAGTGCCAAACTACAGAAAGCACAATGGGAGGAAGATCAGGAGAGACAGGCCATATTCAAAGCCCTGCAAACGGTATGAAGGGATGGGTAAAGCTGGCAAGCAAGTGCTTTCTGTGTGCTCACTCTATTATTAATAAGTTTGTGATAATATAATAATAGTTAAGGCAAGTAAAATGTAGCTTCTTAGTCATATGCTGAGCCATCCTTTCTCTTGGTCCCTTTATCCTGTAAGTAGCAAAGAAACCTAACCGTGTCAATAGGTGATATTTCAGTCCCTCTGAATCTAAGCAGCCTCCTTTGAGTTTCCACTGCTCCTCCCTTCTCCGCTCCAAGAGGGCTGCTGGATGCACGAGGAGTTTACTGTGTGCAGGTGGCAGAGGGGGAGGGAGAGGGGGACTGGCCTCTGTAGACCTGGCATCCCCTGTCCACCTGGCCACTGCCTGTCCTGCTGGTATCAGCCAAGGCTGTGGCTGCTGAGGCTTGGGATCTACACTCTCTTGGTTTATTCCAAGGGCCTGGTGGTTCTCCTGCTGCTTTGCCAGGGCTGCAGCCCTGGGGCTCAGTTCCCAGCCCCAGTGTCCAGACTTCTAGCTCCCATGGCAGTGATCCCTTCTAGCCAAACCTCAGCCCTCTAGGGCATGTAATACCACAAGGGCTCTGAGAAGCTAGGAGTTCTCTGAAAAGACCACATGGCACTACTGCCTTCCTCAGTGGTATGTCCCACATGGGTGCTGGGTAAGAAACATTCTCCTAGATTCCTGCTGGAGTCAATATTCAACCAGAAAACAGAAACTCCTTGGTGATCTAAAACAGAGGGGTTCTAGTACTAGTCAGTGGTGACACAGATGACGGAAGAGCCAAGAGGCCAAGCAGGGTGGGGTAAGACACCCAGGATTAGCAGTGGCTGCCACCACCCTCAGGCTAGAGTGACAAAAGGAGAAAATGAGGTTAGCAGAGCCTGGCGACTGGTGTCACCTGGGAATGCTGAAACCACAGCAGACCTGACCAATAGGACCTGAAGCCACGGAGGAGATGCATTGGCTGCTGAAGGCCCAGCTGAAGCAGAGAGGCAAGGGGAAAACCCCGGCCTGTCCCTTCCTCTGGCAGCCAGCCTTCCCCGCAGGGCCTCCCATGAGCAGAACATAGCTGACAGGGGAGACTGGGAAACAGAGCTGGCAGCAGATGCCCAGATCCAGAGCTGGGCAGGGCAGGGGAGGGATGGGTCTGAGGGCAATGGGCCCAGGGCCAGCACAGCCCCCAGAGGGAAACACAAGCCCCTCCTCTCATTCTGCCTGCATAACACACCATCTTCCCACCAAGGCTTTTGCCTAGAGAAAAGAGAATAAGAGCTCTGTACTTCCCCATCTGCTCCCCGCTCTGCCTCCTGCTTCCTGTAATCCACAGGCAGCTTCCCACTCCTCTGTGTCATACTCTGTGCCTAATACAACCTTAGGGGACTTATCTCCCAAGTCGTACTCTTGAGTGGCCTAAAAGGAGTTAAAAGGTATTTTTTCTCCCTAATGCCCAGGTTTTCAGACAATTGTCTTAATATGAACAAGCTGGCTTTGAGTCTCAAGTTGATCAATGACATATTTTTCTCCTTCCTTGGGGTAATAAACCTCTTGGTTCACTTCAGCCTTAGCAATGGAAGGCTCCAAAGGACATGATAAAGGAGGAAGTGAAAATACATCAGCTAATAGCCCCAGAAATAGTAAACCCATTACACTCCCACTTATGAAACGGTTCCTGTGTGACAGCAACTGTGCCAGGAGCCAGGATTGCTCTCACTCAAGCAACTCTATCATGGGGTTTCTAGCTTTGGTTCCATTTTATAGATTTGGTGCCATTGAGGCTCTGAAGGATGAGTTGCCCCTCCAGAATCTTAAGAAATAGAATGAGATCTGAATCCAGATCAATTTTGAATCTTCATTTCCAGCTGCTGCTTCTTCTCCCTCCTCCGCTGGTTTCCCAGTTCTTAATTCTTGTTCACAATCTCATTCGTACCCTCTTTCCTCTACCATTCCCTCTTTAGGCTTTTGGAAACTTTGATTCAAGAAATAGAGCAGTTGGTAATCATCTCTGATGATCAGTCCCAGCTTGGCATTTTCATTTGTAAGTATAAACATTATTATTACAAAGTCTTTATTAAGCATCAGTCTGCACATGTGTCTTCACCTGGGTCCTCCCCACCCCAAAAGCAGACCCTGAGAGGGGGACTTGGGTGCAGATGGGTTTCCCTGGGAGCCATAGTGAGGAAGAGTGAGACAGGGAGGGAGGGAAAGCCACTGGAAAATTGCCATATTGAGGTCATCACTAACAGCAGCTTGGGATAGACCTCTTGGGAGCATAGAGGATGCTCCCAAGGCCAGAAGCTTCTCCCATAGCCAGAAGCATTCATCCACCAGCTCCTACCCCCCATGAATTGAAACTCTCCTACACCTCCAGGCTGAGCATGTATGGTGGGTGCCGTAGATAACCCCAGACTCCCCCGCAGAGATGAAGGCTTATTTCCACAGCTGCCCTTCCAGGAGTGCTGCCTGAGAATGCCCCGAGATGCCAGCCCTCCCAGAGATGCCTCTGTGATGAACACTGCCTCATCCAAGGCCACGCTTCCTTCCAGGGGGAAGCCCACATGCTGCTCAACACTGGCAATATAGAAGCCTGGCCTGTCGCTCTAAGTTGGGCAACTGCAGGGCCTCCCCAGCTCCAGAGCTCCTAAGGGGCCAGCTCAGGCCTTTATGGGACTGCATCACAGCTCAATTTCTTCCTCTTCCCACACCTGCCTCCATAACTGCCCTTCCTCAGGGTTGACACCCAGAGCACTTCCTAATAAGCACCCTGCATGCTACTCTGCTTCCCAGAGAACCACACCAGCCACAGGTGTGGAGGCCACATACCTACCCTCAAGGTAGGGGAAGCCCTGGAGAAGGAAGCAGAGAACATGTGGCTGGCAGAGAGAGGCCAGGAGCACCAAGTGGCGTGAGGACTCAAGGCTCACCCAGGACTGTCCACCATGCCTGTGTCTGCACTCAGGGCTGGGAGGGTGTAAGGAAGTGGCCAAGAGGCAAATGATACAGCTTGAATCAGAGCTGATTCCAAAACCACTAAACAAATCTAGATCTAACCCTATTGAAGCTGAATAGTAATAATTATACACTGTCATTATTTTTTAGCACCTCAATGTGCCCAGGTGAAATGAGGTTAATGGGAAGGAAAAGGAAAATTATGATTTCAAGAACAGTCATGATGAGAACAGACATACGCCAGTGAACAAAAGCCTGTGCCTTTTGTGAGCCTGACAGCCGCCTTCAGTCCTGCTGGTCTGACCCCTGTAGTGACATCAGGAAGAGTCCAGAAAGCATCAGCATTCCACTCCCACTTTCCCAGTGCAGCCAGGAAAAGGCCTAGTCACCAAGGAGGGCCTGCTTCCAGTTCTTTTTTTTCCCAAGTCACTCACTGAGAGGAGCCGAGGCCCATAATCAGAGGAAGCAAAAATGCTTCTCCCCTTATTGTGAAGGGAATCCTGCCAGGGGATGCAGAGTGGCTCCAGGAGGAAAATTATGCTGAGCTGAGGCTTAGCCATGGAGGAAGGCCCAAGGGCATCATCTGTGAACGTGTACGGAGTCACCTAGGCTTTTATATGTGTACGATGCTTGGTGTTTTGTTGTTGTTAGGGGGTTTTATAATTACCCAGATTACCTTGTTTCAGCCTATTTAGCAATTCATTTAAAGGAGCTCTCCTAATACGTGAAAGGCCAGAAAAGACAGCAGATTAGAAATTCCAATAGGGGGCCCGGTATGGTGGCTCACACCTGTAATCCCAGCATATTGGGAGGCCAAGGATGAAGGATCACTAGAGGTCTGGAGTTCAAGATCTGCCTGGCCAACATGGTGAAACCCTGTCTCTACTAAAAATACAAAAACATTAGCTGGGCGTGGTGGTGCACGCCTGTAGGCCCAGCTACTTGGGAGGCTGAGGTGGGAGAATTGCTTGAACCCGGAAGGCAGAGGCTGTAGTGAGCTGAGATGGCACCACTGCACTCCAGCCTGGGTGACAGAGCAAGACTCCATCTCAAAAAAGAAAAGAAAAATCTAATAGGGGACACAGGAATTTTCTTTTATTTGCCTAAGAACAAAAGACAAGGAAACATTATAATAATCAAAATAATCCCAGCAAAGGTAGTGGAAAAATGGACTGGACCAAGATGATATTGAAGGACCTTCCCAATAACTGAACTGCATTCAAGGTACTTAGTCTCTTGAATGTGAGCCAGTGGCCCCTCCATGGTAAATGTAAAGTCTGGGGGTCTGTGAATCCAGAGATGCTCCAGATTACATGTGGGGAAAGAGAGAGTCGCTTAATAAGGCAACAAAGGTGAATAATTGTACAAAATATCTAGTGGCATCTTCAGTCATGGTCGTTTGGCATGGAGCCAAGCAGAGTGGGATTTTCAATCCTTTCTTCTCTTCTAAATGGAAATTAAGCTAACAGTATTCAAGGGAAGAAATGTTCACAGACTCTGAGGACCTAACGTGGCAAAAGTTAGACTCAGAATTTCCCACAGCCAAGTTTGTGGTAGTGGAAGCTTCTGGTAAAGTAGGCCTTGGGTTTTACAAAGTCAGGTACCCCTTACTAGAGGAAAGCAACATTGGGAATTATCCAGATCATCCAGAAGACAAAGGCAAAACTATGTGGTTGTCACATCACTGCTGATGACCTTTAATGGATTCTCCAATTTACCTATCTGGGAGAGGCTGTGCATGGATTAGTCAAGCCACACAATCACTACCTAACCCTCCTTCATGGAAGGAACTGAGCCTCCCTTTAAATGATTGTGAATTTCTGAAGGGCAAGGCCTGGGTCACTTGCCTTCAGCACACAGGCCATGCTCAGAATCTGTTAGCTGAAAGGATAAAGGGAAGTGGAGGCTGCTGGGAATACTCAACCTCCCCCACTCTTCCTCTTGCCACCTTGCTTTCATCTTGCTCCCTACTCACAGACGTCTCCGGGGCCTTGTTCCTCAAAACCATATTACCTACCATTGGGATTTGGTTTGTGTCACAATTTTTCAGATAATCATATCCAAGAGATCTCCAAAGTAAAAGGTTAGTGGCAAACAAAGATGTGGAATAAATTGCACCCATATTCCAAAAGAAGAAATCCAAATCCTAAGCAATTTGAATACAAATTCAGGAGGCTAAGCAGGGGACTGTGGAGCAGAGGGGGATCCATAATGCTGGTTTTGTAAAATTTAATAAAACGTATAATTGACCTTCATTAGATTTATTCACATTACAAAAAGAAAGCATTTGCTAATGAGAAAAAGCTTTATTCCCCAAATTTCAGATCACGAATTCATTTTCCCTCTTCCTTGCTGGTTTGGCACATTTTTAAATGGCTTGGTTAAAACAATTATTAATCCTAAATTAAACATCCATGACGATTAATCTCCTAAGAGCCAAGAAAAGTTGCTCCTGCTTTCTACCTCATTTTCTCCCTGACCAAAGAGTTATTTTCTCTCCCCGATGCTGCTTGTGAGCTGTATTAAAGCAGAAGAAATATACTCTAGGTTAAAGGGACAAAAATAAATAAAAATAAAATGGAGACAGTGAAAACATTTGTTAACTGGGCCACAGGCATTTTTAGGTTTCCTCCTGTGGACTTCCCATTAAGGATTATATTTAAATATGAAGAAACAAGTTTTATTATTAGCTGTGTAACTCATCTGTAAAATATGAAAAATAATTATAGCTCATAAATTGTTTTGAGGTTTAAATTAGTTAACCTATGTAAAGTGTATATGATAGTGCAGAGCTCCAAAGCCTGGTTCCCCGTCAGCTGTTATCATTAATTCTCCCCACTAAGTTCTCACGAGGCACTTAAGCTACTATTTTGGCACTCCTTCAAATAACACTTTAAAAAAATATCTATTCAACATTCAGTTTGTAGAGGCTCTGATAAACTAATTTTCTATTAATAAACACCATATTTTTCTATGTTTAAAATTAAAGTAACTATTCACATTGGTTATATGCAATTTTCTGGACCAGAAAAATTGGGCAGCATTGGGCATGGTTTAAATATTTAGATAATAAACCATTCCTGCCAGTATACATTTTTCTGTTTCAAAATCTCAGTAACAATAGCTGCTAAATTCACCCAGAGCAGCTGGCTAGACTTGTAGTCAGTGGTCCTGCTGCTAACATTCCACCTCTCACAAATAAATGACAAAAATGCACAACAGAGTGCAGCCAGTCTTGGCAGTGTATTTCTTCTCAAGGTCCTGCCTTCCTTGGCAGGAATGGGGCCAACTACTTTTTGTCAATTGTAACAAACCTCAATAGAGTTGAGGGAGGGAGGGTACTTTATTTCGGCTTGAGAACAATCTTCCTCCCCAACTCCCCAACTCCCACCCCAAAGTAAGCCCAGTTTACATTTTACCAGTCACACCAGATGTCATGTTTGGAAACCTGGGTTAAGGGGCAGCATGTTTTCTGAGATATGTTTAAGTGTTCCTTCCTCACTGGACATCTAAGCAGTTGCCCTGGTGGCCCACTCTTTAACTTAGCTTTATGTGACCCCCAAACCAACTCCAACCTGATTAACACTCTTTTCAAATTCTCCATTTGATTGAGCCTTATTCTTTTTGCAGAACCTTCACGTTATTTCACACAGGGCCAAAGCCACCAGTAGAAAGCAAAGAGAGGAAGGCAGAGGCTGATAGGGCCAGAGTGCAGGAGCGCAGGATTTCTGGATGCAGATTTCACTCTGAGCTAGAAATGATTTGCCCTTTGGGTTCCAGTAAAATCTGTGCCATTTATCCGCCAGCCTCTCAGAGGTTGCAAACTAGAGCATCTCCCTGCGGGTAGTCACCTTGACCGTGAAATGGGCAATTTCTATCCTTGTCTCATTTCGTCCTCATAGCAGCTTTGTTTCAGTTGCACCCTCCACTGAAAGAAACCCAAGTAGAGTGATTTAACCAAAATAAAGGTTTTCTTTTCCTCACGTGATGAAAAATTCTAGACATGTAGCAGCCCAGGGCTGGTACAGCTGCTTAGGAATCATCAAGAACCCAAGACTGTGCACCACCATCCCTGAGCAGGTGGCTCCCAACCTCCTTGTTGAAAGATGAATGCCCTCCCCCAAAACAGCATTTGTGTTCCAGGCGAGAAGAAAGAGAAGGGCAGAGAGTAAAATGCCTGCACCAGTTGGGTCTGTCTCTATTTATAAGAAGCCACACCAGCAAGCTTCTGGTCAGATCCCATTGGCAGGGGCTGATCATGCGATCACCGCTGGCAACAAAGGAGCCTGGGGAGTGGAGCATCTTAACTGGAACCACTGCCTTTCCAAACAAGGTCGGGGGCTTGTGGATAAGAATGAAGGGAGAATGGATGTAGAGGGGGAGCAGTGTCTACTATGGTACTATTATTCCTTTTTTACTGATGAGGAAACAGATTTGAAAGAGTTTCAAGACTTCTTCCAGGCATGCAGCTGGTCAGTGGCAGAGCCAGACTTCCCATTCAGGAGCTCTGTCCATACACAGTGTAGTATGGGGTGATGCAGTGAATAGGAGAAAAAAAAAAAAAAAACCTTGGTGTTTCTCCTTCACCATGATATAGACACAGCCTAAAAGTGAATGAGAGGAAAGACAGACCTTGCATGGCCCTGAGAAACCTCTTACAGTTACTTGCCAGTGAAGTGGATATATTTCTGCTTTCAGCTGTTTTACCAATGGAAAAAATTTCAAGTGACTTACTCCAGCTATTAGTCAGTGGTGGCCCCAGAAGCAGCACCAGACTTTTGATGAGTTGAAGAGAGACAGGCACTTCTTGGAGACATGACCCTGCTCCATGAAAGATACTGATACTTTTTGACTCTGTGTTCCCACCCAAATCTCATGCCAAATTGTAATTCCCAGTGTTCGGGGAGGGACCTGGTGGGAGGTGATTGGCTCATGGGGGTAGATTTCCTGCTTGCTATTCTCGTGATAGTGAGTGAGTTCTCACATATCTGGTTGTTTAAAAGTGTGTAGCACTTTCCCCTTCACTCTCTCTGTCTCTTGCCACCATGTGAAGATGTGCTTGCTTCCCCTTCGCCTCTCAGCCATGACTGCAAGTTTCCTGAGGCGTTCCCAGCCATGCCTCCTGTACAGCCCGCAGAACTGTGCATCAATTAAACCACTTTTCTTCCATAAATTACCCAGTCTCAGGTAGTTCTTTCTAGCAGTGTGAGAAGGGACTAATACAGATACCCTAGAAAAAACAAAGAAGAAGAAAGCCTCTGGAGTCAATAAATATCTCCATTATTTTTCTTAAATAAGATTGACACAAGAATTGAAAATTACTTCCAGGGGCTGCTGGACTTAGGTCTATGACCTTCAAAGAGGTAGGAGGTGCCCTGGCAGAATAGGCTAGAGAGCTATTTGGTTCCTCCTTCAGCAGCTCTAGGATGCCACAAATATCTGTTTGCTTTCACAGCCACATGAGCTGCACAGTGACTAAATCAGCCCCAGCACAAACCTCAGCCCTGAATTTTCTTCTTTTTTTTTTTTTTTTTCTTTTTGAGAAAGGGTCTCACTCCATCGCCCAGGCTGGAGTACAATGCTGCAATCACGGCTCACTGCAACCTCAAACTCCTGGGTTCAAGTGATCCTCGAGCCTTAGCATCCCAAGTAGCTGGAACTTCAGGCGTGCAACACCACACCCAGCAATTTTTTTTTTTTTTTTAAGTAGTAGATTCAGAGTCTCACTATATTTCCCAAGCTGATCTCAAACTCCTGGCCTCAAGTGATCCTCCTGCCTTGGCCTCCCAAAGTGCTGTAATTACAGGCCTGAGCCATCACACCCAGCCAGCCCTGAATTTCTAATTTGGTTCTGTCTTCTGATCCAGCTTTACTCTCCTTCTTGGCCATCTAGGCTCACCAGTTCATTGCAAAGTCTCCCGTTAGTCTTGTACTGTATATTTGGCTAGCCCAGTTCTGGTCAGCAGAGTCCCACATTCCAAACACAGCTCTACAGAGGTTATCACCTCATAAAGGTAGATCCATGGCCAAAACTACTGCACTCCTCTGATGTAGCTACTCCCATTCCATAGCTCTTGTCCATGAGTGTCCCAGCTACCTTCAAGCCCTTGCCTAGGTGAGGCCCTCTGCTAAACCTGACCTTTCTTCCTACCACAGTCTCCACCAGATGAATCCCTTCTCATCCTTCAGTCTCCACTTAGCTACCTCTGGCTCTCTAGAAGGGGGTTGGGATCCCCTCCAAAGGACTCTTATAGTGCCCAGTTCTGTCCAAACTCAGAACCAGCCACACTGTGATTAGCGGATTTCTAGTGCAATCATGTCATTTTTCATCCAAACTAGAACACTTGAGAAAGAAATGTGCTATTTTTCATTCAAACTGGAACACATGGACAATGAGTGTAAACAAAAACGTGCTCAACCCCAGTGTTATCAGAGATGTTAAAATATGAAGAAGAAAGGGTGTATCTTAGAATCAGTAAAATATGGCATTTAACTTTTCAATATTCTGTTTGGACAAGTGAAACCATGCTTTTACATGGCCTTTGCGAGTATCCTGTTGTTATTGTTTGTTTATTTTGTTTTTTCTTAAATTACAGGACCTAGAATCAGTGAGATTTGGAGAAGCAACCACTTTGGTGCACTGCCTTGTAGGAGTAGAAATTGGTTCAGTGCATCTGGATGATATTGGACACTGTGCATCAAAAGCCTTAAAGTCATTCATGTCCTTTGACTCAACAATTCTCTCTGGACTATCTGAAACAATAAAAGTCCTGCAAAAATAATTGTCCATGTTCATCATAGCATTAGTAAAAAACCAGGAAGTACTTAAAATATTCAACCTATGAAGCTGGTTACATTACTCTCTCTCTTTTTTTTTTTTTTTTTCCAGACAGAGTCTTGCTCTGTTGCCCAGGCTGGAGTGCAGTCGTGCAATCTTGGCTTAATGCAACCGCTCAAATTTAAGTGATTCTCAAGCCTCAGCCTCCTGCTAGCTGGGACTACAGGCATGCACCAGCATGCCTGGCTAATTTTTGTATTTTTAGTAGAGATGGGGTATTGCCATGTTGGCCAGGCTGCTCTCGAACTCCTGACCTCAACTGATCCTCCCACCTCAGCCTCCCAAAGTGCTGACATTACAAGCATAAGCCACTGTGCTCAGCCCAGTACAACTCTTTTGATACAAGGAGCTATTCAAAAATTGTGTCATGAAAGTTGGTTTAATGGCATGTTGTCAAGTAGGAAAAGATTTTAAAAATAATTTATACATAATTCACTTTAATTTTTAAACTGTAAAAGTAAAACTATAGATTTTTTTCTGTATATGTCAGAAAAGACTAGAGGGATATATACACCAAAATGTTTATAATAATTTTTTCCTTTATGCTTTTCAACATTTCCCAGTGGTAAACATAAATAACTTAAAATGACAAAACAACTCTAATATGTACTTTTAAGTAAAAAAAAAACAAAAAACATTTTGGATGGTGTTTCTGTGTTTCTATAATTCATCTGACTCTCAGAAAAGAGAGGTATTTTTGAAACAGTCCCTCATAGGCTGGGCACTGATTTGGGGTAACAAAGCCTATAGTGTCTTGTCTTGCCAAACATTCTCTTTCTGTCATACAAAGAGCCAATGTTTTATATAAGATCATATTTTTATAGTTTTCTAAAGAAATTTTTAAGAGAAAGAATATGTTTTCATTTTGTCTTTTTTTAATGGAGCTGTACAAAATTGGCTTCAGAGCCACCTTTCATAAACATGTACTGTTATGGGCTGAATATTTGTGTCTCCCCAAACTTCGTGTGTTGAAATCCTAACCCCAAAGTTGATGGTATTAGGAGACAGGGTCTTTGGGAGGTAATTAGTCATAGGGGTGGAGCCCTCTTGAATGGGATTAGTGCCCTTATGAAAAAGACCCAGAAGAGCTCTCACACTTCTTTCCACCATGTGAAGATACAAGAAGTCGCAGTCTGCAACCCAGAAAAAAGCCTTCACCAGAACCGGCTATGCTGGCATCCTGATCTCAGATTCCAGCCTCCAGAACTGTGAGAAATAAATTCCTGTTGTTTATAAACCACTCAGCTTTAGTATTCTATTATAGCAGCCCAATTGACTAAGGCCCACAGAAAACTTGTATGTGTCTTCTAGCAGAAAAGCTGAGTCCCTCCAGGTCTTAGGGCCTAAGATTCCAGCTGCCCTGTAGGATGATGCTGTCATACCACGGTTAGTTGCAGCAATGAGAAGAACTTTTCCAGTGCAGATCCCAATGCCTTAGCATCAAGCTTCCTGAACATCAGAGGATCTGTGCTAAGCAACAGATCAAAATTTAGGATGGGTGTTTCCCTGTGCAGGTTATTTCTGTTGCCTTTCACCCGCACCCTTCTATATGCTGTTCTGTAAGTTCAGGGCTGGAAGACCATAAACTATATTCCCAGAATCCCTGCTGGCAGGCTCTCTGTTAGGCTCGGCCAATGGAGACATTGGCTGAAGATCAATGGGAGGAGAAGAGAAGCCATCTGCTTCTGGCTCCCATATTGTGACAGTAGCTGGTGGTGCTATGGTGGCAGTAGGATTCCAGATTCAGCAGTGGAGTCAAGGCAGCCCTTTTCCAAAGTTACAGGCTTGGTCTAAGAATAATCTTCTGCGTCAGCATCTTCCCAGCACAGCAGCAGGTGTGGGCTCATGGGCAGAGCCCATACTGATCTTTGGATAGCACTCCTTCTCCTTATTGCTCTTCCAGCCCTTCCAGGGCCTTTGTATTCAATTTTCTGTACTAAATTCTCTCTGCTTAATATACCTAGATGGTTTTCTATTTTCCTGATTGGGCCATGAGTGATACACCATTAATAGCTTGGATGACCAAATTCAAGGTATTTATATTTTAACATTCTGGAAATTGATACTTTACCTCCAATACCCTTCCAAGAAATTGGAAACCCCAGTTGGAGAATCTTTAACCTCCTCCATGTTTCAAATGCTCGTTGCCTTTGGGATGGGAGCAAAGTAATGCCATGGCAACTGCTGGGTGCATAAGGGCCTGGGGGCCATAAAGGGTCTGAGTGGCTGTGTCCAGGTTGTGGCCATCCATAGTGAGGATTCCCCCTCCCCATACCTGAAACCCGGAAAAAGGACTGGACAGAAGAAACACCATTGATAACCAATAGAAATATGCCTTAGCGATAGCTAGCGGCTGCCACTGGAACTTTCTTTGTATTGGGCTTGGGAGAATGGCATATCCTGGAGGAGGGGGAGAGGAAGTGCTTACAGAGAAAAACATAGAAGCTGAGAGGATTTGACTAGCTCAGGGGAACAGCTACATGGAATACTCTGAAAGCCTGGTCCCCCTAACAAGGAAAGTTAGCTAAACAAATCCTCTGTGTCTGTATAATTTGGGGTCTCAGAGTGGAATTCTTTCTAAAGGCATTGTTTAAAATACCATCAAAGTCCATTTTGTATCTATGATACAGAAAACTAGCAAAGCAGTATTTAAATGGGATAAATACCCATTTCTCTCTCTCTCTCTCTCTCACACACACACAGACACACACACACACACACACTCCACTGGCTTCTGCTGGACTCTATCCTCCCTTCTCTCAGATTAACAGAAGAAACCCCAAGCTGGAGAGACTGGCCCATTCCCTTCATTTTTCCTCCTGCCCAGAAGACAGTGTGGGGCTCCCCCAGTATGTGGGGCAGAAAAGAAGAGACTGGGAAAAGAGTTATGATCCAATATTGGGATAACTGAGGGCCAGTTTCAGGTCCCAGTCATTTCTATAACCCAGCAGAATAGCATGTAGTCAGCACCCAATAAATGTTTATTGAATCAAATTCAGTCTGCGCTTCTGTGCATCTTCTCTGCAAGTCTACCAACTGGAAAGCACTTTGCAATTTTGTTTCTGAGCCAATATACACACCATCATTTCTTTTAGCAACCTTCTGGGACTTGGATTAGCTTTGAAAAATCCACTAGCATTAGGGAGTCCTATGAAAGGGTGTGAGGATAAAGAAAGACAGTGATCGATATATTTTTGCTGACTGATGTGCAGCTCGAATGTTGATGAACAGTACCAAGTGGGCAGGTCTCATCAGACATACAACGGCAACGAAGTGGCTCACTTCTTGGGTGAGACTAACTTGAAATTGCTCTAGAAGAAAGAGGGTAGGAGATGAGCTTCCCCTTCCGAGAAGTAAATTGGCAGGGCTGACTAATTAAAGTTAAAAGCAAATGTCTGAGTCACACTTCCTGGCTTTCTGGCTCCCTCCTTTTGGTCTCCCACTTATTTCTGAAACATGTGCTACTCCACTGGAAAACACTGCGGATAACACATTTGACACTAATGTAGACACTAATGATTTTAAGTTTCTCCAACCAAATCGGAGGATTTGTCTGTGATACAAATAAATATGTGCTTTGGGCTGTGATTTTGGAGTTCCACACATTTGTTTTCTCCTTTTTTCTCTAAAGCACAAAGGTTTTCATAAATGCAGGGTGTGTGTATTAGGAGAGAGGACAATGTGGGAACTTACTGAGCCCTGAGTTATTAACATCCTGTGGGAATATGAATGTCACTGTCACTTTCCTCACAGGTAAATGGAATGGAAACTTTCAATTCTTGGTCTCACAGCACACATTTCAGAAGGAGCCTCCTTATGGTTTTGTAATTGATTTTCAAATTGTTTTTTAAGTAAAATAATGCTTCAAGTCTGGCAGTAAAAATCATCGTTTTCTTCCCTCCGCATTCCCAACCCCCATGTCCACTCCCCAGAGACAACCACTTAGTTCAGTGTTTATCCTGAGTACTCACCCTGTTATTTCTAACTAACATGCTTATGCTTCAATTTCTTGGTTTATAAGTGTTAGAAATGATCTATTAACTTTCTATTAGGTTATATGAGAATTTAGCCCTCTTACTGATCACTGTCCCCCTCCGCCCCGCCACCACCTTGCCATTTTACCTGTTCTTCTAATATGCTATTTCAGAAATTAAATAAGTAGCCAGTGGTTATATTATTTATGACTATGTAAATATCAATCACTGCCGACGCAGGGAGGTACTTTCATCTTTTCATTGCTTGTATAAATTTTTATTTTTCCTGGTGTTAATCATTGCCTTGGTCTTTTCCATTTACTTCGTTTTTTATGTACTTTTTTTTTCTCTATATATTTCAGTGGATCTGTAAAGCCTATGAACAACATTTTCTAAATGGCTAAGCATGTCAGATGCACTATCAATACTGGTGACTTCCTAGCAACCTCTCTTCTATAGCTCTCCATCCTTCTCCTTTATTCTGGACTGGGTATGGACTACATTCCTGATTTCCCACTATAATTCTTTTGGACTATTTCTCTGGCTTGGAGAAATAGTATCTTCTTTTTTTCCCCTGTTTTCTCTCCTCTTTTGCTTAAGCACATCCTCCAGTAGCTTCCCAATAATCACTTGCTTGAGAAGCAAATTTTTTCAGCTTGTACCCATCTAAAAATATTTGCTTTCAAATTTGATTGATAGGTTAGAAATAGTAGTTCCTTGATTCAAAATTATTTCTCCTCATTCTTTAAAATGCATTGTTCCATTGTCATAGGCTCCCATTGTGCTCTTGAGAAGTTTAATGGCATTATGCATCCCAATCCTTCATGTGGAACCATTTTTTGTCCCTCCCTGGAGGCTTTTAGAATCTTTTTTAAAATCCCTGATGTGCCTTGATGTGGATCTTTTTCCCATTTCCTGAATTGGATGATTATTGTGCCTAAAGTCTGGAAATTTTTAATGTAATATTTCTTTAATAGTTCCTTTCCTGCTCTTGTCTCTCATTTCCCTTTATGGAATTCTGGATTGATTATCTCATTTTCTTATCTCCTCTGCCTTTTAATCCCTATTTTTGACTTTTTGTTCTATTCTCTAGGAGAGTTCTTACACTTTATCTTCTAATTCTGCTATGTAATTTTTGAAAATTTTAGTTACATTTTTAATTTTCAAGGCTGCTTTTCTATTTTCTGTTGCTCCTTTTCGGTGACATACTGTCCTCGTGTTTTTTGGCTGAAATACATCTTCTTTTCTCTCTGAGGCGATTAACTTAATGCATATGAACATTTGTGCGGTGGGGGGCTGGGTCTAGGGGTATCTCTCTCCACTCTGAGTATGCGGAGAGCTTGGGAACTAGTCAGCCTCAGCAGGGGTGATCGGACTGCATGCAAGCCGAGTCTCCAGCCCAGTGCCAGGATCAGAAGACTTTCTTCTGAGGTTATGCAGGTTCTTCAGAGGAACCGTCCCATTTCCTAGCTTTCTGCCTGGAGTAGAGGTGCCCAGATCCCCATACTTAGGAACAAAATAAGGAAACAACAGAGGGCGCTGCTCAGGGCGCAGACTTTCTTGTCACCTGCCTGCTGTGCACTCCACACCTCTAATCAGAAATGTCTGAAGGGGAAAGAAATCTCTCATTTCCTGTGGATGGTGGGTGGGACCTAGGGTTCATCCACTGTCTATATAAATGAAGCTAATGTTTTACCCTTTGTTTTCCCTACAACTTCTGCAGTTTTGGTGTTTTAAGGCCCTAGACTTTTCCAGAATTCTTTAGGGTGAGCTGTCTCATTCTTTCTGGACACTTGAGCTGAGACTGTCCCTATGTGCAAAATCAGAGACCACACCCCCAAATGCTATTTCCAAAGATTTTTAGAAATCTCTCATCTGTGTCTTTTTGCTTCTTGTCCTTGATGTTAGAATGAATCTAATTTTATTATTTTGCTGTCATTTTAGGAGAGTTTCAGGAGGGAGCAAAGATAAAGATTTATTTAAACTATTTGCAAAACATATCCAATAAAAGTCTAGTATCCAGAATACATAAAAGCTCTTACAGCTCAACAGTACAAAGACAACCCAATTAAGAAGTTGGCAAAGGATCTGAATAGGTATTTATTCAGAGAAGATATACAAATGGTCTATAAACACATAAGAAGATGCACTATTATCATTAGTCACCAGGGAAATGCAAATCAAAGCCACAATGGGATACTACTTCACACCCATTAGGATGGAAATAAGTATATGTATATACATACACACACACACACACACACACATTTGAATAACAACTGTTAACAAGGATGTAGAAAAATTGGAACCCTCATATATCACTGGTGGAAATGTAAAATGGTGCAGCATTTCCCCCAGCAGAAAAAAAGAATCTAGGCTATTAACCACCCATCCATCTACTCAGTCATGCCTTCACTTTTCAAAAGGTGTTTATTGAGCACCTACTATTTGCCTTACTACTACAAGGGATTCAGTTAGAAACAAAAACAGACCCAGTCCCTGTCCTCATATAGTTTTCGGCTAAGATGGGGAGATGAACACTAATCAAATAGGTGCACAAATATAGGATTATAGCCATGATAAGTGCTGCAAAGGAAAAGCTCTGGACTTCTGCAGGAAAGTGTAATAGCAGGGCTCGATTGGGCTTTGTGGGAACTGGGAAGGCTTCCCTGAGAAAATGACCTTTGAACTGAATTGTGAAATGCAAGTAGGAGCTCATAGAGGTGATGAGAGAGTGGGAGGCAGAGGAGAATGTTCTAGACAGGAACAAAGACCTCAAGAAAAGAGTGCACGTATCAGCCTGGGCAACATGGCGAAACCCTGTCTCTACAAAAAACACAAAAAACTAGCTGGGCGTGGTGGCACAGGCTTGTAGTCCCAGCTACCTGGGAGGCTAAAGTGGGAGGATTGTCTGAGTTTGAGAAGTTGAGGCTGCAGTGAGCTGTGATTGTGCCAGTGCACTCCAGCCTGGGCGACAGAAGGAGATCCTATCTTAAAAAAAAAGAAAAAAAAAAAGAGAGAGAGAGAAAGAAAAGAGTGCATGTGGCGTGTTTGAGGAACTCACAGCAGACATGGTAGCTGGCACAGCTCAGGAAAGAGTGAGCTGAGGCTGAACCAGTGACCCAGGGACAGAAGGGTCCTTGAGGCCACAGCCGCGAGTTTGGTCTTTTTCTGGAAGGTAATGACAGGTCATGGAATTGTTTTAAGCAAAGGAGAAAGAGGATCCAATTTTTTGTTTAGAAAACTACTTGGGCTTCTGAATGCAGGAAAGATTGTAGAGAGAAACCATCAATGAGAAGCAACTGTTAGAGTGGCCCACGTGAGCAAAGCCAGGGCTGGGCAGAAGCCTGGGTGGAGTTGCAGAGAAGTGATATTTAGGACGTAAGTGTTAATAGGTTTTGGCAGTGGCTCCGACGTGAGCGGGGAGGGCGAGGGAGGTGTCCAGAGTAAGTGTTGGTGCCATTTGGGCAATCTGTGGAGGGAGGTTTGTGGAGGAGGGTGGGGAGAGCATGCCAACAGTTGGCATTTGCTTCCTGTGCAGCTGTCACATGTCTTAACAAGGGCCAGGTAATGCTGGCTTAAACAAGAAATTAAAAGACAGGCAGAGACCTCAACCAAAATCTACTCTCCACAAATGAAGTCAGTAAACAGGCTGACAGCTCACCGCGTGCCAGGCTCCATGCTGGAGGCTGAGAGGGAGTTAAGGAGTGGGGCTGGACACTCCAGCTGAACCAACAAGAGGAAACCCGAATAAGAACAGGAGAGCAGACCGCCATGAGCTGCCATAAATCAGCACAGGAGACTCCCCAGAGAGGAGTAGGAAGCACCAGCCTCCCGGGTTTCTGACTGGCTGTGGAAATGAGAATATCTCAGCAGGCGTGCACCTTCCTGCCTCATCCAGAGCCCTGTGGGCACACTTCCATCACTGCCCCTCGACTGTACAAAGCAGCCAAGGCCAGTCTTTCTCTTATCCCCACACCCCACAGACAGCCGGCCCCTACCCCTCCTGTGGGCCTCTCTCCCTTCCTCCCTTCCCCTTTCATTCTCTCTTTCCTCATCATCAGCCATCTAGAAGCAGAGGACTTCATTCCTGTGTCCAAGGGGGGGCAAGGACTCAGCAAATGTGAAACTCAAAGCACATCTGAAGAGCAACTATTCCAGCGGCTGTTTACAGAGGAGAAGAGCCCCAGGGTGGGTAAAGAAGCCCTCCCTCAGCATGCCCAGACAACCCAACCCTCCGCATCCACCCCGGGGCCTTCGCTCTAAGGTCACCAAAGACCTCATGACCACCTCACAGTTCCCGCTGGCTTCCTGACGTCCTAACTCCCTGTCTACTCCTCTGTTACATGAAAGACAAACCCTCAGGCCAATACCCAACTTCTGCTGGCCTTGGCCCCTTCTCTCTTCCCTCATGCACTTTCCTTGGGCAATGTGCTACAAAGAGCAGAGCTCAACCCTTCTAGTCCAGTGACCCTCTCCTCAGGCATAGTCTCCATTCCTTACCTGAGCTCATTGGGTTGGACTGAGGATTAAATAAGATAGCATGTGTTAAAGCACATGGCAAGTACTCAAAAAAGTGATGACAATTTTAACATCTCTTAAACTAAACTAGTTATCTTTTCTCCACCTCCAGATATAAATGGAACTAACAAACTTCAGTGATTTCAGACTTCGTTTCCCTTGGAAATAACTCCCAAAGTTATGCCTCTATCTGTTCCGAATGCTTTCAGACTATGTAATAGAAAACCCAATTTACAGGGCATTTATTAGATACTGAGCTGTTTTTACTCACAGCACTTCTGACACCAAATGTGTGGGGTTTTCCCTATACCAAACAATTCTCCAGCTCTCTGGGCATCAGCTGGGTGTTCCTACAATTCAACTCTGACTCTACCCGGAGTTAGCATCTGACTCTGCAGGTTTAAGTGCTCAGTCCCACAAGGCTACCCTCATTTCAGATACCATTCACAAGTATTGGGTCCTCAGGGTATCCACACTCTCTCCAACGTGGCTACAAGCTGAGGATTAGCGAACCACCCCCTCAGGTTTGATAATTTGTTAGAATGACTCACAAAATTCAGGCAAACAACTTGTTTACCATTACTGGTTTATTATGAAGGCTACAACCCAAGAACAGCCAAATGGAAGCGATGCATGGGCAAGGTGTGGGAGGAACACAGAGCTTCCATGCTCTCTCTGGGAGTGCCACCCTCCTAGCACCCCAATGTGTTCACCAACCTGGAAGCTTCCCAAACCCCACTGTTTGGGTTTTTTTAATGGAAGTTTCATTACATAGTCATGATTGATTAAATCATTGACCATTAGTGATTAATTCAATCTCCAGCCCTCCCTGGATGTGGCAGTTGGGGAATGGAAGGAGCAGAAAGTCCCAACCCTCTAATGATGTCTTGGTCTTTCTGGTGACCAGCTTCATCCTGAAGTTATCTAACAGCCCCCAGCCACCAGTTCTCTCATTAGCATACTAAAGACTTATCACTGCAGAGAGTCCAGTGGTTTCAGGAGCTATGCGCCAGGAAGCAGGGCAAAGACAAAATATGTTTATTAAGATGCCACAAATACAATTAATTTTTTTCCAGTATAACAAGATCTGAGAGAAGTGATTGTAATAATCAGTTCAGTTACTTAACAAGGTCATAGTTCAATTACTTAACAAGGGCCCAGGTTCTGTCCTTCTGTTCTGCTATTCTTAGCAGATTGGCCTTTCTCCCTTGGTTGGAAAATGGTTCCCCTCATGGGCACAACATGGCTGCCACAGCTCCAGGACTCATATCTGTATCCAAAGAAAGGTAAACAAAGGAAAGGATAGTGCAAATGGCATCTGTCCTTTCAGGAGAAAAATCAATATCCTCCCCCAATACCTTCCTATGTCTCTATAATACACAGAAAGGGTCAGGCGATCATACCTATAAGTAAGCAATAGATCATTCAATCAATTGATAGGTAGATGTACACATATCATGTATACAAAAAATATATGTATTTATCTTTACATGAATATGTATGTATATACACACACTCAAGGTCAGATGAGTTGACACTTCCACTTCATTTTTTAAGAAAAAATAAAATTTTATTTTAAGAAAAAAGAAACAAATACTTTTATTTAAAAAAATAATATTTTTCCATTTTGCTGAGAGCCTGTCTGTTCTAAGATTTTATGAGCATTACCTTGAATCCTGACAAACTACCAATATAAACTTTATTGTCCCATTTCAGAGCTAGGGACTAAACCCACCATTGATTGGTTGTCTTGGTAGAGCAGGGCTGGGCCATACATCTTGCTGATTTCAAAGGCAGAGGAATGCAGACCGAGGACAAGGATTCCCCAGAGCAGAATATGTAACCCTGGGAAAGCCCCTGAAACTCCACCGAGAACTCACGCCACCCAGGGGTAGGAAAATGCAAATTGTAGGGCTGCTGATGGGGACCCAGAGCAAGAATCTTCCTTCCCAGTGTTTCTGGGTTGGCCTCTCTAAGGCTTCTCCAGAGTCAGCCAAAACTCTTGGAGTTTTTAAAGTTCTCCATCATAGAGTATGTCTCATCTCAGGCACATCAGAAGCCTTTTTCTCTGGCAGGAGCTAACTGCTCCCCTGCCAACCAGAACCATTAAGCTAAGACCTGAGTCCACTCTAAGTACCACATAACCCATGTACTGAGAGAGAGGCTCTAAGCTTGACATCAGAGTGCCAGGTGTGATGCCGAGTTGGATCCTGGACTGGGGAAAATAAATGTTGCTGTAAAGGATAATATTGAGGCAATTAGCAAAATCTCAATATGGGCTATATGTGAAATAAGAGAGTTGGAGAAACGTTAAATTTCCTAAATTTTATCCTTGAATTGTGGTTAAGAGAATATCCTTTTTCCTAGGAGATACACATAAAGTATTAGAGACTTGAGATCTTGGTCTCTACAATTTACTCTCAAATGTTCAGCAAAAATAAAAATAGGAATAAGTATGAATAATAATGATAAATATAAAAAAATTAATAAGTATGCATAGTAAAAATATATCAATATGAAACATAAAAATGAGAATAATAATGTTCATATTTTATATGGCTCAACTTTATATTACTGAAAGACAGACAGAAAGAGCATGCATGCATGCGTGCACACATGCGAGCACCCCCCGCCACACACACACACACACACAGCAAAATGTAAGCAATAGGTGGCTCCATGTGAAAGATATGTTGGAGTCCAGTGAAATATTCTTGCAACTTTTCAGTAGGTCTAAGCTTTTTTGTCTAAATACAGCAAAAGAGTTAATTTATTTTAAAAGGCCATAGGTAGAATGTACGTGCTGTTTTGATGTAGTAGGCGTACTGAAATATGCAGTACAAATAGGATAAAGTGGTAGCAATACTTTTCAAGCTCTGCACTAGTGTTGCCTCCCCTTCTCCACAAAGCATATCTCCAAACAGATGCTTGGATCTTGCCCAGATAATTTCAAAATCACTCACAAACTTCCTAAAACCTGCAAGTCTCAGTAGTATTGCTAATGGGCTCATCTGCTAGAAGCTACATTTCTAGGTTCTTGACATTTAACTTATGACTTTGCCTCTTTCTCGGTTTGCTTTGAAAGACTCTAAATGGTTTTCCAAATTTGACAGAGTCCAATTGGCCTTTCAAGGAAGATTCTAACGTAAAGCTCCATGGGCTTGCACTTTGCATCTGCAAGTTCCATTATGTTTGCCCAAACTTCATTCCTAAGGGTTGCTCCACCTACTACTACCATTAATATTAAATGGATTGGCAAAGGACCTCGGAGTAAGTGCTTCTAGAAATTGGCACATCAGGTAGGTCCTCCTCAAGAGTGCATCCTCCTGAGCCTGCTGAACCCATGACACCCAGAAGGGGTTACTTCTGAAAGACATACCGGAGTCCAGTGAAATATTCTTGCAACTTTTCAGTAGTTCTGAGTCTTTTTTCTAAATACAGCAAAAGAGTTAATTTTTGAAAGGCCCTAAGGTGGAGTGTGCATGCTGTTTTGATGTAGTAGGTAAACTGAAATATGCAGTACAAATAAGATAAAGTGGTAGCAATAATTTTAGAGCTCTAAGACCCATCAGCCCACTTGAAACAGAAGCCACGGTTCCCAGGAGCTGTGGCCACCTCTCTGCATGGAACGGCCCAGGGCGGGTGAGGTCACCAGAACCCAAAAAGAAAGAGTCATTTAGAGCAAGCTGCTTTGAGAGAAGTTGTGACCTTCTGGAAGGGTCTAAGCCAGCCAGGGGCACCCTCACTGAGAGATGGCCAGGGAATAAAAACCCTGACCTCACACACCTGCCGCTCTCTCATCTCCAGCAAAGTCTCTTCTGCCCAACCCAACTAGAAGCCAGAGGGTCTAGAACTCATGGGGGAAATGATACACTGGCCAGCCCCCAATAGCAGAGTATGTGGGCAAGGCTGGAGTGTGAGTCTGGAAGAGCAACTGGAACATATTGGGCATATTCCATTTCCTTATCTGTAAAACAGAAATAATAAAAATAATACCTACCTCACAGGGTTGTTAGGATTAAATGAGACAAACTTAAGTGGGCTGGCCTAATTCAGTGACTGTTGTTTTTATTATATTCCAGGAAGGAAGCCTTTAGGGGAGGGCTCTGCCAGGAGGGATCTCAGTGCCTTTGCTTGGCTTCTCCAGTAAGGAGAGAGTGAAGAGCCCACTCATGTTGCCAGTTGGAAGACTCCTAGTTCTTCATTTCAAAACTTTCTACAAAGCTACAGTAATCAAGACAGTGTAGTATTGGCAGAAGGACAGACACAGCTCAGTGAAATAGAATTAAGAGTTGAGAAATAAACCCTTACATTTTGGTGGATTGATTTTAGACAAAGATGTCAAGATAATTCAAAGGGGAAAAGAATTGTCTTTCAACAAATGGTGCTGGGACAACTTGACGTCCACATGTAAATCATGTTTGGGCTCTTATGTCATAGACAAAAGTTAATCCCAAATGAATCTAAGAGCTAAAATTATAAACTCTAAGCAGAAAACATGAGTGTAAATCTTCTTGACCTTGGATTAGGCAAAGATTTATTAGATATAACACCAAAACAAAAATTAACTCGAGAAAAAATAGACTAATTTGACTCTATCGAAATTAAAAGCTTTTGTGCTTCAAAGAACACCATCAAGAACCTGAGAAGACAACTCCAGAATGAGAGGATGTTTTGGAAAATTATATATCAAATAGGAGACGTGTATCCAGAATTTACAAATAACTATTATAACTCAACAATCAAACGACAAATAATCCACTTTAAAAGTGGGCAAAAGATTTGAACAGATGTTTCTCCAAAGAAGATATACACATAGCCAATTTTAAAAGCACATGAAAATATGCTCAACATCTTTCAGTTATCAAGGAAATGCAAATCAAAACCACAATGAGATACCACTTCATGTCTTATAGGATGGCTATAACAAAAAAGATGGACAATGTCAAGTGTTGGCAATGATGTAGAGAAATTGGAACCCCCATATACTGCTGGAGGGCATGTAAAATGGTGCAACCTCTGTGGAAAACAGTTTGACAATTCCTCGCAAAGTTTAATAAAGAGTTGACCCATCAATTCCACTCCTGGATATATACCCAAGAGAACTGAAAACATATGTTCACACAAAGACTTGTACACAAATGTTCATGGCGTCATTATTCATAATAGCCAAAAAGTATAAACAACCCAAATGTCCATCAACTGACAAGTTAATAAACAAAATGTGGTCTGTTCATACAGTGGAATATTATTTGGCCATAAAAAGGAACAAAGTATTAACACATGGTACAACATGGATGAATCCTGAAAACATTACGCTAAGTGAAAGAGGTCAGATACAAAAGGCCACATATCGTATTATTTCCTTTATATGAAATGTCAAGAAAAGGGAAATTTACAGAAATGGAAAGTAGACTAATGGTTGCCACAGGATGGAGGAGGAGCAAATGGGGAGTGACTGCTAATGGGTACAGGGTTTCTTTTTGGGGGTGATGAAAATGTTCTACAATTAACCAACATTTTGGTGAATTTTATGATATGCAAATTATATCTCGATGAAAATATATTTCAAAAACTCAATGGACAAGTTGATCTAGGGGAAGAAATAATTAATAGATAGAAAGATAAAGCTGACATAATCACCCAGAAATTGCACAGAGAGATAAAGAGATGAAAAATATGAAAGAAAATTAAGAGAGATGAACAAAAGAGTGAGAAGAACCAATATATTTTCCAGAAGGAGAATGCAAGAGAGACTAGGGAAGAATTATATTCAAAGAGGTAAGAAATTAGAGGGCCAGGTGCCGTGGCTCACCCCTGTAATCTCAGCACTTTGGGAGGCCGAGGCGGGCAGATCACAAGGTCAGGAGATCGAGACCATCCTGGCTAACACGGTGAAACCCTGTCTCTACCAAAAATACAAAAAAATCAGGGTATGGCGGCGTGCACCTGTAGTCCCAGCTACTCGGGAGGCTGAGGCAGGAGAATGGCGTGAACCTGGGAAGCGGAGCTTGCAGTGAGCCGAGATCGCGCCACTGCACTCCAGCCTGGGCGACAGAGCGAGACTCCGTCTCAAAAAAAAAGAAAAAGAAATTAGAGAACATGAGTTCTTAGATTGAAGGAGAATTTTAAATCTCAAATAGATTAAATGAAAACAAATGCACATCTTGTTACAATGTGATGAAACAGAGCACATTAAATACAAATAGAGTATCTTAAAAGCTACCGGAGATAAAAGGAAGATTATATCAACATGATGGCTATTCTTTTGGAAGTAGGCTTCTTAGGAGCAACTACAGATGCCCAAAGACACAGAAATACTTTCCAAATGCTGACGGAAAATAACTCTCCAACTACAATTCTATCCCAGCTAAACTATTACTCAAGTGCCAGAAAAACCACAGATGCATGCTGACAGGACAATGAAAGCATATACTTTCAGCAGGAAAAAAAAAAAAGAATCTGAAATAGTGGAATAGAAGAACAATTGAGGAGCAAAGAAATTGACTAAATGTTGGTAAATGTAGACAAGTGTTTCTAAACTTGACCTGTTTGTGATCGCTTTGGAGTAATGGGCTGCTCCACTCAACTCACACTTGCAATAGAAATTTGGGTGTCATTTTCATTGTTTTTATTTGAGGCCCATATCTGTTATGACATCTAAATTTTTCCAAAGGACATTAGTTTCTTTCTTCCTCATTTCTGGGCAGAGCGTCTCCTCAGCAGACCCTACATCCCATGGAGGTGGAAATTGTGACACCTTACTCACCTCTGCATCCTCTATCCCAGGACCTGGAACTTGGTACCTGCTCCATACATTTTTGTTGAATGAACAAATGAACTCGATCAATATGTAAAATCCTGAGTTTATTTGTTTGTTTTTTAAATCAACTGTTGTCTTCTTCACGTTTCTTGTTCTGCCGTCGAATGCACACTGTCCTCACTTTAGATGGGCTCTGACATCTCACACCAGGCTGCCCTTCTGGGGGAATGCCTTTCTCACTTTGCCCAAGCACTGACTCCCCAAGCCTGGCTGCCCCTCTCTGTGGGCATCATCCCAACCCAGGTCTCCCAACCTGCCTGGGGTTTGATGCTTCTCTTTGGACTGTCATGGCCTCCCCTGGAATGAATGTCTACCTTGCTCTGCCTCAGCTAATGGTTTAGGACTGAACTGTTTAGGAAGGGAAGGAAAAAATAGGAAAAGAAGGGAATAAATGGGGAAAGTAAAAGAAGAAGAGGACAGGCTGGGTTTTCTTTTTCTAGTCAATCTTGTTTCCTTCACGAGAACTTTTTCTTTTTTGCTTGAATCACAATGTATTGTATTCATGCAGTTCCCTCTATTTGGAATCGCCCCTGCCTTTGTTTTTTGAAATTCTACTCATTCTTCAACACAGAGGACAAGTGTCTCTCTGTGGAGCCTTCTCTGATCTCTCTCTCACACACACACACACACACACACACACACTCACATATACATTCATGCACATACATGCACTCATATACACATGCACCCAAACGGAAAACCATTCACTAGTTCTCCTGGGTTCCTACATCACTATGGACAAGTTTCTCTTACAACACTTAAGAAATTGCATTATGGGGCCGGGCACAGTGGCTCACCCCTGTAATCCCAGCACTTTGGGAGGCCGAGGCGGGCGGATCACGAGGTCAGGAGATCGAAACCATCCTGGCTATCACGGTGAAACCCCGTCTCTGCTAAAAAATACAAAAAATTAGCCAGGCGTGGTGGCGGGCGCCTGTAGTCCCAGCTACTCAGGAGGCTGAGGCAGGAGAATGGCGTGAACTCGGGAGGCGGAGCTTGCAGTGAGCCGAGATAGCGCCACTGCATTCCAGCCTGGGCAACAGTGCGAGACTCTGTCTCAAAAAAAAAAAAAAGTTGCATTATGGTTGATTATTTATAGTCTGCCGGCCCTCATTAGACTGTGAGTTTTTAAAGGCTGGAGTCTTCCTTTGCTAACACCTAGCACAAAGACAGCATATCGTGAACACTCAAAAAATGTGTGCCAAATAAACTACCCAGTTGATTTGGCATTTATGGTCAATCTTAGTGTTGGAGAGTTGATGGGGTTTTCTGTACTCCTTGGGGGTAGTATTCTGTGTCTTACAACTTAAACTTATCTGAGTGGTTTATTTCTGGACTTGTTCTATAGGACAGTGGGGGGCTGATTTAGCCCCATCTCATGGCAACTACTGACACCACCAGAAACTCACCCACAGCATTCTCAGTGTGAACTCCAGCACTCAGCAGCAAGCTAATTACTGTGCTTATCAGTTAAAAAAAAAAACAAAACAACAACAACAATAACAAAAAAAAAACACTGCATTTTCGGCCTGTTAGCTTATAAATAAATTAACA
Organism: Symphalangus syndactylus; assembly: GCF_028878055.3. NCBI lineage: Eukaryota > Metazoa > Chordata > Mammalia > Primates > Hylobatidae > Symphalangus > Symphalangus syndactylus. Next base: position 116,982,611 of record NC_072423.2, on the reverse strand, counting down.
TGACAAGATTTTCAATTCAGAAAACAATGCCAAAATATAAAGAAAAGCGTTTTTAAAAAAACAACTCAAGTGTAATTAAAGAGGAAGAATCCAATACATCCTACGGGAATCTTTCTAACCCTGAATTCCCATGGTAGCAAAGATCCCCCCAGTATTCAACACTGGAGCTAATTTAAACCTCTATCCTGTAATTTTAAATTCAGAAACTTGGGTTGCCCTGGCATTCATCATTTACCAGGCACAGTGAACTTGGTGTCTACCAACACGTGTATTTAGTTTCACAGTTAAATGTACACACCAGAAGCAACCCCCCACCCCTTGCATTCCTGTTTCTCTCTCCTTTCTTTTCCTTTCCCTCTCCCTTTCTCAGACTGTGCTGAGCTGGGTGGATCTGGCTCCGTTCCAAGTTCCACTGAACATCTGGAACAATTTTTCTATTGTTCTTGATCTGAGTTTGAAAAACCACAAATAACTTTGCTAAGCACTATTTCTCCTTCATTTTCAATACCTAGATTTTAGGCCGGGCATAGTGGCTCATGTCTGTGATCCCAGCACTTTGGGAAGCCGAGGCTGGTGGATCACTTGAGGTCAGGAGTTTGAGACCAGCCTGGCCAACATGGTGAAACCCCATCTCTACTAAAAATACAAAAATTACCCAGGCATGGTAGCACATGCCTGTAATCCCAGCTACTCAGGAGGCTGCGGCCCAAGAATGGCTTGAACTCGGAAGGGGGAGGCTGCAGTGAGCCGAGATTGTGCCGCTGCACTCCAGCCTGGGTGAGAGCAGGACTCCGCCTCAAAAAAAAAAAAAAAAAAAAAAAAAAAAACAAAAAAACACCGACTTAGATTTCAGATGTATTTATTTCTCATGCTTCTGACTCATCTATAACTTGCTCATCAAAGTTGGTTTTCTTTTTCTTTTTCAATTTTTTAATGAGCCATTTGCTACCTGAAATTACTAGGCAATCTTTGCAGTCATTGTCAGCATCTTCCAATCTTTTTTTCTTCCAGGAAGGCAGATCATGGACAGAATAAAGGACTAGGCATTAGGAACCAACAGCACCCCCACCTCCCCAAAATGTGCACCCAAGAAAAGTTGACTGTCAGTTCAAAATTCATAAGCCACCTGGTCACTAAACCTTCGGCTTAGCAGAGTGGCCCTCCTGGACATGAAGCAGAGGACTATTAATGTTTTGTAGCAATGTATGCAGAGAAACTAGCGTGATTAAAGAAAAGGATTTTTGTAAATGAAATGAAAGGGTACATCACAAACATTCTCACAGAATCACTTTTTTAAAAAATGTTTTTTGTTGTGGGAAATATTCATAAAACAAAACTTCCATTTTAAACATTTTCAAGTGTACAACTTGATTTGTTAGGGTATAAATTAATGCCTCACATTGCTGTGCAGCCATCACCACCATCCATCTCTCCAGAACCTTTTCATCGTTCCAAACTGGAACTCTATACCCATTAAGCAATAACTCCCTATTACCTCCTCCTGACCCATGGTAACCACCATACTACTTTGTCTCTCTGTGAATTTGACTGTTCTAAGTACTTCATAAGAGTGGAATCATACCATATTTGTCTTTTTGTGTCTGGCTTATTTCACTTAGCAAAATACTTTCAAGATTCGTCCATGTTTTAGATCAGAACTTTATTCCTTTTTAAGGCTGAATAATATTCCATTGTATATAGGTATCACTTTATTATTATTATTATACTTTAAGTTCTGGGGTACATGTGTAGAACATGCAGGTTTGTTACATAGGTATACACATGCCATGGTGGTTTGCTGCACCCATCAACCAGTCATCTACATTAGATATTTCTCCTAGTGCTGTCCCTCTCCTAGCCCCTCACCTTGCAACAGGCCCCAGTGTATGACTTTCCCCTCCCTGTGTCCATGTGTTCTCACTGTTCAGCTCCCACTTATGAGTGAGAACATGCGGTGTTTGGTTTTCTGTTCCTGTGTTAGTTTGCTAAGAATGATGGTTTCCAGGTTCATCTATGTCCCTGCAAAGGACATGAACTCATCCTTTTTATAGCTACATAGTATTCCATGGTGTATATGTGCCACATTTTCTTTATCCAGTCTACCATTGATGGACATTTAAGTTGGTTCCAAGTCTTTGCTATTGCGAATAGTGCTGCAATAAATATATGTGTGCATGAGTCTTTATAGTAGAATGATTTATAATCCTTTGGGTATATACCCAGTAATGGAATTGCTGGGTCAAATGGTATTTCTAGTTCTAGTCCTTGAGGAATTGCCACACTGTCTTCCACAATGGTTGAACTAATTTACACCCCCACCAACAGTGTAAAAGCATTCCTATTTCTCCATATCCTCTCCAGCATCTGTTGTTTCCTGACTTTTTAATAATTGCCATTCTAACTGGCGTGAGATGGTATCTCATTGTGGTTTTGATTTGCATTTCTCTAATGACCAGTGATTATGAGCTTTTTTTCATATGTTTATTGGCCACATAAATGTCTTCTTTTGAGAAGCGTCTGTTCATATCCTTTGCCCACTTTTTGATGCGGTTGTTTGTTTTTTTCTTGTAAATTTGTTTAAGTTCTTTGTAGATTCTGGATATTAGTCCTTGGTCAGATGGATAGATTGCAAAAAATTTACTCCCATTCTGTAGGTTGCCTGTTCACTCTGATGATAGTTTCTTTTGCTGTGCAGAAGCTCTTTAGTTTAATTAGATCCCATTTGTCAATTTTGGCTTTTGTTGCAATTGCTTTTGGTGTTTTAGTCATGAAGTCTTTGCCAAGCCTATGTCCTGAATAGTACTGCCTAAGTTTTACTCTAGGGATGTTATGGTTTTAGGTCTTACATTTAAGTCTTTAATCCATCTTGAGTTAATTTTTGTATAAGGTGTAAGGAAAGGATCCAGTTTCAGTTTTCTGCATATGGCTAGCCAGTTTTCCCAACACCATTTATTAAATAGGGAATCCTTTCCCCATTTCTTGTTTTTGTCAGGTTTGTCAAAGATCAGATGGTTGTAGATGTGTGGCATTATTTCTGAGGCCTCTGTTCTGTTCCATTGGTCTATATATCTGTTTTGGTACCAGTATCATGCTATTTTGGTTACTGTAGCCTTGTAGTATAGTTTGAAGTCAGGTAGTGTGATGCCTCCAGCTTTGTTCTTTTTGCTTAGGATTGTCTGGCTATATGGGCTCTTTTTTGGTTCCATATGAAATTTATAGTTCTTTCTTTTTTTTTTTGAGACGGAGTCTCGCTGTGTCGCCCAGGCTGGAGTGCAGTGGCGCAGTCTCGGCTCACTGCAAGCTCCGCCTCCCAGGTTCACGCCATTCTCCTGCCTCAGCCTGTCCGAGTAGCTGGGACTACAGGCACCTGCCACCACGCCCAGCTAATTTTTTTGTATTTTTGGTAGAGACGGGGTTTCGCCATGGTCTCGATCTCCTGACCTCGTGATCCACGCGCCTTGGCCTCCCAAAGTGCTGGGATTACAAGTGTGAGCCACCGCGCCTGGCCAGTTTTTTCTAATTCTGTGAAGAAAGTCAGTGGTAGCTTGATGGGGATGGCATTGAATCTATAAATTACTTTGAGCAGTATGGCCATTTTCACAATATTGATTCTTCCTATCCATGAACATGGAATGTTTTTCCATTTGTTTGTGTCCTCTCTCATTTCCTTGGGCAGTGGTTTGTAGTTCTCCTTGAGGAGGTCCTTCACATCCCTTGTAAGTTGTATTCCTAGGTATTTTATTCTCTTTGTAGCAATTGTGAATGGGAGTTCACTCATGATTTGGCTCTCTGTATGTCTATTACTGGTGTATAGGAATGCTTGTGAATTTTGCACATTGATTTTATATCCTGAGACTTTGCTGAAGTTGCTTATCAGCTTAAGGAGATTTGGGGCTGAGATGATGGGATTTTCTACATATACAATCATGTCATCTGCAAACAGAGACAATCTGACTTTCTCTCTTCCTATTTGAATATGCTTTATTTCTTTCTCTTGCCTGATTGCCCTGGCTAGAACTTCCAATACTATGTTGAATAGGAGCGGTGAGAGAGGGTATCCTTGTCTTGTGCCAGTTTTCAAAGGGAATGCTTCCAGCTTTTGGCCATTCAGTACGATACTAGCTTTGGGTTTGTCATAAATAGCTCTTATTATTTTGAGATATGTTCCATCAATACCTAGTTTATTGAGAGTTTTTAGCATTAAGGGGTGTTGAATTTTGTCGAAGGCCTTTTCTGCATCTATTGAGATAATCATGCAGTTTTTGTCATTGGTTCTGTTTATGTGATGTATTACATTTATTGATTTGCATATGTTGAACCAGCCCTGCATCCCAGGGATGAAGCCGACTTAATCGTGGTGGATAAGCTTTTTGATGTGCTGCTGGATTTGGTTTGCCAGTATTTTCTTGAGGATTTTTGCATCGATGTTCATCAGGGATATTGGCCTGAAATTTTATTTTTTTCTTGTGTCTCTGCCAGGTTTTGGTATCAGGATGATGCTGGCCTCATAAAATGCGTTAGGGAGGAGTCCCTCTTTTTCTATTGTTTTGAATAGTTTCAGAAGGAAAGGTACCAGCTCCTTTTTGTACCTCTGGTAGAATTCGGCTGTGAATTAGTCTGGCCCTGGGCTTTTTTTGGTTGTTAGGGTATAAATTACTGCCTCAATTTCAGAACTTGTTACTGTTCTATTCAGGGATTCTTCTTCTTCCTGGTTTAGTCTTGGCGGGCGGGGCAGAAGGGTGTATATGTTCAGGAATTTATCCATTTATTCTAGATTTTCTAGTTTATTTGCATAAAGGTGTTTATAGTATTATTTGATGGTAGTTTGTACTTTTTTGGGATCAGTGGTGATATCCCTTTTACCATTTTTGTTGTGTCTATTTGATTCTTCTCTCTTTTCTTCATTAGTCTGGCTAGAGGTCTACCTATTTTGTTAATCTTTTCAAAAAACCAGCTCCTGGATTCCTTGATTTTTTAAAGGGCTTTTCATGTCTCTATCTCCTTCAGTTCTGCTCTGATCTTAGTTGTTTCTTGTCTTCTGCTAGCTTTTGAATTTGCTTGCTCTTGCTTCTCTAGCTCTTTTAATTGTGATGTTAGGGTGTCAATTTCAGATCTTTCCCACTTTCTCCTGTGGGCATTTAGTATTATAAATTTCCCTCTAAACACTGCTTTAGCTGTGTCCCAGAGATTCTGGTATGTTGTGTCTTTATTCTCATTGGTTTCAAAGAACTTATTTATTTCTGCCTTAATTTCATTATTTACCCAGTAGTCATTCAGGAGCAGGTTGTTCAGTTTCCACGTAGTTGTGCGGTTTTGAGTGAGTTTCTTAATCCTGAGTTCTAATTTGATTGCACTGTGGTCTGAGAGACTATTTTTTATTATTTCCATTCTTTTCCATTTGCTGAGGAGTGTTTTACTTCCAATTACATGGGCAATTTTAGAATAAGAGCAATGTGGTGCTGAGAACAATGTATATTCCGTTGATCTGGGGTGGAGAGTTCTGTAGATGTCTATTAGGTCTGCTTGGTCCAGAGCTGAGTTCAAGTCCTGGATATCCTTGTTAATTTTCTGTCTTGTTGATCTAATATTGACAGTGGGGTGTTAAAGTCTCCCACTATTATTGTGTGGGAGTCTAAGTCTCTTTGTAGGTCTCTAAGAACTTGCTTTGTGAATCTCGGTGCTCCTGTATTGGGTGCATATATATTTAGGATGGTTAGCTCTTCTTGTTGCATTGATCCCTTTACCATTATGTAATGCCCTTCTTTGTCTTTTTTGATTTTTGTTGATTTAAAGTCTTTTATCAGAAACTAAGATTGCAATCTCTGCTTTTTTATTTTTTCTTCCCATTTGCTTGGCAAATATTCCTGCATCCCTTTATTTTGAGTCTATGTGTGTCTTTGCACATGAGATGGGTATCCTGAATACAGCACACCGATGGGTCTTGATGCTTTATCCAATTTGCCAATCTGTGTCTTTTAATTGGGGCATTTAGCCCGTTTACATTTAAGGTTAATATTATTATGTGTGAATTTGATCCTGTCATTATGATGCTAGCTGGTTATTGTGCCTGTTAGTTGATGCAGTTTCTTCATAATGTCGATGGTCTTTATGATTTGGTATGTTTTTGCAGTGGCTGGTACTGGTTGTTCCTTTCCATGTTTAGTGCTTCCTTCAGGAGCTCCTGTAAGGCAGACCTAGTTGTGACAAAAATCTCTCAGCATTTGCTTGTCTATAAAGGATTTTATTTCTCCTTTGCTTATGATGCTTAGTTTGGCTGGATATGAAATTCTGGGTTGAAAATTCTTTTCTTTAAGAATGTTGAATATTGGCCCCCACTCTCTTCTGGCTTATAGGGTTTCTGCCGAGAGATCAACTGTTAGTCTGGTGGGCTTCCCTTTGTGGGTAACTCAGCCTTTTTCTCTGGCTGCCCTTAACATTTTTCCTTCATTTCAACCTTGGTGAATCTGACAATTATGTTTCTTGGGGCTGCTCTTCTCAAGGAGTATCTTTGTGGTGTTCTCTGCATTTCCTGAATTTGAATGTTAGCCTGTCTTGCTAGGTTGGGGAATTTCTCCTGGATAATATCCTGAAGAGTGTTTTCCAACTTGGTTCCATTTCCCTGTCACTTTCAGGTACACCAGTCAAACATAGGTTGGTCTTTTCACATAGTCCTATATTTCTTGGAGGCTTTATTCATTTCTTTTCATTCTTTTTTCTCTAATCTTGTCTTCATGCTTTATTTCATTAAGTTGATCTTCAATCTCTGATATTCTTTCTTCTGCTTGATCAATTTGGCTATTGATACTTGTGTATGCTTCACAAAGTTCTCGTGCTGTCTTTTTCAGCTCCATCAGGTCATTTATGTTCTTCTCTAAACTGATCATTCTAGTTAGCAATTCCTCTAACCTTTTTTCAAGGTTTTTAGCTTCCTTGCATTGGGTTAGAACATGCCCCTTTAGCTCAGAGGAGTTTGTTATTAACGCACCTTCTGAAGCCTACTTCTGTCAATTCATCAAACTCATTCTGTGTCCAGTTTTGTTCCCTTGCTGGTGAGAAGTTGTGATCCTTTGGAGGAGAAGAGGCGTTCTGGTTCGTGGAATTTTCAGCCTTTTTGCACTGGTTTTTCCTCATCTTCATGGATTTACCTACCTTTCTTCTTTGACGTTGGTGTCCTTTGGATGGGGTTTTTGTGTGGACAGCCTTTTTGTTGATGTTGATGCTATTCCTTTCAGTTTGTTAGTTTTCCTTCTAACAATCAAGACTCTCTGCTGCAAGTCTGCTGGAGTTTGCTGGAGGTCCACTCCAGACCCTGTTTGCCTGGGTATCACCAGTGTAGGCTGCGGAACAGCAAAAATTGCTGCCTATTCCTTCCTCTGAATGCTTCATCCAAGAGGGGCACCCACCAGATGCCAGCTGGAGCTCTCCTGCATGAGGTGTCTATCAACCCCTGCTGGGAGATGTCTCTCAGTCAGGAGGCACGGGGGTCAGGGACCCACTTGAGGAGGCAGTTTGTCCCTTAGCAGAGCTCGAGCGTTGTGCTGGGAGATCCACTGCTCCCTTCAGAGCTGGCAGGTGGGAATGTTTAAATCTGCTGAGGCTGCACCCACAGCTGCCCCTTCCCCCAGGTGCTCTGTCCCAGGGAGATGGGAGTTTTATCTATAAGCTCCTGACTGGGGCTGCTGCCCTTCTTTCAGAGATGCCCTGCCCAAAAAGGAGCAATCTAGACAGGCAGTCTGGCTACAGCGGCTTTGTGGAGCTGAACATCCCGGTGGCTTTGTTTACACTCTGAGAGGAAAACTGCCTACACAAGCCACAGTAATGACAGGCACCCCTCCCCCTGCCAAGCTCAAGCATCCCAGGTCAACTTCAGACTGCTGTGCTGTCAGTGAGAATTTCAAGCCAGTGGATCTTAGCTTGCTGGGCTGTGTGGAGGTGGGTCTGCTGAACTAGACCACTTGGATCCCTGGCTTCAGCCACTTTTCCAGGGGAGTGAATGGTTCTATCTTGCGGCGTTCCAGGTGCCACTGGGGTATGAAAAAAAAAACTGCAGCTAGCTCAGTATCTGCCCAAACGGCTGCCCAGTTTTGTGCTTGAAACCCAGGCCCCTGGTGGTGTAGGCACCTGAGGGAATCTCCTGGTCTGCAGGTTGCCAAGACCATGGGAAAAGCGTAGCATCTGGGCCAGAGTGCACTGTTCCTCATGGCACAGTCCCTCATGGCTTCCATTGGCTAGGGGAGGGAATTCCCTAACCTCTAGTGCTTCCCAGGTGAGGTGACACCCCACCCTGCTTCTGCTCGCCCTCCATGGGCTGCACCCACTGTCTAACCAGTCTCAGTGAGATGAGGCGGGTACCTCAGTTGGAAATGGAGAAATTTCCCACCTTCCAGGTTGATCTCTCTGGGAGCTGTGGACCGGAGCTGTTCCTATTCGGCCACCTTGCCAGCCACCTCTATGTATCACGTTTTGTTAATCATTCATCTGTGGACATTTGATTTGTTTCTACCTTTTGAATATTATCAATAATGCTGCTATGAAAATTAGTGTACAAATATCTGATCAAGTCCCTGCTTTCAATTATTTGGGGTATATATACCTGGGAGTGGAATTGTTGGGTCATATGATAATTCTATGCTTAACTTTTTGAGAAACCACAAAAGTGTTTCCCACTTTTTGAGGAACCACAAAATTGATGGTGTAATCACGAAGGAGTTGGTTCCTGGAGTCTGTGTCTGAGAGGTCTTGGAGGTGAAGGTGTGAGAAGGTATCGGGGTGGTGAGAGAGAGACCCAAAGGGCTGGACACAGGATGACCTTGTAAAGTGCAGCCTTTGTGTGGCTTTATTTATAATTTACAATTTAATATTTACACTTTTACTCCTTTCTGATTTCCACAAAACGCAGCTGTACCATTTTACATTCCCACTAGCCATGCTGACTGATATTTTTTTAATAGTCTAGATTATTAACACAATTGTAATACACCCAACAGGAATCTAAGAGGATGATCTATTTGGACAGGAGAAGAGACCAGGGCCAGGTAGCTACTGCATCTCCTTTGTATGCAGAACATCCATCAATCAATAAAGAAACAGCCCTAGAAGTGAATTTAGGATTTGATGTTTCAGAAAACTTTAGAAAAACTAAGGAACTCATTATATTCTCAGCAAGTATGAATTCATGGGGATCCAGAACCCTCTTTCTAATGTAGTCTCTTGTTAGACAGTCACTCGTGGCCAAACACACAGATGTTCCAGCCAAACTATGTTGTATTTTTAATATACTTACATATTCAGTAATCATGTCCCAGCTAAAGACCCCGGTTAGTGCACTCTGCTCCCAGTGACCTAAGTCACCTGGTGGTTTTTTGTATTGAGTTAGGAAGCATCTCATTATTCAAACTGCAAGTAGCCCTTGGCCTCACTTAGAGGCTCAACTCCAAGTTTCCACATTACTCCTCACTGTGGAAGGGGCAATATTAAGGCTGCGTCCTCCAGGAGTCTGGGCAAGGCCCACATGATCTCTGATCTCTGACAGGGACCCTCCTCTGTGAGACCAGTTGACAAGTGGGAGGAGCTTAATGAACTTCCTGGTAAAGCTTCACTTGGGTTTGCTAGGCAACCTTCACACAAAGGCTGTGCTTTACAAGGTCGTCCTGTGTCCAGCCCTTTAGGTCTCTCCCGCAACACCACTGATACCTTCTCACACCTTCACCTCCAAGATCCCCTAGACACAGACCCCAGGAACTAACCGCTTTCTGATTAGGGGCAGAAAGTGTCTAGGAAGTGTCCTGTGACACAGACAGCCCCGGGAGGGATCCCGCACAGCCAAACAGTATATGAATCTGGAATAAGCTCCAGCCACCACACATGGTGTCAGGTGTCCCTTATTTGTATACCCTTTGGCTGTGCTGGTCACCCTTACAGGGCCTGCCAAAAAAATGATCGATACCCCTCCTCAGGAATGCTCTAGTTTTGAATCATTTTTATTGTGGGAGAGGTGGGCAGGTTGTATAACTGCAGACAGATGAGCCTTCCAAGGGTGGCCCATTTCGAAGGCATTGAGTGGAGGGCCAAGAAAACAAAGAGGCAATTTCCTATAGCCACATCAGAGAAATGTTGGGCAGGTTGCATCTAAACAGTTGCAAAGAGCTTGGGAAACACCAGGCCACAGAGAAACCACAGCCATGAATAATTACACCCCGCAGTCTCAGTGTAAGGAGGGTTCCCACCATCTCAGGACAGAGCTCCTAGCTCAGCGTGTGGTCTCCAAGCCAGGCCAGAATGTTGGGAAAGGGAGGGTGACTGGAAGCTAGATAGAACCCTGGGGAAGGGGCACTGTCTAGTCGGGAACAGAAGAGCATCACAAGTACCAGGAGGCACTGGCAACAAGACAACGGGAAGAAATGCCCAAGAGATGCTGCAGGGCACACGTGGTATATTGGAAAGGGCATCGTTTGGGGGTTGGCCAAACATGGGTTCAAATTCCAGCTCCACTACTGCCTTATTTTGAGATTCCCCCAGACACAGACTGAGACAAGGAGTTGGATGCCGACTTGGGAGATGACCCCAAGAAACATCAGTCAGGAGTGGAAAGTGAGGGGAGGCTTAAGTTAGAGTGAATTATGAAGCAGTTACCACTCCAGGAAGTGAGGCTCAGAGATGTTCCCACTCCCAGCCAGAGGCAAGAACTGGGATATGTGTCCTCCAACACCCTTCCATCATCGGTTGAGGACATTCACTCTCTGGCACTTCAACTTGTCCTATGTCCCTTGGAAAGGCAGGGGAACCCTAAGGCAGAAAGTTCGGGGGATTTCCCTTAGCATTTTTCAATGTGGAAAGGTGAATGGTGAGGGAATACCCATGGGCCCTGACAGAATCTGCCATACCCACTTACTAGCCCCGTGACCTTGGGCAGCCCAATATCATGCCTGTAAGCCCTGCTCTCCTGATGGGTGAAGTACAGATAAAAACCTACATCCTTCTGAGGAAAGTGGGTCCTGTTCAATGGAGGGCCCTCGGTTCTGCCAACAACCTATAGGCTTGGTGTGGCTCCTTGGCTCTAAAGGCAGCAGCTCTGTAGGGTGAAGGAGAATTGAGAGCTTCTGGAGCAATCCAGAGGGATGGGGTGTAGAAACAGAGACAATGGGAAGAGAAGAGAGGGGAGGGGAGGCCAGAGAGACCGCAAGGACATGTGATTCCCAGAACCCGGAGGTCTGCAAAACTTGAGATGTTGGTGGGAGTGGCTCTCTTTGGACATCTGTGAAAGGGCTGTGTTCTCAGACCAGGCTGATTCAAGTACAAATAAGAACAGTAGGTCTGGATAGATGAGCCAAGAACAGAGAAACCTAAAGGTCCCTAGGAATTAGTGGAGATTCTGAGGAGGACTTTGGACCTCTCTAGTCTGCAGAGTTCATGGAAGTCCAATTACCCCAAAAGCAGCCTCTGAAATGAGAACTTGGGTGCACGTGTGTTTTTTGCGGAAGGGAATCCCGGGAAGGGAGTGTGTTAGTGCGTGGATCTCCACGGTGGGCAACTAGGGCTCCACCCTTCGAGGGATCCTCTTAGGAACTGTGCAGAATGCACCTCAGAACTGTCCCACAGGGACAGAAGGCCGGATGTCTATCTGCAGAGCCCCTGGTTGACAGCTGTCCCTGGAGGTGCAAACACTCAGGCTGAGCAAACTCCTGTGGTGCAAGACAAAGCCTCCTGTAAAGAGAAAGAGGATGCAGGCACTGGAGGAGGCAGCTGTCAGCATGTAGGGACTGTCCCTGGGCAGCGTGGGACACCAAGATGGGCCTGGGGAACTGCAGCATCAGCTCCACCCACCTAGAGCACTGGGACAAGATTGTCTCAGCAGCACATGGGGCACAAAAATAATGATTCCTCCAAATAGCAAAGGTGCTTGGGGGCTGGTGGCTTTCGTGACAGTGGAGCTACAGCCCCAGGTGAAGCCCAAGGAGTTCAAATATTTTAGAAGGCAGGCTGGCCAGGACTGCATGGAAGCTCATCTGTGCATGGGAAGGGGCTGCAGCTGCCATTCCCCAGCCACCACCCCCCGCCCCCCACCAAAGAGGGGCAGGGGAGGCCAGCAAGGATTTCTAGTCCTTTCCTCCAGTTATTTCAAAAGAAAACAAACAGCCGGCTGCAGTGGCTCATGCCTGTAATCCCAGCACTTTGGGAGGCCGAGGCGGGTGGAACACGAGGTCAGGAGATCGAGACCATCCTGGCCAACATGGTGAAACCCCATCTCCACTAAATATACAAAAAATTAGCCAGGCATGGTAGCGGGCGCCTGTAGTCCCAGCTACTCGGGAGGCTGAGGCAGGAGAATGGCGTAAACCCAGGAGGCGGAGCTTGCAGTGAGCCGAGATCGCACCACTGTACTCCAGCCTGGGCGACAGAGCGAGACTCCATCTCAAAAAAAAAGAAAAGAAAAGAAACATTGAATTCAGGGGAAAATATTAGAACTGCGAAGGACTATATCCTTTAGGATTAAGTTAGTCTGTTAGTAACAAAAGACTCAAAGCCTCGTGGCTTAGACAAGATAAAAGATTATTCTTCTCTCTCTCTAGTAAAAGGCTGGAGCTTCTAGTTGGGGGCTAAGGAACAAAATCTTCAGGGACCCAGGCTCCTTCTGGCTCCCTGCAGTGCCACCAGGTGTGGTCTTCCCCTCGAGGTCCAAGCTGGTGACTCTCACACCCCATCCTAGCCATAAGACCAAGGAAGGGATCAAGAGGAAGGAGGGGCGAAGCGCAGCACCCACTGTTTTATAGGACGATTTCCAGAAGTCCCCATTCTGTAATTCCAGTTACACCCCATTAGCCCGATCTGAATGCATGGCCACACCCATCTTCAGAAGTGGTTGGGAAGTATAGTCTGTTTCCTGTGTGACCGTGTGCCCACCTAGAAATTCTGTTACTGAGAGAGAAGGGGAAAATGGATGTCAGGTTCTATCAGCCACCTCTGCAGCAGCAACCTTGCTAATCACCTTACAGGTAAGGATGCTGAGCCAAAGGCCATCAAGTTTATATTGGGAACATAGATTGTATCCTACATACTGCATGTTCTAAGCAATACAATACAATTCAGCCCTCTCCAGTGTCCCCCACCCCACACAATGGGCTAACCCTTGCAGCAGACACTATGCCCCACCCCATATCCCCTCAGCCACCTGAGTTCATCTGCAGCTGTGGGGGACAGTTCCTGCATGATGGCTGCCATCTTCTCTACCTGAAACTTTCTCCAGCGCCATGAGAGCTTGCTGTGCCACAAGCAGGCACAACTGAAGTTTGGAGGCATTGATATGCCTGGAGCAACCCTCAAAAGGGTATGCTGAGAGTCCATGGGTGTATGTTCCAGCCACCCCAGCCTGCACTGGGACAATTCTAAGTGTGTTCAGCATGGTTTCTCAGACAGGCCCCAGCAGAACTGAGCCCCAGTTCTCCAGTTACCACATCCATTCTTGTATTTTCTCCTTCCCTGTCCCACTCACCCTACTCCCTTACCCCTCCCAATAAACTCCCTGAACACAGGTGCTTATTTCAGGGTCTGCCTTGAGAAAAAACCCAAACAAAGATACCTTTGGATGCCTTCCCTATAATCATCCACATAGTTAGTGGCTAAATTAGAGTTGGAACTTAGATCCCTAGACTTTTAGACCAGATGTTCTTTCCATAGTTCTGGAACAAGAATGCGGGGGAATTTTTAAGAACCAGTACCTTGTCAACAAATTACAGTCCTGAAATTGTTGCTCTGGTTTCTGAATCAAATCATTGGCCCACAAAGAATGAATGGCGCGGATTAAAACGCAATAAAGATTCAGTCCACGTATTAAAGATAATAGCCAGGACTGGTTTTGTTAATGAATGGAGCCTGCGCCTCCTCCTGCCCCAGCAATTCTGGGAATGGTTGTTTGATTTGGTTTATTGGTTTCTTTCTTTATGAGAATGCTGTGCACAGTGGTAGGAGCTGCTACATTCAGAGGGCAAAAGCTCCACCCATAAACACAAAAGACTATGCTCTCTGACAAAAGGCCAGGGGAGTGAGAAACCCTTTAGGGAGCTGTCAAAGTCATCTATAACCTAAAGGTCATCTGTTGACCCTGTGGCATAGGAGGGGACCCCACAGCCTTCCACAGTAAAACCCTGCCATCCATTTCCTGTCAAATACGTGTGCAAGTAAACTGAGGCAAATGACTGAGAGGTTGCCAGGAATCCAGGGATGGGATTCCTGCCTGGGAAAGGAGCAGAAGGGGGTAACACTCAAGCTGGGCCAGATGGAAAGCCTGGTAGAGTATGGCCTTGAGATCTGGCCCCGCCCCATCCCAAGCCACTGCCCCTGAGCCCCTGTAGCCCTGGTTCTAGGTTGCTGCCTGTGAGCACAGGCTCACACACTGTCCGCATTCAGAATTGGTGTCTCCAGCATTAATAATAGTAGTAATAGTTTTATTATAAGCACAATAATAACAGCAGTATCAACTGTTTCTGTTCTTTTTGGCTCAGTGTGTACATAAGAACAGCTTTCCAGTTAATATTCCCTTTAAGCCTGATAACAATCCTTATTTTACAGATGTAAAAACTGAGCGTCAGCAAGGCCAAGTGACTTGGCCAAAGCCATGTAGCTAATCGAACCAGCCCATCTGCACCCCATGCCATGCTGTCTCCTGGTTGGCTTTATGTGGCCACCAGCTATTATAGTGTCCAGGCCCCAACACAATCTTCATTTTGACTCTTGCCAATGAAGACCTGGTTCCTGATTCCCTGCCTACCGCCTCACCACCACTCCTCTCCAGCAATGTTAGATACTCTGAGAGATGGTTCAGAACGGTCTTGCCTGTCACAAGACCGAGCTGTACAGGTGAAACAAGGCAAGGCCCTTCATTCCTTGGAATGCAGAGGTTCTGAAGATGTAGCATACCTGGGCTGAGGCAGGGGGGTGAGATGGGAACTGGAGTCCTCTCATTCTTTGCCTCTTCCAGGAAAGCCTGCTTGCTGCTCCAAAAGTACATTGGGCAAAACAGTGGGAAACCAGGTCCAGGATTGCAAAGTGGCTTTGAAGGACCCAAGACCCTTCAAGCAAGCAGCTGTCCACGCTCATCAAATGGGCAGGGAGGGCTTCTACACTGGGTGGTTCTAGCTGTCCTTTTTCAGGGGCACACTGAGCAATACTTTAACCCTGCATAAAGATTTCTCAGAACACCCAAAGGAAGACTCGTCGGTAAAATTAGGGCTGATGAATGAGAAGAAAGAAAGAACAAAAATGGGGGAGGAACGATTCTAAAATGATCTGGGATTCATTTCTTGGAGACAGCAGACTCCTTAAATTTTTATACATGGCAATGTGGTGATTAAGTGCTGCTGCCACCAGTAGCTTACAGGAATGAGCAGAGAGACAGAGCTGGGGACAGCGGGTGGTGCATCTGACCGGGTGTGAGTGATGGAGGCCGTACCTGGTGAGCGGCCTTGCACCACGATGGGACCGACTTCCACTGGTCTGAACTCGAAGGACATCTCCGTGCTCCTTTGTGCTCTCTCCTGCATTCCAAATCATGGGTCATAAATCTTCTGGCTCCTGCCTATTTTCTATTTAAAGTGTGTGTGGTGGTGGGAGGGTGGATAGTGTACTGCATCTTGGCTGTTTCTTAATAAAATGGGCAGGTTGGTGAATGTTCATGCATATGAAGGACCAGAGGAGTGACTGGAGCCAGGGTTTTCCTAATGCTATTAAAAGCCCAGTGAACAGAGGGCTGTCTGCCAGCAGTGTCCAGAAAACGGACACAGTAGCTAATGAGCCAGTGATGGATGGGGGCTGACTCTGGCAGCTGAGTGCAGTCCCAGAGGGGCCAGTGGCCGGAAGACGTGACTTTCCTGCAAAAGCAACAGGTATGGGCTTCCCAGATCACAATGCAGAACATGCAGAAGTAAAGGTTTCTTGGTTTCTTTGTAGCAGAACTAAGCGTGGCCCTACACAGGGATGACATTCAGATTTTATGTACCAGTAACAAGAGGCCAAGCTCCAATGCACAAGCACTTTGCAAGTCCTGCTTGTGGAACATTTGCTGATGACTCATTGGTCAGTGTCATGTGGTCAAGCCCATATTCCAGGGGTGGAGAAATAAATGCCACTTCTTTATGGACGAGAAGTGGTAAAGTCACATTGCAAAGGGGCACAGTACAGTGTAGAATTGTTTTTAGCCATATTTGCAAACAATCTACCACATAGCAGGTCTTGCCTCCAAGATTTTGAAGCATTCTCAGATTATTTTTGTCTCACTGCAGTTCATCACTCACTTTGGTTCAGATTTATGTTTTGAAAGGTCACTCTAAGTGAAATTAATGGCAGCAATGTTACAAGGGAGGGGAGTGAGGACTTGCAAAAACTCTGTGGTAAGGCACCTGCACTACCTGTGAAGCGGTATAGTGTTATCTGAATGTGGACTTTGATTAGTTGTAAGTACATATTGTAAACTCTGGGGCAAACAATAAGAACTTAAAAAAATAAGTATAATTGATATGCTAAGAGAAGAGATAAAATAGAATCACATAAAATGCTCAGTTAACATCAGAGAAGGCAGAAAAAGAGGGGTAGATTTTTTTAAAGCACCAAAGAACAAGAACAACACATAGAAAACAGTTACAAATGCAATAGTTATTAATCCAGTTATGTCAGCAATTGAAGGTCAGACTGACAAAGTGGATTAAAAAAACAAGACACAACTATACGGTGTTTATAAGAAATCCACTATAAGTGTTTTGGAAGATCACTCTAGAGCCTTCACTCCTGTGCTCAACAGCCTTTGATGTCTTCCATAACCCCACAGGTCCAAGCTTGCTAGCATGACACTTAGTGTATCTCACAACCTGGCCTTCACCTGCATTCTCAGCTCCACTCACCTATACCCCAGAACCCTAACTAATCACCACATATGTCTTCATGCCTCCACGCATTTTCATCTTCTCTTTCCACCTGGAAATCCTTGCCTTTTCTTTGTTTGGTAAGTATCCATGGACTCATGACATGTAAGAATTTAATTGACAAAAAATGTCTTGCTGAAAGAGAGAGAAAAAGAGAAAATTTTAGGCACTGTCAGTGATACTAAGCTGAATGGGATTCTAGTATCAAAAGTGTACTTTCTGTCATATGTAAGTTTTCACCTTTTGTGCCAGCTTTGGACCCTCCCTCTTCCAGTTATGCATCATTCTGTTGTGCCACTCATCCTTCAAGCCCAGCAGACACATGCCTCCCGCCCCCTGAAGACTTTCTGTATGTCCAGGCTGAGTTTGTTCTTCTGTCCTCTCTGTTCTTATGACAATTTGTGTCTCTAGCTGTTCTAGCACTGCCCCATCCAATGGTAATCATCTTTTTCAAGTAGACTGAGAGATCTCTGGAAAGAGAAAGGATATATTTTCAGCTCGGGATTCCCTTGATTTCCCTACCCCTCTCCATGTCCAGTAGCTGGAACCTAGCAGGGGGTCATGGCAGGATGGAGGGATGGATGGAGGGATCTTATTCAGATAACCCAAAAGCAGACCCAACGTAAGGACTTGGGTGCAGGTAGTTTCTCTAAGAGGTGATTTCAGGAAGCAGAAATGAGTGGGGAAAGTAAGAGAACGAAGGGAGAAAAGTGAATAAAGAGTATATTAATAAATGGGTTGTCATGGGAGAAAACAGAGGAGCTCAGGCCCACTGGGGACTCCCTGAGGATGGACCATATTGAATGGTCTCAGAGAGGTCTCTGAGCAGAATAAGGAGCTGGGACATTTCTGTACCTCTTCCCATCTCTCATTGGTTGGTGTAACTGCCCTGCTATCATTCACTTCAGGTTTCTCCTGCTTGCAGCCAAGACACTTCATGTGGCATGGAAGCCCTCAGGCAGGGAATCAACAGCATCTGCTGCAGATGTAAATGTACCAGAAGAGTGGGCCATCGGTAATACTGAACTGTAGAGTGAAAAGATTTTCCCAAGTTCTTTCCAACCCAGACATATTGCTTTCATTGCAGATGGTCAGCACTTATTTACTTACTTGCGATCTGAAGTTCCATACTCTGCCCATGTCATAGTTAGTATAGACATCAAGTCAACAGAATGACGTGTACAACACAGAATCACGTTCTCAAGCACCATCATACAGATGCAAAAGAGCTCAAACATGGGTGTCCAGGAAGGAAGTGCCATTTTGTTGCAACAAAGCTGTATGGTTTTGCTGATTTTCCTCTTAGATTCAGTGGTCTTTCCAGCTGTGTGGAAGATATATAAGAGGGAGAGAAAGAACAATTTGGGGTGGCGGGGGAAGAGTGGAGAAAGAGCTGACTGAGAGCTGATAATAGAATTGCTGGGTTGAGGCATTTTCTATTGTTTTGTTTTTCTTTTGCATTTTAGGATACAAGAGAATGGGGATTGAAGTGTTACTTGGAATGGATTCTTTTAGCTCAGAAAGAAATTCAGAGTCACTTTGACTTGATATTGTTCTTTTTAGTAACTGGAAACCTCTACTCATCTGGGGGCCCCTAGACAGGGAAAATTTGCCTATTGTGGGTTCAAAGGCACCAATCCCAGAGAATACCACCAGTTTGCTAAGTCACAAACACTTTTCAGGTCACTGGAACATAATATTAAGATACTGGACAGGACTTCAGCAGAGCACATCTGAACCACATATGACTTCCTTCAGAAGAGAGTTGTTCTCACCTAAACAGCACTTGGAAGAAAGCAGAGCCTGAGATGGGGATTCTCAGTTGGGGATGCCCTCAGAGAAGAATGAAGGAGCAGGGGAAGGAGCTCAACAAGGGTGTGGTCTTAGCTGGAGACCAGTCTCAGCCTGTTCCCAAGGGAGCTCTGAAGCGTGAATTGTACCCCAGAGTTGTCCCACCCTGAGGCAAAGGAGTTGACTTCTGTAATTCTGTGCCAGTCACTGGTCAGTTTTGTGGATGTTACGGTGACTTGTAACCTGGGGCAGGGAGGTGGCTCCTGTTCCCTGGGCTGAGGCCAGGGCTGGGGAGCAGCAGCTATGAGCTGTAAAGGAATCTGAGTAGGGTACCAACAGTGTCCACTGCTGAAGGAAATACCAAAGTTCAGGCTGTCTTCATCCACGTTAATAGCTGACATCAATAAACACGTTTAAAAGCAATGTGAATTAAGATTTCTTGGGTGATTCTTTAACATGACCAATCCCCAGCTTGTTGTGAAAGAGGGGCTCCTTAACTGGCTTATCTCAATTTCCTGTGAGTAAATATAAGCTCCTCTAGATATTTGCCATCCATTAGATTCTGATATTTTAATTATTTTAATCAATAACTAAACTATTTGGTTCCGGTGAGCTTTGCCATGTTGAACCGTGTATGTTTCTGAGCTAATGCTTTTGTGTGCCTGGGTCTCAACTCAACTGAGAGCCAAACCCAGAAAAAAAATGTTAGTTTGCCAAATTCAAATGGAACCAAATCCATATTCTTTCAACTGGAATGTGAATCAAAAGCCTAAACCAGAAGCAAATGTATACACTTTCTGAAACTACTGAAACAAAGAAAAGCCTGAATGTCAAAATACTCTCAAAACTGAAAGTGATGTTTTTGGTGCAATTTCATTTGGTTTGAGTCACTTGTGGACATTTGTCCCTGATCAGCAGCTGAATCAGTTCTGTCACCATGTTCTCATCTCAGTTCTATTCATTCTGCATTCACTCAAAAATCTCATCATTTACCTTTTCAATGCGCCCCTTAAAGGTGAAGGAGGGAGAGCGGGGAGGGGCTAGTTTTAGAACTGGTGGAACATATAGAGAGGAAAAGAGTTGATGAGAAGAAATTACTCTTGTTTAGCTGGAAACTTGCCTGGTTGCTTTTCCTGCATATTAAAGAACAAAATTAACTCCTCAGCTGATGATTCCCTTTCCTGCCTCTCTTATCATCATCCTTTGTTCCTGTAAGAAAATCACGCTGAAGTACATTTTGGCATTGCCCTAGACAAGTTAAATTCCAGGCATCATTCTAGAAGACTGCGGCGGAACAGAGCACAGTTATCTTCTGCAACTTGGGTTGACAGTAGTTTCAGGGCCCCACTGATCATTTCCAGGCAGGTGAGATGGGAACTGAAACTGGCTTCATTTTCCTGAGAACACCCAGGCTGCCCGGAGGCTGCAACTGGCAATGAGTGTCTCCCTGGGCTACAAAGGGACATGGGGCCTGCTGTTCATTTTGGGGTCTGGCAGGATCACATTGATTATTTTCTAATGCCATTTAAAGATGAGCTTCCCCCTCTTTTCTTTGAAATATTTGCTTACATACATTTTCTCACTTTTCTTTCCGTCTTCCCACCCTTCCCACGTACACACACAGAAATAGCTCACTTCTCCAGAGTGGGAGGCTGGGGCTCCAAGCTCTCCCCGTGTGGGGCTGCAGAAGCCTGTGGTCTCTGGCAAGCAGCCGGGCTGGGAGAGGGGGTTCTGGCCTCGAACCAAGGACGTAATTATCGACATGCTTAGCATCCAGGGACTCTTCTCCTGCGAGGGCTCTGCTAATAACATAATCCGCCACACAGGTCTTTTGCTGAATTCATTTTGCAGAGAGAGAGAGAGAGCACTAGAGAGAGATAATAGGGTCCAAAGATAGCCCTTCTCAGATAGTCTTTGAGAAAGTTGCTGAAAATGTAAGCCCTTGGACCCAGTGTAAAGTTTGTAAGGAGCAAGTTGATTTCTGAATCCAGACTTAAGGACCTGCACACACAGCATCCATTTATGCCACAAAAAATCTCACCTTGCCAAAGCAGATAAAATATTTAACTCTATAATTAAGCAAACTCAGTTAATTCTAAAGCCCTGGCCAGAGACTTATGCTCAGAGATGAAGGATGTGCTAAATGGCATCTGAAGTCCAGTAACTCCATGGAAGACATTTGGGGATGGCAAGTGTGTTTATGACATTACTGTGAGCATCACCAGTGCAGGTGCACATGTTCACAAATCCAGTTAAAAAGTTCACAAAGTCCATGATAAAGTGAATGACATGGGTGAGGGGTGCAGGGCATGGTGAATGCAGAATGGTGCTAGGTAAAGGAAGCGCCTGCTGTGCCATGCAGGTAAGTTTAGCTACAGGTAGAAACAAGCTGGGGTTGCCAAAAGCTGGCACTTTTTTTCCCAGAAAAACCCAAAATCCAAAATTTTACATGAAATCTCTGATTTTTAAACACTGTGTCCAAATACTTTTTGAGTGTCGTATAGGCCAAATAATGTACCAGTTGTGAGCCAGATCTGACCCAAAGCCTTTTGACAATTTCCACAGGTGAATGAAAGCTTCCTAGAGAAATTTCTGCTGTTTATGAACTTTGCAGACCTTCGTAGTTATTGTCCACATCACTCCAGGGAGAGCTGGGGAATGCATTTACATTGTCTGCCATTAGAATTCTCCAACAATACTGCTGGATTCAAAGAAACTGAGGGAAGCAAGACCTGCAATGGGAGGCTGTTTCTCCAGCAGCCCAGCATGATGCAGAAGCCTGCTTTGGCTGAGCTAAGGATACTGCAAGCTGACTCGCTCAGGCAACTGCTCTACCTCGTGGGATGGGCTCAGGGGACAGGCCTCCACCCACACCCACTCACCACCGACAGCTGCTCAGGGAGCCCCAGCTGTGTAAACCTTTTGCCAAAGGATTCTGAGGAGAACCCCAATATCAAGCAGATTAACACCACGCTGCTTTGGTTAAAGCACGAGTGGAGGATCCAGGCCAGCCCCAGAGAGCCCCTCCCTCTGCCCTGTAGACACGTTCCCTGAGCCTCAGAACCTCACCCAACAGGCAGAGAGCTGAGCAAACTTGGCCCAGCTGCCCAATCCTTTTGAAAGCCCACAGTCTTCCCCTGAGGTCTCTATGAATTCCTGAAGCCCACTTTCTCAGTACCCCTCAGGGCTGCCTCTGTTTTGCTCCACCCCTACTCATCGCTGTGTGTTTTAGTAAACTCCACTGAAGACAGGAGGGTGGTCACATAGCATAGAACACACCTTCCTCTGCCTTCCAGATGTCCTCCTTATTCCTCTGCTATCAGGAGCAAAGCTAATCCATTCCCAGGTGGCACATAGCAGCACAGAAGCCATCTGCTGCTTGCATCCACCCTGGGGGCCTCATCTGCTCACCACGGCTACTTTTCCAAGGACTACTCTCAGGGTCAACTTACGGGCCCGGTCCAGTTGCTCAGGACCTCTTGCTTTGAAGACTCCTGCACTTGGTTAATGCTCTGCTGTCAGCATCTGGGAATTCATAACAACTTTTGAATAAGGGACTCCTTATTTTCCTTACATTGGGCCCTGCCAATTATGTAGTCAATCCTGGCTGTACTTACTTAAACCACACAGTGCCCTAAGAGGAATTTTAGTGCATAGCAAATATCTACATCTCTCTGGACCTAAATTTCTTCACCTATAAAATGGCAATATCAATTTCAAAAGATAGTTGTGAGGTTCAGCTATGACCACAAGTGGAAGAATGTTGGCAAGAGGCCAGGTAGACAGCAGGAGCTTGTAATCTCTAGTTCCTTGTAGCACGGGGGCAGGGGAGAAAGGAGCTATGAAGGAGAAGGACATATGCATGCACAGGCCACATGCAGGTGGCCTACTCTACAGTGGGAAGGGCTCTGAGCTACAGAACCCTTGATGAGATTCCCTATTAATAATAACACCATTTATTGAAAACATATCATGTTCCAGGCACTTTTCATTCCCTACAGTTCATCCTCAGAGCATCCTGAAAAACTGCAACATGTCCTCATTTTATAGGTGGGAAACTGAGTCATGGGGGGTTTCTTACTTGGCCAGAGAGCTGGTGGCAGAAGAGGAATCCAGACCCTGTTCGGCCTGGCTGCAAACCCCCTGCTCTTTCTGCTCTGCCATGCATCGGGAATGAAAGTCTTCTCTCCGAGCCGGAGAAACCATGCCGCTGACCCTGTCATGAATAAGCTCAGAGCCTTGTCCCAGGAGGTTCACAGCAAATATTTGACCAATTAATAGCAGGAAGCATCAAAGGGAGAGTAGCGAGGTGACCACACAATTTAACATCTAAATCGAGACACTTCTGAGATTGGACATGATCAGGCAACAGGGACTATACCGGCTACACCAGGGCATCTGCTCACCCTAAAGACAACTGCATGAACTGACATTCTCATTGCTCTCAGTATTTATTTCTATACTGCTTAAGCTCCTAAAAAGACATTCAATATGCCATTTTTGTTCAATTTTTTTTTAGGTTCTTCTCTGGGCTGGTCTCTTTTCTGGTCAATTCCTGTGTTCTGCACGTACTGCAGAGGATTTTCTGCCCACTGGGAAGGCTCTGTGTCTATGTTGGCCTTCATTCAGCCCATTCATGAAGCTCCCCATGACAAACACGAGAGCCCATACTGCGCTCTGTGGCTTGGCATCGGAATGTGTCAGTATTGGACGGTGCCCCTTGTGTCCCTAAGCTGCATACAAGCTGGTGTGTTGCTCTAGTGTAAAGCACACAGTTGGTCCTCCTTAGAAGCCAAATAATCCACTTGTCTGGTATTCACCACTCCCCAGGAAAAGAAATGGGTGAAAGAGGCACCTGGTCAGGTCCATTGCAGGGAGGCAGGAAGGCACAGAACTCATCACCTGCCCTAGGCCAGAGACGGGGATTCTCAGAGAAGTCCCAGTTTCTTTTCTGTTTCTCTCCCACAAATTTTATTTTAAAAATTTTCAAATATAGAGAAAAGTTGCAATACTAGGACAATGAACACCCATATGCTCTTCATTCAGAATCGCTAATTTTTAACATTTAGAACATTTGGTCCCTTTCATTCACTCTCTCCATGTATATATGAACTGTGTGTGTGTGTGTGTGTGTGTATGTGTGTGTGTGTGTAGGCAGAGTTAAAAAGAGTATGGGAGGTTTATTGGGAGGTAGCACCTTTGATATCAATACAAGACAGAAGCAGCAGGATTGAGCAGGGAGAGCCTCAGCTTGTCGTGCAAGGGTGCCAGAGTTTTGGCCAATGCAGAGAGGAGTTCCACAGTGGATTGTCCATTGAAGAGATCTGTGTTGGGCAAAATGGTCTGGCCCTGCTACCCTCACCATGCCCAGTCAACAGCTGGGAGTGGCCTGGAAAGCCCATGGCTTTAACTGAGGCAGAGACTTAAGGCATTCATAGCTGGGAGTCATTGCCCACCATGCTCCTTCCAGCTGACTGGCAAGTCCTTTCCTGAAGAGACACCCAATCTCTATAATCTCTTGGTTGCCACAAAAGGTACCTTTTCCGTTTTTCCCTTTGTAATTAAAAGCTTCCAGTTTCTTAAGGTACTTGATTGAGGGAGAGCTGCAGTCTTCTCATTGCCACAACTGTCACCTGAAGATGTAACAAGAAAAAAAGATGCCTTTCCTTCTTCTGCCTTTTGAGGATGGAAGGAAAGGGAAGGGGGCTCTGCGGGTTATAGTGGCCCCATTAAAGGCTTGGGGGACACATGGGCTGCTTTTCTTCCTTTGTGCTGATTGTCACAGAACCAAACACAACTATACCAGAATCTTGGTGACATCTGCAGCTTTCCCTCTTTGCATGTAGCCCCGAATGTCCCTGATGCATGCAGCAGATGTGACCAGTGCCCATCCATGCAACATGGGGCTCACATGGACATGACAGGTCCCTACTCACTGAAGAGTCACAATGCTGGCTGGTCACATCCTTTTGGTCATGGCAGCATGCTCCATGCATGTGCACAGAAAGCTAGAAGTGTTGGAGAGTTAATGGCCCTGGAAGCAGCCTTCCACTAAACACAGATGGGGAGGTGGTGGATACATGTCCAGCTTCCTTGTCAGCTCGGGTGGGAAAGCTCTGAGGTTTGTTCTGCACAGATTCCCATAGGTCCCAGTCAGACTGAGCCCCAGTAGCGCTCAGTGGTGAACTGCTGATAAAAGCCTCCTGCAGCCAGGTACAGTGCCTCATACTTGTAATCCCAGCACTTTGGGAGGCTGAGGTGGGAGGATCGCTTGAGCCCAGAGTTTGACACCAGCCTGGGCAACGTAGGGGGACCCTATCTCTACAAAAAATAAAATGTTAAAAAATAGGCTGGGTGTGGTGGTGCCCCCTGGTAGTCCCAGCTTCTTGGGAAGCTGAGGTGGGAGGGCACTTGAGTTCAGGAGTTCAAGGATGCAGTGCGCTATGATAGCACCACCGCACTCCAGCCAACCCAGAGAGTAGTTGGGTTCTTTGAGTTCCTTCTCTTCCCTGAATAACTTCTCCAACCACTAGAGTAGCTTCCTAGGGTCTCCTCCCAAATTAGCCACTTGCACTTGAATTCTTTTCTCAGAATCAGCCTCTGAGAGAATGCAACTTAAAACAACATGTACACATTGGCCTTTTTGCTGCCCTGCAAAAGTGAATTGTTGTATTGTATGTTAAGCAGGAGCTAAAAGCTAGTATGTGAGACTAGCAGGCCATGTGGCTCCTCATCTCTCCAAGGCCTTCTCACCACTATTTAATGGTTTGAAGGAGACACTTAGCATTTGTAAGTTTTACTCTATTACATCCTATGGGAGCTTTGCCACAGTGGGATATGCAAATTTAGGGAATCTCAAAGGTTTGGGGTCATCTCTTTCTGGAATATCATCTCTTTCATGATTGCCACCATCATTTTCCTCCATGCCATTCATTCAAAAAATCATTTAGTGAGCACCTACTAATACCAGGCACTGCCTTGAGAACTGCAAACATAATAATGAGCAAGATCCAAGTGATGCCCTCAGGGAGTTCCTCAGTCTAGGTCTACTTGCAGCCTGCTTGTAAACAATATCAATATTTACTTACTTTTTCTTCTTTTGAAGATGGGGGTTCAGTGATTAGGATTTTAGATTGATGCTGCAAGAGAAGAAGACACTGCCTGACTTGATTGGCACACTGCTTTATACAATCAGATCAGCAAAACTTGCTTCAGCCCCATGGGTCCAGACAATGTCCAGAGCAGCGGTGGAAAATCTGAGAGACTGATCTTCATGCCAGGCTTATTTCAGGAGAGAAAAGATCATGGGGGGGTGACAGAGCTCTTTTTTTTTTTTTTTTTTTTTGGTTGTTGTTGTTGTTGTTGTTGAGACAGAGTTTCACTCTTTTTGCCCAGGCTGGAGTGCAATGGCGTGATCTCGGCTCACCGCAACCTCCGTCTCCTGGGTTCAAGTGATTCTCCTGCCTCAGCTTCCTGAGTAGCTGGGATTATAGTCATGTGCCATCACGCCCAGCTAATTTTGTATTTTTAGTAGAGATGGGGTTTCTCCATGTTGGTCAGGCTGGTCTCGAACTCTTGACCTCAGGTGATCCACCTGCCTTGGTCTGGACCGACACAGCTCTTTAGACAGTGCTAAGACCAGTGGATGACCACAGGGATATTGTTAGGTATACCCAGTTCTGTTTAATGTAGGTCTGAAAGGTTCAGCAGCTGGAGACACAGTTATTTAGGGGAAAGTGTCTTTGTCTTGGTTGGGTTCCCCTTCTATGTGGGCTCAGGGTTCTGCCAGAGAGAAAGGGGTCCCCAGGCCCTTGACCACCCCCATCCCCATCAATTTCATGTCATACATCTGCCTAACAGGGATGTGGTACAGTTTGCACACATAGTCTCTCCAAATCTGTCTCTAAATGACTGTGCTTTGGGGAGCACACACACAGGAAATTGATCTGTGAGCAGCAGAACCGCACAGTCACTGAGAGCATAGGCTCTGGAGTTGGGCAGATGCTGACTGGAATCCTTGTTACTTACCAATGGGGTGACCTCAGACAAGTTACTTAGCATCTCTGGGTCTCACTTCCTTCAGTTCTAAAAGAGTAATAATTATCACTGTTGCCATCATCATACTATGTCATGGAGGAGGAGTAGATGGATTAAACATCACAAAGGTAGAACCAATAGAATTTGCTGGCATGTTGGATGTAGAGTGAAAGAGAAAAGGAGGACAAAAGGATGATAACAAAGATGAGCTGAGCTATTTCTACTGATGTGCCAGGCATTGTTACAAGCCCTTTTGCATGCATTACCACGTTTAATCTTCACATCATCACTAGGAGGTAAATACTCAGATTATTCTTATGGCAGGCTCCATCAGAGCCCAACCATGTCCCTGTAGCCCATCGGAAGGCCACCTGCAGACAGTCCTCCAACATGTAGACCAATGCCTGAGGACTTCTGGTCCCGGGCCAGGCCCAAGCACAAGACAAGTCAGAGTGACCCTAAACCAAGAAAGGCAAGGAGAGTGTAGAATGTAGCTGAGATTCATCCTACTCATGGGCCAGTCATAGTAATAAATCCTGGGGTAATTATCCCCATCCTCTCTCACAGAGTCCCCAGTGGAATTTACCACTGTTGACAATCAGGATCTATTTTGAGCTGTTTCTCTGTTTTACTCTCCCTACTCTCTCCTCCTGAGATCACCTCCCAAATAAAATATTTTTGCCCAAATCTTTGTCTCCAGGTTTGTTATAGGGGGAACCCAAACTACGACCTCCCCATTTTTAAGATGCGGGCACAGAGGCACTGAAGAACCTCAAGATTGCACAGCTATGATTGTAGCCCAGATAGTTTGGCTGTAGAGCCTGAGCTCTTAATGTCTAGTACAGAGGTTCTCAAACTTCATTGTGGACTAGATTCACTAACAGGCATGTTAAAACCCAGATGGCTGGACCCCACCCCCAGAGTTTCTATAATAATTCAGCAGGGCGAGATGAGGCACTAGAATTTGCATTTCTACTGGTTTCCAGTAATGCTGCTGCTGGTCCAAGCACCACACTTTGAGAACCACTATTCTAGTGCTGTTGAAGATGTTTGTTAGAATGGATCCATCTCATCAGAAGGATAGTGCCTGTTCCCATTCAGGTCTCCTATCCCAGGGGAACTGGGCCTTCGTGTGGCTACTATACTTTGTAATATGTTGACATATACTATCTATGCACTCCAACCTGTATTTTCTGAGTATCCACTATTTCCAGCATTGTGCAAGATGCTGTAGGGACACATAAATGCATGAGAAGAAATGTCTGCCTTGGAAAATGTGGGTTCAGTCTAGGGTGGAGCTTTCAAGTTCAGGCCCAAACTATGACACCAGGCAGATGACTTTAAAAAGAGTAGAGCATTTGATGCTTGAATTAGTCTCAGAATGGAGAGGCCAAGACCGAAAAACTCACTAAATCAATCATCAGAGGAAGTGGGAAGTCAAGCCTTGGCAAGGTGACCACAGGGCAGAGGTGAGCTGAGGATGTGTCTTTTGATTATGTGATCCCTATTTTATCTGCAGTTAATTAATACAGCTCTTGGGGCTGCATCGGAATGAGACTGCCATCAGAAAGCCTGAACCTACTGCAGTTTTGATTCCTGACATTGGAACTTGTTACTCTACAGTCTTTATTGTGCTGGCAAAAGGAGATTAATTCACAGGATGAAAAGAAACCATATTAATGAAAGGGACAATATAAATTTGTATTCAGCAAGGCAAATCAGCAGTGCTCTGTAACTACATGAGCAGGAGGCAAAGAATGGCATGTTAAATTACTCCTGTCTTGGGCTGTCAATTTAAAACACCTTTTGTGCATTCTTTTCTTTGACCAAATACATGTGCATTTCACACACAGTGTGAAGGCAATACATGCTAACCTGCAGCACCAGCCCCTCCCCCAATATAAAGAGTTCAGTAGCAAAGGCTTGTAAGTTTAACTAGAGAAATTGCTTTTATTGGAAGCATTTTTCATGTATAAATGTAAGGTAGCTATTAATGTATGTGTTGTGCGTGTGTGTGTTTATGTGCACGACTTAGTTGCAATTAAAAAAATAAAGACTGCAGTGGTTTGAATCATAATGATTTGCAACTAAAAATCCATTAGCCCTGTCTATGGATGATGCTAAATATACCAAATGTCAGGATGTGGCAGGCTGGAAGGGCAGCCTTAAAATAGTCTCTTTGAAAATGGCCCCTCCGGGTGGCTTTTCTCCACAGATCTATCTCCTTGACACACATTCCTTGGGAGGTAAATCTAAGAAGCAGGGTGCAGGGCAGATTCCATGGAGGGAGAAACAAACCTGATTGTTTCACAGTGTAAATAAAATGTCAGGGGTGCCAGGCCAGGGGTCCCCACACCCCATTTGGGGTTGCTTTCCAATCTCTCAGGCTTTGGATGCTGGTCTGGCCAACACTGACACCCTCAATCCCTGGAACTATTTGAAATGGTTAGAGGTGGGGGTAGGACTTCTAGTTCCCATAGACACAGTTTTCTGGGGGGTCTAGCTCTTGCTGCCACTTTGCTGCCTGTGCAGCAGACCCTGAGTGCCAGGGTAATCACTCCACCTAGGAGCAACTCATATCCAAAGAGCTGTTGCATGAATACCCTGGCTCCCTCGCCCTCGGGCAGGACAGATCTAAGGTGTGTATTTCACACTTATTCTTAGTATTGCTCAATGGGATTAAGTTCCAGGTACTCACAGAAGTAACCTGCTTTATTCCACATTCTTTACTGACTGCCTCCTCTTCCCTGTCTCACTTCACTACTCCACTCCTGGTGTTTCCTGGGATCATCTCCCAAATAAACTATTTGTACTCAATTCCTTATCTCAGGGTTGGCTTCTGAGGGAACCCAGTAAGACAAATGTATTACTTCCATTATGCTTATGCAGAGTCCTTATTTTTCCAGAATACAGATAAAAACCATAAGGGAGAGTGCCAGATATTTGCGTTTCTTTTTTTTTTTTTTTTTTTTTTTTTGAGACGGAGTCTCGCTCTGTCACCCAGGCTGGAGTGCAGTGGCGCGATCTCGGCTCACTGCAAGCTCCGCCTCCCAGGTTCACGCCATTCTCCTGCCTCAGCCTCTCCCAGTAGCTGGGACTACGGGCGCCCGCCACCACGCCCAGCTAATTTTTTGTATTTTTAGTAGAGACGGGGTTTCACCGTGGTCTCGATCTCCTGACCTCGTGATCTGCCCGCCTCGGCCTGCCAAAGTGCTGGGATTACAAGCGTGAGCCACCGCGCCCGGCCTTGCGTTTCTGATATGCTAGAATTATGTATCATGACCTCAAGGTAGAAGCTGGGAACTAAATCGATGGAGAGAAAAAAGATTGAGTGGATACAGGAGAACAACAGTGCAGGCCTCTAAATAGCACTTCTATGTTTTCTTTAGGTTACAAAGAGTCAGCTTGGAACTTCTGCATCTCGGGAACTCTAGTATGTCAAACTAGACCACCAGGAAGTTTTTTTGTTTTTATTTTTGTTTTGAGACAGAGTCTCACTCTTTTGTCCAGGCTGGAGTGCAGTCGTATGATCTCGGCTCACTGCAACCTCTGCCTCCTGGGTTCAAGCGATTCTCCTGCCTCAGCCTCCTGAGTAGCTGAGATTACAGGTGCCCACCACCGTGCCTCGCTAATTTTTGTATTTTTAGCAGAGACAGGGTTTCACCTTGTTGACCAGGCTGGTCTCTAACTCCTGACCTCAAGTGATCTGCCTGCCATGGCCTTCCAAAGTGCTGGGATTACAGGCGTGAGCCATGGAGCCCAGCCTTCATGAAGTATTTTATATGGTCTTTTGTGTGGAGTTGAGGAGAATGAAGACTTTGGGACTGTGGATCAAGATGAAGATGCAGGCTTGGGAAGAACAGAGGCTGCCCAGCTCAGCCTCCCTGTCGTGCAGAGCCCTTGTGTCAGGGCCTGGGCTTTATCTCCCTGTTAAAATTCTGCCTCAAAACACGAGACTATATGACTAGCAACCCTTTGCCACCCCGAACACATTCCTACTCTCTCTACTCAAAGTGCGATCTGTGATTCGGCAGATCTGAGAGGGCGGCATCAGTGTCACCTGGGAGCTTGTCAGAAATGCAGATTCTTAGCACAGTCTGCAGACCTACTACTCAGGATTTGCATCTCAATCGGTCCCCAGGTGCTTCACCTGCACACCTGGCGTTTAGAAGTGTTTGCCTCTGAAAAGAGGATTAAAGTGGGAACTCAATGATTGAAGGACTGGGCTATTGCTTTTAATCAGGTGGGCATATGGCTTTGATAAAAATGTAAACACCACTATAGGGAAAGGAATAGATAGTTTAGAATATGGTTGAAAGCTATAAAGTGTAAAGATAGAACTAAAAATTTAAAAAGATATGATTTGTGTAAAGGCAGGGTGAGGGCATCGTTCATGTAGAGGAGCCAAAATATATTAAGTCAAGAAATAGAGGTATAAGCATGTTATTTAGAAAAATGTAGAAAACCGCCAGAAAAAAAATAGAAGCAGAATCATTTTAAAGCTATTGGCTCCAGGGAGCAGCTCTAGTGGAGAGGTGGTGGGCAGGAAAGAAAGCTTTTATTTTTTATTTTAGGCTTCCTGTACTGTTTGAATTTTTATTGGCATGTACATGCATTAA
Source organism: Symphalangus syndactylus (assembly GCF_028878055.3). Lineage (NCBI taxonomy): Eukaryota > Metazoa > Chordata > Mammalia > Primates > Hylobatidae > Symphalangus > Symphalangus syndactylus. The sequence goes on along the minus strand of NC_072423.2, from coordinate 116,951,254 downwards.
TTCCCCTGTTATTTATAAAATTAAGTTTTAAAAAAGAAAGAAGAGAACTAGATTAAAGCCAAACAAGGTTACAAGGGCAAGAAAGGTTTTTGTTTTTGTTTTTAAGAATGTAAGAGTTTGGACATATTTATAGGCAGAGGATAGTAAAAAAGGATAGAAAAATATTAGATAGAAGAAAAGAAATGGCAAATAGACATTGATTCTTGGCTTGCATCTGTGCCTCTGCCTGACCTTGACTGGAACCTACATTTTCTGAATCCTAGAACATCACTACATAATTTCTCTGTTAAAATATATTATTATATTTTTAAATTACAAAAGCTACTCCCGTTCTGCTCCCCTCCTCAGAGGTAAGCTAGATTATCAGCTGAGTGTGTTCCATTTCTCTATGAGTCAGCTAATGCCACAGAACAAAGCTTCACTGGCACACAGCAAGGGGTATTGATTGCTTACATGTCTAGTGTGGTCTGTACTCATTTTGACTGGGTTTGCCCACAAATCTGAGGGTCACCTGACTAATCTAGGGTGACAATCTAGGGTAGACTCAGCTGGGACAGCTGGGGAGACTGGACTCTCCTCTATCTCTCTCCCCCTCCAGCAGGCTGGGCTGGCATGTTCTCAGAGTAACAGCAAAGGCACAACAGCAAGCAAACCCCATTGCATCAGTGTCTTTCAAGCCTCTACTTGCATCAGCCTCACCAAATCGAATCTCTCATCCTATTGATTCAAAGCAAATTGCTTAGCTAAGCCCAGAGTCCGAAGAAGAGGGCAAAAGAAAGGTACATAGCAGAGTATGAATACAGGAAGGAGTGAAGAATTGGGGCCATCGCTGCAATCAATGACACTTCTAGATCAGGGAGTTGGCAAGTTACGGATCACAGGCAGAATCTGGCCCATCGCCTGATTTTGAAAATCAAGTTTTATTGGAACACATCCATGTTCATTCATTTATTTGTTGCCTGTGGGTGCTTTTACACTATAATGTCAGAGTTAAGTAGTTGCAACAGAGGTGATATGGCCTGCAGGGCCTTAAATGTTTACTATCTTGTGCTTTACAGAAAAATGCGCTTTTTGTTCTAGATCTTTTCCCAAGCCTTTATATACATGTATATTTATACACATATCTTGCTAACTGTTGGCTTTTTAAATTTTTACATAAAGAATAATATGTTTTACATTTTATTCTATAATTTCATTTTCTACTTTAAAATATACCTTGAGGAGATCTTTCTGTCTCAGTACAAATAGATCTAACTCATTCTTTTTTGTAACTTGATCCCAAGCACAAGCCCACGGGTGGGGGGGACCAAAACAGACCAAAATGAGACAACAACCCCATATAAAAAGATGAATGGGCGGCTTCACACACACACGGATGAAATTTTAGACAGGCAAATTTCACGTGGTCATTTCTGTTTCTTTTTAAATACAGGTTTGTGGGGTGGCATTTTGTTTTTTCCAGCTATAAAAAAAAAGGCCCAAAAGTGCATGTGTGAGGGGGAAAGGCAGAAATTAAGCAATAAAGTAGTTTTCCCTGGAGGGACATGAGCAGGAGAAAACAGGAGGCAGTGCTGGGAGAATGTACTTTGCTCACCACTAGGCTTCTTATTATTCTTATTATTGGTCCACAAAAGTTATATTCACATTCTAGCTTTGATGCATCTTTCCTGGGATCATATGGGCTGAAAGACCTCTGTGAACTGTAGGGTAGACCAGGGGCTCAGCGCAGCACAGCACAACCCAGCCCTCAGGGCTCTGTGCTCTTCTAGCCGTGGATGGTTCTAGTAAGGAATGGATGCCCAGCAGCCCCTGGGTCCCTCAGCACCAGTGTACCTTCCCTCCTCTCTCTGGGATTGTGTAAGAAAACGGGCCCTATTTTTAGGACAGGAAGAGTAGAGGGAGGGCCTGCAGCAAGATTCCATGACTGGCTTCCCTTGTCTGGGAAGGAGAATTAAGCTGAGTGACAACAGGCTGCTTCTTGCTACTCCTCCCCGCAACTCACCACTCTCCCAAACTCAGGTCCTCTAAGGGGATGTGTCCCTGACCTTTGGTCCCCAAATCCACATTGTGCTTTGAGATCAAGAGGAAACAGAATGCACCAGTGCCACCCAAGACTCCCAAGAGATTCTCTGCCTCACCCAGTCCCTAAATCACCCAGTATAAGATATTCCACTTGACTCCACCTAGGCTGGGGCCAGAAAGGGAAAGGGATGGGCTAGGCAGGGTGTCCTCACCCACAGTCTTTTCCTCCACCTCTGATTTGGGGCAAATATCCTCAAATCATTTAACAAGCAGTTGACAAAACACCCATGATGACTGATTGTTGAACAGGCCAACACCTTCAAGTCCTGCCCCTCACCTGTGGGTACAAGTGTGCAAAGGGACAAGAGGCCAATGGTGGGGCCTGGTTGGGCTCAGGGTGAAGATGGGATGGGGATTCCTAGGGGGTGGCAAGAAATCAAGTGAGGCCAGGGTGTCACAGCCACCCATGAGCAGAGAGCAGGAACTGGATATAGCACCATCTTTCCCTCCCCATCCCAGAGGCTGTGCTTCCAGTTTTGCAGCCCTGGGACCTTCTTTCTTGCTTCAAGGGAGCTTTATGTAAGTGAGGGGGAGGTCTAGGGGAAGATCCCCCGGAGTGAGACACCCACAGTGTGGGTGACACAGGATCCTTCTGGCACCCTATTCTGCAGCCCCAGACACAGAGATGGGGAAAAATGCCTGGAGTGACAGAGCCTTCCCCCAACCCTTAGCCCCAGCAGGCTGCAGACCCAGCAGCAGCCTCCACCAACTCCACACCAACCTCTTACCTTCCACCCTGCACTCTGCAAAGGGCAGATTGGTGGGCTTCCTCCACTCAGAGATGGGGGAAGGAGGAACTTCATTCCGAAGAAAACCTAAGGAACTTCTCTCCCCCAGGAGCCCTCCCCTCTCACTGTGGGTTCTGAGGAAACTCTCAGGGGAAGAGTTTAAAACATACGATTTAAAATATCATTTCAAGTTGTTTGTTGCTGGTGCACAAAAACATAATTCATTTTGGTATATTAACTTTGTATTCTGTAGCTTTACTAAATTCACTTCTTAGTTCAATAGTTACTTTATAGATTCCATAAATTTTCTGCCTAAAAATCATGTTATGTGTAAATATAAACATTTTTACTTCTTTCTTTGCAATATTTACACTTTTATTTCTTTTTTTGCTTCATGGCAATGGCTAGCATCACCAGTACAAGACTGAATGGAAGTGATAAAGGTGGGCATCCTTGCCTTATTCCCAATCTTAGAAGGAAAAGGTTCACAATGTTATCATTAAGCAGGATGTTAGCTATTAGTTGTTGACAGATTCATCTTACCAGATTGAGAAATATCTTTATATTCATAGGTTGCTGTGAGTTGTTATTATTAATAGATGTTGGCTGGGCACGGTGGCTCACGCCTGTAATCCCAGCACTTTAGGAGGCCAAGGCAGGCGGATCACAAGATCAGGAGATCGAGACCATCCTGGCTAACATGGTGAAACCCTGTCTCTACTAAAAATACAAAAAATTAGCCAGGCGTGGTGGCAGGCGCCTGTAGTCCCAGTTGCTCTGGAGGCTGAGGCAGGAGAATGGCATGAACCTAGGAGGCAGAGCTTGCAGTGAGCCAAGATCACGCCACTGCACTCCAGCCTGGGTGACAGAGCAAGACTCTGTCTCAAAAAAAAAAATAGATGTTAACTATTTTCAAATGCTTTATCTGTATCTACTCAGATGATTATATGGGCTTTCCCATTTATTTCCTTAATGTGGTAAATTATATTGATTGATTTTTTTAATGTTAAACCAACCTTGCATTCCTCAGATAAACAATACGTGGTCATGATATATTATTATTTTAATACAATGTTGGACCTAATTTGCTAATATTTTATTTAGGATGTTTGAATCTATATTTACAAGGGATATTGATCTATAATTTTTTGTAGTGTCTATGTCAGATTTTGGTATTAGTGTTGTATTAGCCTCATAAAATAAGTTGGACAGTATCACCTTCTTCCTTATTTTGTGAAAGAGTTTGTATAAAATTGGTATTATTTCTTACATGTTTAATAGAATTTACCAATAAAACCAGCTGAGCACAGAATTTTATGTGTCAGAGTTTTTTTATGATAAATTCAATTTCTCCATAGTTATAGGACTATTCAGATTTTCTGTTTCATTTTGTGTTTATTTTGATAACTAGTATTTGTCAAATAATTTGAAGGAATTTATCTGTTTTATTTAATTTATCAAATATGTTGGCATAAAATCATTTATATTATAATATTCTTTTGTTGTACTTTCAATGTCTATAGGATCTGTAGCAATAGCCTTTCTTTCATTCCTGATATTGGTAATTTGTGTTTCTCTCTTTCTCTTTTATAGTTATAGATCTCTCTAGCTGGTTGATCTTTGTAAATAATAAACTTTTGGCCTAGTTAATTTATGCCATTCTTTGTCAATTTCTACTTCAGTGATTTCTGCTCTTTTAAATTTTAAAACATACTACTTAATAGATTTCAGGAAGAAAAAGCTACTAGTATTCACTACCAACAACATGTACAAGAGTACACAATTCTACCTTACCCTCTTCAATTGATGATATTTGTCAACATGTAACACTTAAAAATGATTGAACGGTTTAAGACTGATATCTCAAGGTTTTAATTTTCATTTTTCTAATTTCTGTTGAGATTACTGACATGTTTACTGGCCATGTCTTTTCTGTAGACTATTCACATTATTTTTCATTTTTAATTGGGCTGCGTTGAGGGGGGCTGGAGTCTTAATTAGATATTCTCAATATCAATTATTTGTTATATATGTTGCAAGTTGTTTCAGGTCAATAGCATGTGATTTAGTTTTCTTTCTCACCTCCCTTTATCATGCTGTAGTTTTTTAAGGTAGATTTTTTTTTAGTATTTTGTATTTTGTGTCTTGCTTACTCTTGCCTAATTAACTCTTAAAGCTATAAACATTCTAATTCATAGCTCCTTACTTGTCTAACAATTGCTCCTTAATTACCTAGAATATTTTATTTATGAACAAAACTTTATTTCTCTCCAAATGGATAGCAAATTATCTTAACCATGTTTACTAAGTAGTCCATACCTTTGTCACTAAATTAAACGTATCATCTTTTTCTTATACAAAATTCTAATTCATACGAATTTGTATCTGAACTCCCTTTTCTGATTTGATTACTTTGTTTATTCCTGGGCTAATACCACACTTTTAATTACAAAAGCTTTACGGTATGTTTTGGCATTTGGGATGCTTCATTTTTTTTCTTCTTCAAAGATATCTCCTGACTCTTCTTACTTATTTTCCGTTCCAGATTAATTTTCAAATCAGCTTGTCAATTTCCAAGGCAAATCCTGTTGGGGTTTTGTTTGAATTTATATGAAGCTTATAGACTAATTCATTGAAAATAAACATCTCTATTACACTAGATCTTCCTATCCAATAACATAGTATGTCACTTTATTAATTCACATCTTTTAAATATTTCAGTGAAGTTTTATAAACTACATATAGATTTTATACAACATTTTTTGGATTTATTTCAAATAATTTTATTGCTTATATTGTTATTTTAAGTGAGATTTTTCAAAATTTCACTCTTTACTATTGCTGGTGTAAAGGAATACTACTGATATTTTTGCTGTTATTCTATGTGACAAATTTGCTGGACGCTCTTATTAACTTGAATAAATTTGAAAGAAGACAGTGTAAGCAAAATAACTGAAAAAATAACTTCCAATACCCATAAATATGATCTTAACAGAAAGTAGTTTCTTGAGATGGAAACTACTCCTGCTGAAGATGCTGTGAATATTGTTGAAATGACAACAAAGGATTTAGAATATTACATAAAATTAGTTGATAAAGCAGCAAGAGGGTTTGAGAGGACTGACTCCAAGTTTGAAAGAAATTCTGCAGTATCACATGCTACAGAGAAATCTTTTGTGAGAGGAAGAGTGAATTGATGTGGCAAACTTCATTGTTGTCTTATTTGAAGAAATTGCCACAGCCACCCCAACCTTCAGCAACCACCATGATCAGTCAGCAGCCATCAACGCTGAGGCAAGACCTTCCACCAGCAAAAAGATGATGACTCACTGAAGGCTCAGATGGCTGTTAGCATTTTTTTTTTTTTAGCAATAGTGTTTTTAAATTAACGTATGCACATTGTTTTTTAGATATAATACTATTGCACACTTAATAATCTACATATAATGTAAGCATAACTTTCATATGCACTGGGAAACCAAAAAATTTGTGTGACCCACTTTATTGCAATAGTTGCTTTATTGTGGTGGTCTGGAACAAACCCACAATATCTCCAACGTATGCCTGTATTAGTTTTTCTCTGCTGTGTAATAAATTATCACAAACTTAGTGGTTTAAAACCACACAAATGTAACATCATCTCACAATTTCTGTGGGTTAGGAGTCCAAGCATTGTTCTACTGGTTCCTTTGCTCAAGGTGTACAATCAAGGTGCCGGCCAGGGCTGAAGTCCCTCTGGAGCTTGGTGTCCTCTTTCAGTATCATTCAGCTCGTTAGGCAGAACTCAGTTCCTTGCAGCAGCAGAACTCATAGTGGCTTCTATCTTTGAGGTCAGAAGGAAAGCGTCTGCTTCAGCTTGAGTCAAGGAGACCTCTGCCTCTGACCTCTAGACCTAGATATGATTAGTTCAAGCTCACCCAAGAGAATCTCCTTTTTGATAAACTCAGAGTCAACTGATTAGGGACCTTAATTACATCTTTGCTATACAGTGGAACCTATAGGATTGTGGGAGTTTTATTCCATCATGTTTATAAGTCCTACTCACACTCAAGGGGAGAGAATTATATGGTGTATTATACCAGGGGGTGGAAATAATATTTGCTGTCCCTATTCTGTCTCCTCATGTCCTCATTCTGGCTCCCTCTCCTGCCGCTTCCAAAGTTTCTCTGCCAAAGGTCACTTGAACTCCTAATAACCACACATCAGCATTCCTTTGACCAGGAGGGAAATACAGCTTTTGTCCCTATTCCTTCAAGGGTAGGTTTGTTTTTTGTTTGTTTTTATTTAGAATTTCACTCTTTTTCTGCTCCCCCCACACCCCCCCGCCTTTTTTTTAGACAGAGTCTCACTTTGTCACCCAGACTGAAGTACAGTGGTGTGATCTCAGCTCACTACAACCTCCACCTCCCTGGTTCAAACGATTCTTGTCTCAGACTCCCAAGTAGCTGGGATTACAGGTGTGCATCACCTCACCCAGCTAATTTTCGTATTTTTAGTAGAGAACGGGTTTCAACATGTTGGCCAAGCTGGTCTGGAACTCCTGGGTTCAAGTGATCTGCCTGCCTCAGCCTCCTAAGGTGGTGGGATTACAGTCATGAGCTACAGTGTGTGGCCTGCCCCACCTTTTTCTGCAAGCTTTGGATTGCTAATCTTATTCTAACTCTTTATTGTCAGCTTTCCCAAGTCATTTTGTTTTAGGTATATCTATTATAAACAATACATATCTAGTTTTGATTTTTTAAGCCAATTAATTTTGAAATGAGTGACTTTCAGGTGAATTTAAGCCATTCACAATTGTTTTGATTACTGATATGTTTGGAGTTCATCTTGTTTTCTCTTTACCATACATTTTTATTCTTTCTGTTTTCCTATTCTTTTATTGACTTGATTGCATTTTCTTTGTTCCATCTTTTCTCCTGTAATAATATGGAAGAAAAAAACCCTGTTTTTTTAGTGAGTGTTCTTAAATCATAATACACAATTAAATTTGTATTTGTCTACTAATTGTTAGAAAGATTCACTGTCTATATCCTCACTCTAAGAAGACAATAATGTTGCCATGGTTTCACTTTCTGACCCTCATTCTCATCCTCTGGTTTACCTCCTCTATTGATACCACCCAGGAGACTAGCACTAGCTAATTTTTTTATTTTATTTTTTTTTTTTGAGATGGAGTCTTGCTGTGTCACCCAGGCTGGAGAGCAGTGGCGCGATCCCGGCTCACTGCAATCTCTGCCTTGTGGGTTCAAGTTATTCTCCTGCCTCAGCCTCCCGAGTAGCTGGGATTACAAGCACCCACCACGACGCCCGGCATTTTTAGTAGAGACGGGATTTCATCATGTTGGCCAGGCTGGTCTCCAACTCCTGACATCAGAAAATCCACCCGCTTTGGCCTCCCAAAGTGTTGGGATTACAGGTGTGAGTCACCATGCCCAGCCGCCCCAGATAATTATTAGTGTCTTTCTCTCCCTGGCTTTTTTTTTCAACCAGTTGTTATTTATACCCAGCAATAAATTTTACTAGGGAATTTTAGTCACCACTGCTTTTTGGATCCTATTTCTTTTTCTTTGATTTTATTTTCTTCATGTAAGAAAACAGCTTTCAGGACTTTTTTCACAGAGCACCTGAGGCTGGTAAACTGCATCTCCAAAAATGTCATCATTTCAATCACACACTTACTTGAGAGTTTGGCAATCTATGTTTAGAATCTTCCAAACCACACCACCTCACCCTGCTGACTAAAATTCTGTGAGTTTAATTGATGTTACTCTTCACAGTGTGTTTCCTGAAAAGTGCTCCCATTCTCACATCAGTGTTGATCCCTTCAAAGGCTCTCAGAAAACACTTTTCATTTGAGTAGGAAATGGATTTTGAACATATGCAAAGAATGCTGACATCCTCCCACCCTTTCTACTGCTACTTCCACCTGCACATCTTCAGGACTGAAAAGGAAAAGGAGGAGACATTTTTCAGTCTAAATGGGCTCTCATTTTTACAGCCACATAACTCTACGTGCTTAAGGCCAAGTTTTCACATCAAGCAAATTAGGGGTAATTTTTTGCTTTATAAAAGTTATTCTTTGTTTGCAAAAGGATTCAATGCAATTTTCTTTTTAATATGCAAGTTCTCTAGTACATTTCAAATACGATTCCATTTCCAACAATTCCTTTGGCTTTTTTTAAAAAAAGGAATACATCATTGTATAAAACCTGTAAAACAGGTATGCCTAAAATTTCCTCTTTATAGGTTTTTATGTCTTTGAAGCTCAAGGATGAAATCCTATAAATTCATACAAGATATTAGAGGACCTGCTTATGGTTTCTGGACAGGGAATCTCCCACTGAGTTGTTCAGATGAAAGAAAGCAAAATAGAGGAAAATCAGAAGCTACCCGGAGACTTTATAATCTATATTCATTCTCTATTTTTGATAATGTCATTTTTGGGGACAGATATTGTCGTCATTACAGTTTTGCAAAACAATAGCTATGACAGATAATTTAACTTGAACTTCTGGAGCCATCTTCCTTCCTAAAGGTTTTCAGGTGAGTAATCCTTTTGTGCCCACTTGACAACCCAGGAAATCAAGGTCTCAAAGGCTGAGGAGCCGCCCAGGGTGACAGATTTATCTAAGTGACCACTGTGGAACACATAGCCAAGGGCCTGACATCTCTTTGGTGCTCAATAAATAATTGCTAACCAAAGAAGCTGAGTCTTTTTTCCAGCCAGTTTTGTAGACTTTTCACTTGTTGTGCTGCCTCCCAGCTCATCAGGAAGTACTCATTAGCACAAACTACTAGTGAGGGACTAACTGCAATGGCAGGTCGGAAGGTTGGCCTCCTGTTGATGTTATTTGTGCATAAAAATGCAACCCACACACACAACTTCTCGATGTGCCCAGGCTGGTCAGTTAACTTAAATGTCTTTCCCGGGAGTGGTATGGGGGTGACTTTTCACATATGACCAGACAGCGCTGGCTTCATGACAGCATGCAACCTGTTTTGTTGTGCTCAGAGGGGCTTCGTGCTTGGTTTGATGCTCTGCTTTCTCTGCTTTAAAATTCTTAATAAGTTTTAAACAAAGGGCTCTGCCTTTTGGTTTTGCCCTGGACCCCATACATGATGTAGCCAACCCTGTGGACAGAGACCAATCTTGGAAAAAAGAAATTAAGCCATTTTATATGAGTGATACTTACATGGGTAAGATTTTCAAATGTCATATGAAGAAAACATTTATTACAAAATATGGAATATTCTCTGTAGTAAGAGAAGAGGGTGAATATTTGTCACAAGGCAACATTCCAGAACCTTTTATCGTCCCACTTTGAATGTGAAAGATCTTTTGGAGTTCTCTAGTCCACCTGCTCTGATTACGGACAGCAGACCTCCAGAAGTGGCCCAACAAGTCCATGCCCATGCAACCTGGCTAGGGGCGAATCCCAGGGCTCCTGTGTTCTCATGCTGCCCATATTGCATCACGGTCTCAGTATCAGAAAGCAGTAGGTCAAAGAATACAGTTTCTGTCCTTTTGATGGGATAGGCATAGAGATTTTAAAAAATGATTTTAATAATTGTACTTTATCTTTGCAATAGTACAGCAATATTAGTGAAAGCTAAAACTATCCAAACAGCCAAAGAAATTTGAAGAAAAAAAAAAAGAAGTCAGTTTTCATTTGGCCCACATATTTGTGTTTGAGAATGCAAGTCAATGAGACTGGCAAGGCCCACACAATCTCGCTAAGGGCAGATCCCAGGGCTCCTGGGTCTTAATGCTGCCCCTATTGTATCATGGTCTCAGTAACAGAGAGCAGCAGGTCAAAGCATATATCAGAATTTCATTGCTTTTTAAGACTGAATAATATTCAATTTATGTACATACTACATTTTGTTTATGCACTTTTCTGTTGATGGACATTTGAGTTGTGAAAAATGCTGCTATGAGCACCCATGTACAAGTATGTGATTGTTTGAGTCCTTGCTTTCAATTCTTTTGAATATATGCTTAAAGGTGGAATTGCTGCTATTCACTGAGGGCAATCTTCAGTGACCACAAGTGGGCAGATGAAGAGACGACACTTCCTGAGCAAAGCGTTGATATTCCTTGGCTATTTTTGTTCCTATCATCATATGGTGGCAAAAAAATATACCTTCTAATTGATGCAGCAGGAAACCTGAGTGAAATAGATTCAAGTTGCCCAAAGTAAACAAAAATAAAATTGGGATCGGGTAGGGATGAAGAAGGAACTCTTGACAGTGAGCCATCATAAGCTGCATGGAAACAAACAGTTTAGTCATACAGGATAAATACTTCTAAAAAATCAAACCATAAGCTTTTTTTTTGCATAACTTTTATTGTGATAAAGTATACATAACTTTTTTTTTCTTTTTACCATTTTAACCATTGTTAAGTTTACAGTTCAGTGGCATCACAACATTCACAGTGTTGTACAGCTATCACCACTAACCATTTCTGGAACTATTTTTTATCATTCCAAACTGAAACTCTGTACACATTAAAAAATAACCTCTCTCCAGTTAGTGGGCATTTGTCTATTCTAGGTATTTTACGTAAGTGGAATCATACAATATTTGTCCTTTTGTGTCTGGCTTAATTCACTTAGCATACTGTTTTTAAGGTTCATCCATGTTGTAGCATATGTTAGAATTTCATTGCTTTTTAAAAACTGAATAATGTTCAATTTATATACATACTACATTTTGCTTATCCATTCTTCTGTTGATGGACATTTGAGTTGTGAATAATCCTGCTATGAACACAGAAATACAAGTATCTAATTGTTTGAGTCTTTGCTTTCAATTATTTTGAGCATATGCCTAGACGTGGAATTGCTGCATCATCTGGTAGTTCTCTGTTTAATTTTTTTGAGGAACCACCACAGAGTATTGTTTTCCACGGCAGCTGCACCATTTTACATTTCCACCAGCGATGCACAAGGGTTCCAGTTTCTCTACATCCTTGCCACCACTTATTATTTTTCTGTCTTTGGTTGTTATTGTTGTTTTTGATAATAGCCATTTTAATGGGTGTGAAGTGGTATCTCATTGTGATTTTGATTTGTATTTCCCTAATGACTAGTGCTGTTGAGCACCTTTTTGTTTGTTTATTGGCCATGTGTATAACTTCTTTAGTAAAATGTCTATCCAAGTCCTTTGCCAATTTTTAATCGTATATATTTATGGAGTATGAAATGTTGTTATGATATAGGTACACAATGTGGAATGATTAAATCAAGCAAATTAACATGTCTATCACCTCAAATACTTAATTTTTTTGTGGTACGAACATTTGAAATTTACTGTTGGCAACTTTGAAATATACATCATTATTAGCTATAGTCACCATGTTATGCAATGGATCTCAAAAAACTTATTCCCCCTGTCAACTGAAACTTTGTAACCCTTTGAGCAACATCTCCCAATTCCCCTCACCCTTCACCCTCTGGTAACCTCCATTCTACTCTCTGCTTCTATGAGTCTGATTAATTTAGATTCCACATATAAGTGAGAAAATGTGGTTTTGTCCTTCTGTGCCTGGCTTATTTCACTTAGCATAATGCCTTTCAGGTTCATCCGTGTTGTCATAAATGACAGAATTTTCTTTTCTTTAAAGGGTGAATATTATTCCATTGTGAATATACATCACATTTTCTTTATCCGTTCATCCATTGATAGATACTTAGATTTATTCCATATCTTAGCTATTGTGAATATTGTGGCTGAAATGAACATGAGAGTGCAGCTATCTCTTTGACATACTAATTTCAAATCCTTTGGATACATACCCAGAAGTACGACTGCTGGATCATATGGTAATTCTATTTTTAGATTTTCAAGAAAACTCCATAGAGTTTTTCATAACAGCTGTACTAATTTACATTCCCACCAACAGTGTACAAGTGTACCTTTTCTCCACCTTCTCAACACTTCTCTTCAGTTTTTTTTATAATAACTGTTCTGACAGTTTTGCGATGATATCTCATTGTGGTTTTAATTTGCATTATCCTAATGACTGGTGATATTAAACATTTTTTCATATATATGATGGTCATTTGTATATCTTCTTTTGAGAAACGTCTATTCAGATCCTTTGCCTATTTTTAAAATCAAGTTATTTGTTTTCTTGCTATTGAATTGAGTTCCTGATTTATTTTGAATATTAACCTCTTAATAGACATATGGCTTGCAAATATTTTCTCCCAATCCATAGGTGTCTCCTCATACAGTTGTTTCTGTTGCTACGCAGAAGCTTTTTGGTTTGATGTAATCCTAGTTGTTTATTTTTGCTTGTGTTGCCTGTTCTACGTCAAACCTAAAAAATCATTGCCCAGACTAATGTTGTGTAGCTTTCCCACTATGTACTCTTGAAGTAATTTTATAGTTTCAGATCTTAAGTTTTTAAACAATTTTGAGTTAACTTGTGTCTATAGTATGAGAGAGGAGTCCTGCTTTATTCTTTTGCATGTGGATATACAGTTTCCTCAACACCATTATTGAAGAGACATCCTTGTCCCATTGTGTATTCTTGGCACCTTTGTTGAAAACCAGTTGACCATATTGACTATAGTCACTCTGTTGTGCTATCAAATAGTAGTCTTACTGATGCTTTCTATTTGTTTGTACCCATTAACCATACCCACCTCCCCTCCAGCGCCCTCACTACCATTCCTAGCCTCTGGTAACCAACCTTCCACTCTCTATGTCCATGAGTTCAACTGTTTTGATTTTTAGATCCCACAAACAAGTAAGAACATGTGATGTTTGTCTTTCTCTGCCTGGTTTATTTCATTTAATATAATGATCTCTAGTTTCATCCATGCTGTTGCAAATGACTGGATCTCATTCTTTTTATGGCTGAATAGTACTCTATTGTGTATATGTACCACATTTTCTTTATCCATTCATCTGTTGATGGACACTTAGGTTGCTTCCAAACCTTAGCTATTGTAAACAGTGCTGCAACAAACATAGGAGTGTAGATATCTCTTAGATATACTGATTTCCTTTGTTTTGGGTATATACTCAGCAGTGGGGTTCTGTAATCATATGGTAGCTCTACCATACATGCATGAGTTCATTTCTGACTTTCTATTTTATTCCATTGGTCAGTGTGTCTATTTTTATGCCAGTATCTTTTTATTTTAATTACTATAGCTTTGTAATACAGTTTGAAAACAGGCAGTACGATGCCTCCAGTTTCATTCTTTTTGTTCAAGATTGTTTTGGCTATTCAGGGATTTTTTCATATGGTTCTATATTAATTTTAGGATTTTTTTCCTATTCTTGTGAAAAAATGACATTGGAATTTTGATATAGATGGCCTTGAATCTGTAGATTGCTTTGGGTAGTATGGACATTTTAACAATATTAATTCTCCCAATCCACGAACATGGAATTTATTTCCATTTATCTGTGTCTTATTCCATTTATTTCATCAGAGTTTAATAGTTTTCAGTGTACAGATCTTTCACCTTCTTGGTTAGAATTCTCCCTAAGTATTTTTTGCAGCTATTATAAATGAATTAGTTTCTTAATTTCTTTTTCAGATAATTCATTGTTAATATGTAGAAGCACTACTGATTTTGTGTATTGATTTTGTATCCTGTGACTTTATTCATTTATTAGTTCTAACAGTTGTTTAGTTGAGTCTTTGGAGGTTTCTATATATAAGATAATGTTGTCAGTAAACAGAGACAGTTTGACTTCATCCTTTCCTATTTGGATACCTTTTATTTCTTTTTCTTTCCTTTTTTTTAATTTTTATTTTTATTTTAAGTTCCAGGATACATGTGCAGGATGTCCAGGTTTGTTATAATTGTAAATATGTTCCATAGTGGTTTGTTGCACCTATCAACCCATCACCTAGGTATTAAGCCCAGCAAGCATTGGCTATTTTTCCTGATGCTCTCACACTTCCCACTTCACCCTCTGACAGGCCCCAGTGTGTGTTGTTCCCCTCCCTGTGTCAATGTGTTTTCATTGTTCAACTCCCACTTACAAGTGAGAACATGCTGTGTTTGGTTTTCTGTTCCTGTGTTAGTTTGCTGAGGATAATGACTTCCAGTTCCATCCATGTCCCTGCAAAGGACATGATCTCATTCCTTTTTATGGCTGCATAGTATTCCATGGTGGTATCTGTACCACATTTTCTTTAACCAGCCTATCACTGATGGGCATTTGGGGTAATTCCATGTCTTTGCTATTGTGAATAGTACTGCAATGAACATACACATGCATGTATCTTTGTAATAGAATGATTTATATTCCTTTGGGTATATACCCAGTAATGAGATCGCTGGGTCAAAGGGTACTTCTGGTTCTAGATCTTTGAGAAATTGCCACACCATCTTCCACAATGGTTAAACTAATTTACATTCTCACCAACAGTGTAAAAGTGTTCCTTTTTCTCCGCAACCTTGCCAGCATCTGTTGTTTCTTGACTTTTTAATAATTACCGTTCTGACTGGCACTAGATGGTATCTCATTGTGGTTTTCATTTGCATTTTTCTAATGATCAGTGATGTTGAGATTTTTTTCATATGTTTGTTGGCTGCATGAATGTCTTCTTTTGAGAAGTGTCTGTTCATGTCCTTTGCCCACTTTTTGATGGAGTTGTTTTTTTCTTATAAATTTGTTTAAGTTCCTTGTAGATTCTGGATATTAGACCTTTGTCAGGTGGATAGATTGCAAAAATTTTCCCCCACTCTATAGGTTGCCTGTCTGCTCTGATGATAGTTTCTTTTGCTGTGCAGAAGCTCTTTGGTTTAATGAGATCCCATTTGTCAACTTTTGCTTTTGCTGCAATTGCTTTTGGCAATTTTGTCATGAAATCTTTGCCTGTGCCTATGTCCTGAATGGTACTGCCTAGATTTTCTTCTAGGGTTTTTATAGTTTTGGGTTTTACATTTAAGTCTTTGATCCATCTTGAGTTATTTTTCATATAAGGTGTAAGAAAGGAGTCCAGTCTCAATTTTCTGCATATTGAATACCTTTTCTTTCTCTTGCCTAATTTCTCTGCCTAGGACTTCCAGTACTATTTTGAATAGAAGTGCTGAAAGTGGGTGCTACAGTTTGGATATGGTTTGTCCCTGCCAAAACTCATGTTGAATTCTGATCCCCAATATTGCAGTGTTAGGAGGTAGGGCCTAGTGGGAGGTGTTTGAGTCATGAGAATGAATCCCTCATGAATTGATTAATGCCCTCCTGTAGGGGTAAATGAATTCTCACTCTCTTGGGAATTGGCTAGTTTTCCATGACAGCAAGTTGTTAAAAAAGAGTCTGGTATCCTTGATTTTTCTCTCTTGCTTTCTTCCTCGCCATGTGATATCTTTGCACATGTCTGCTTGCCTTCCACTTTCTGTCATGAATGGAAGCAGCATATGGCCCTTATCAGAAGCTGAGCAGATGCTGGCACCATGCTTCTTGTACTTTCCAGCCTGCAGAACCATGAGCTAAATAAACCTGTTTTCTTTATAAATTACCCAGCCTCAGGTATTTTGTTATAGCGATACAAAACAGACTAAGCCAGTGGGAATGCTTGTGTTGTTCCTGATCTTAAAGGAAAAGCTCAACTTTTTATCATTGAGTATAATGTTAGCTGTTGGCTTGTCATATATGGACTTTATTGTGTTAAGGCACATTCCTTTTATAATCTGTTGAGTTTTTATCATAAAAGGATATTGAAACTTTTTAAGTTGTTTTTCTGTATCTAATAAGATGATCACATGATTATTGTCCTTCATTCTGTTAATGTGATGTATTGCATTTATTGATTTCCATATGTCAAATCATCCTTGCATCCCAGGGAAATCTTCCACTTGATCATGGTGAATGATCCTTCCATTGAGCTGTTGAATTCAGTTTGTTTGTTTTGTTTTGGATTTTTTGTTGTAGTTGTTGTTGTTTTTGAGACAGAGTCTCACTCTGTCTCCAGGCTGGAATGCAGTGGCATGATCTCAGCTCACTGCAACCTCCGACTCCCTGGTTCAAGCGATTCTCCTGCCTCAGCCTCCCGAGTAGCTGGGATTACAGGCACGTGCCACCACCCCCAGCTATATTTTGTATTTTTAGTAGAGATGGGGTTTTACCATGTTGGCCAGGTTGGTCTCCATCTCCTGACCTCGTGATCCTCCCACTTCAGCCTCCCAAAGTGCTGGGATTATAGGCATGAGCCATTGTGCCCAGCTGCTAGTACTTTTTTAATGATGTTTGTATCTATGTTCATCAGGGATAGTGGCCTATAATTTTCTTTTCTTGCAATGCCTTTGTCCTGATTTGTAATTAGAATCATGCTGACCTCATAAAACGAGTTTGGAGAGTTTGGAAGTGCTCCCTCTCCTTCAATCTTTTGGGAAGAGTTTGAGAAGGATTGGCATTAGTTCTTCTTTAAATATTTGTTAGAATTCATCTGTAAAGCCATCAGGTCCAGGGCCTTTCTTTGATGGAGGATGTTTTATTAATGATTAAATCTCCCTACTTTTATTGGTCTGTTCAGATTTTAAATTTCTTCATAATTCAGTCTTGGTATCAGTTATAATGTCTCCTCTTTCCTTTCTGATTTCGAGTCTTCTCTCTCTTTTTTTAAGTTGGTGTAATAAAGGGTTTGTTGACTTTTTAAATCTTTTCAAAAAATCAGTTCTCAGTTTTGTTGATTTTTTTCTGTTGTTTTTCTAGACCTTTTATTTATTTCTGCTCTGATCTTTATTATTTACTTCCTTCTGCTAACTTTGGGCATAGTTTTTTATTTTTTCTATAGTTCTTTAAGGTGTAATATTAGGTTATTTTAGATCTTTCCTCTTTTCTGATATAGTTGTGTATTGCTATGAATTTCCCTCTTGGGATTGATTTGCTGCAACCCTTAAGTTTAGGTATATTGTGTTGTCATTTTTGTTTGTCTCAAGATTTTTTTGATTTCTCCTTTGATTTCTTCTATCACCTATTGGTTGCTGAGGAGCATGTGTTTATGTGAAAATTCACATATTTGTGAATTTTCCAAGATCTCTCCTATTATTGATTTCTAGTTTAATACCAATGTGATCAGAAAAGATACCTGATATGATTTCAATACTTTCAAATTGTCTCTGACTTGCTTTGTGGGCTAATATAGGGTCTATCCTGAAGAATGTTCCATGCCTGCTTGTGAAGAATGTGTATTCTGTTGCTTTTGGATTGAATGTTCTATATATGTCTGCTAGATACATTGGGTTTTAAATGTAGTTCAACTCCAGTGTTTTCTTATAATTTTCTGTCTGGATTATCTGCTCATTATTGAAAGTGGGGTATTAAAGTTCTCTATTATTATTGCATTACAATCTATCTCTCCCTTCAGATCCTTTAAGATTTGCTGTATGTCTTCGGATGTTGGATGCATATACACACAATTGTTATATCGTCTTGGTGAATCGACCCTTTTAGCATTATATAATGCCATTTTTGCCTCTTTTTGAAGTTTTTGACTTAACATCTATTTTGAATGATAAAAGTATAGCTACTCCTGCTGTCTTTTCGTTTGCGTTTGTGTGGAATATCATTTTCCATCCCTTCACTTTCAGTCTGTGGGTGTCTTAAAAGTGCAGGGAGTCTCTTGTAGGCAGCATATAGTTGACTCTTATTTGTTTATTCATTAAGTCATGAATTCAGTCTTTTGTTGGGAGACTTTAATCCTTTTGCATTCAAAGTAATTATTCATAGGTAAGGATGTACCACTACCACTTTGCAATTTTTTTTCTGGTTGCTTTGTAGATACTTTCATTCTTCCTTTCTTGCAGTGGTTTGATTGCTTCTGTGGTGGTATGCTTTGAATCCTTTTTATGTTTTGTGCATGTACTACAGATTTTTACTTTGGTTTCCATGGAGCTTTCAAAAAAACATCTTTAACAGGCAATTTTTCAAGCTGATAGCAATTTAATGTTGATTTCAACAACTCTACACTTTTATTCACCCGCCCATTTTGTGCTTGTTTGTTTTTTACTTTTATTTTAGGTTCAGGGGTTCATGCATAGGTTTGTTATACAGGTAAATTTGTATCATGGGGGTTTGATATACAGATTATTTCATCACCCAGTTACTAAACCAGTATCCAATAGTTATTTTTTCTGCTCCTCTCCCTCCTCTCACCTTCCACCCTCTTCCACTAGTAAGCCCCAGCGTCTGTTGTTTCCCTCTTTGTGTCCATGTGTTCTCATCATTTAGCTCCCACTTATAATTGAGAACACGCAGTGTTTGGTTTTATGTTCCTCATTTTATGTTTCTGATGTCAAAATTTACATCATTTTATAATCTGTGTCCCTTAAAAATTTATTTTAGCTATAGTTGTTTTTAATGGTTTTGTCTTTTGAGACAAAACCTTCATACTGAAAATAAAATTGCTCTATATACCATCATTGCAATATTAGAGTATTCTGAATATAGCTGAATATTAGAGTATTCTGAATATGACTGTGTACTACTTATGTCATTGAGTTTTGCGGTTTCATATGCTTTATATTATTAATTAGCAGCCTTTCCTATCAGATTAAAAAACTCCCTTCAGCAGTTCCTATAAGACAGGTCTGGTGATGATAAACTCTCATAGCCTTTGTTTGTCTGGGGAAGTTTTTATTTCTCCCTGGTTTTTGAAGGACAGATTTGCTAGGCACAGTATTATTGGTTGATAGGTTGTTCTGTTTTCCCTGCAACACTTTGTATGTATCATCCCACTTTCTCCTACCCTGCAAGATTTCTGCTGAGAAGCCCATTGTATTGTTACTCACTTGTATGTAATAAGTTTTTAAAAATCTTTTGCTTCTCTTAGAATTTTTTCTTTGTCTTTGATTTTTGACAGTTTGATTATTATGTGTCTTGATGAATTCTTCTTTAGCTGAATTTGATTGGTGACCTCTGCACTTCTGGTACCTGGAGGCTGTCATGTTTCCCCAGATTTGGTAAGTTTTCAGGCATTATTCTTTAAATATGCTTTCTGGCCCTTTTCCTCTCTCATTTCATTCTTTATTCCTATTATGTAAATGTTATTTCTCTGGATGGTGTCTCAGAATTTCCATAGGCTTTCTTTATTCCCTTTCATTTTTTTCCTTTTTCTCCTTTGATGTATAATTTCAAATGTTCTCTCTCCAAGCTCACCAGTTCTTTCTTCTGCTTGATTGAGTCTGCTGCCAAAACTTTCTACTTATTTCTTTGGTTCAGTCACTGTATTCTTCATCCCTAGGATTTCTATTTGTTTAATGTTTCTGTTTCTTTGTCAAAGTTCTCAATTTGTTCACATATTGCTGTCAAAATTGCATGTAATTTCCTATCTATATATTCTTACAGTTTGCTGAACTTCCTTAAAAATGATTATTCTGAATTCTTTGTCAGTCATTTCATAGATCTTCATTAGTTCAGGATCCATTATTGGAACTTTATTAATTTCTTTTGACAGTGGCATGATTCTCTGATTCTTTGTAATTCTGTGTCCTTGCACTGGTATATGTGCATTTGAGGAAACAGCCACCTCTTTTGGCCTTTATAGGTGTTCCCTGGCAAGGATAGACTTTTGTTACTTAGTCTAGCCTGGAATTCTGGAAGGGCTAGCTGATAACAACCCAGGCAGGCAGAATTTGCTGCCAAGTTCTCTAGTTGGCTGGGCTACTACGTTTGCTCTGAGGTGGAGTGGAGCTGGTGGCTGGGCTCTGCTGCCCAGCAAGGCCACTGCCTTGGCCCTGTAAGCAGGCTGAGTTGCTTGCTGAGCTCTGTGATCACTTCTGATTGGGCACAGTCACAGGGTGTATTTCCTGGCTGGGTGGTGCCACTGTTGGAGTTCCATATTTAGACAAGGGTATAGGCTGAGCTCAAAGATTAGGTGAAGTCACAGCTCCAGAGAGATGGGTCCAGAGGCTATGCTCCAAAGATATGGATAGTGGCAGGTGTCTCCCTGCCTGGGAAGTACGTTGGGGTGAGGCTGAGCAGAGCTGCTGTTTGTACTAGCAGGTTGAGCAGAACTAGCCCTTTTGCTCTGCAGAAATCCACTGTGGGTGGCATCTTTCTGCCTGGACCAGGCTTTGGGGTGTCTGCCTATTTTAAATTATATTGTTTTGTTGCTGTTGTTATTGTTGAATTTTAAGAGCTATTTTTATAGTCTGGCTATTAATTCCTTATCTCATATATGATTGACAAACGTATTCTCCTATTCTTTGGATTGTCTTTTTATTCTCTTAATAGCGTCCCATGATGCAAAACAGTTTTTAATTTCAATACAGTCCAATTCTTTTGTTACTTATACTTTCAGTATTATAGTCAATAAATCAGTGCCAAATCCAACATCATGGAACCATAAACTTTTTATTGAACAAAATGAATTTTGGAATTTCATCAATTACCAGCAAAAAAAACCTTAAAATATTCATGAATGTCCAAGTTCTACATTATAGGTAGACTGAAATTGAAGGGATGGGAAAAGACATACCATTCAAATATTAATTTTAAAAAGCAGAAGTGCTTTTTAAAGTACTTTTTAAAGCTAATGCTAGATAAAAGACTTCAGAGCAAAAAAATTTATTAGAGACAAGGATGGGCATTATAAATGGTAAAAAGATCAACCTACTAAAAAGATGTAACAATCTGAAATGTTTAAGCACCAAACCACAGAGCCTCCAAATATACAAAGGAAAACCTGTAGAACTGAAAGAAGAAATAGACAAATCTACAATTATAGTTGGAAATTTCAATACTCCCCTCTTAGCAACTAATAGAACTACTACACAGAAAATTGTTAAGGACATAGACAAACTCAACAAAATCATTAACCAACAGGAGCTAATTGACATAGGTGGGACACTCCACCCAACAATAGCAGAATATACATATTTCTCAAGAGCCCATGGAACAGACCATATCTTGGGTCATTAAAAAAAACTCAGCAAACTTAACTGAATCATACAGAGTATATTCTCTCACCATAATAGAATAAAACTAGAAATCAACAGAAGAAAGATAACAGAAAAATCTCCAAACATTTGGAATGTAAACAACACACTTCTAAATAAATCAAGGGTTCAAGAGAAAGCCTCTGAAAAAATTTTAAATATAATAAAACTGAATGAAAGTTAAAACACATGTCAAAATTTGTGAGACACAGTTAAAGCAGTGCCAAGAGGGAAATTTATAGCACTAGATGCTTACATTAGAAAAGAAGAAAAGTCTCAAACCAGTAATGTAAATTCTTATTTCAAGAAGCTAGAAGTGTGCAGCAAAATAAACACAAAGCAACAAGAGGAAGAAAAAAAATAAAGAGAGCAAAAATCAATTAAATTGAAAATAAGACTATAATAGAGAAAAATCAATGAAACCAAAAGATGGTTCTTCAACAAAATCAATAAAATGGATAAATCCCTAGCAAGACTGACAAAAGTAAGGTCAGGTGTGGTGGCTCGTGCCTATAATCTCAGCACTTTGGGAGGCAGAGGCAGGAGGATCACTTGAGCCCAGGAGTTGAAGACCAGTCTGGGCAAAACAGGGAGACCCTGTCTCTATGAAAATTAGCAAGGCATGGTGGTGCATTCCTGTAGTCCCAGCTACTTGGGAGCTGAAGTGAGCCCAGGAAGTCAAGGCTGCAATGTGCTAAGATTATGCCACTGCATTCCAGCCTGGGCAACAGAGGGAGACCCTGTCTCAAAAAACAAAAAACAAAAACAACAACAACAAAAAAAACCTGATGAAAATAAGGCACAAATCACCAGTATCAGGAATGAAACTGGTGTATCACCAAAGGTCCTGCAGTCATTATAAGGGAAATCTACAAACAGCTTCATGTTCAACCCATTAGAAGAAATACAAAAACTTACAAAATTGAACCAATTTCTTGAAAACCATAAATTGCCAAAACTCAACCAAGATGTAATAGATAATCTGAACAGTCCAGTAACTATTACAGAAATTAAATTTGTAATTTATAACCTCATTAAAAAATGTCCAAGGTCAAATGATTTTATTAAAGGATTCTACCAAACATTTAAATAATTGATAGCAATTTTACACAATCTCTTCCATAACATATAAGAGGAGGGAACACTTCCCAATTCATTTTATAAGGCTCTGATACTGAAACCAAACATAGTAAAAAAGAAACAAGTAAAGTTCATGTCAATTATCTCTTATGAACTTAAATGCAAAAATCCTTAACAAAATTGAGTCCAAGTATGTATAAGAAGAATTCTATATCATAACCAAGTGGGATTTATTCCAGGTGGGCAAGGCTGGCTCAACATTTGAAAATCAGTGATATCAATTCACCATATCATAGGATCATGCCATTCGATGCAGAAAAAGCATTTGACAAAATCTTACACACATTTATTATAAAAACTCAAAGCAAGTTAGGAATAGATGAAATTACCTCAATTAGATTTTTAAAAAATCTATTAAAACCCTGCAGCTAATATATTTAACGGTGAAAGACTGATTGCTTTTCCCCTAAGATCAGGAATAAGGCAAATATATCTGCTCTCACTACTCATCCAACATGGTATTGAAAGTTCTAGCCACTTTGAAATAAGACAAGAAAAAAAAAATGAAAGACATACAGATTGGAAAGGAAGAAATAAAACTGCCACGATTTGCAGATAACATGATTGTTTACCCAGAAAATTCCTAGAAGCGATAAGCAAATTCAGCATGGTTGAAGTATACCAAATCAACACGAAAATAGACCCACACAAATATGCCTGCTGATATTTTAAAAAATAAATCTGCAAAAGCAATTCAATGGATGAAAAATAACCTTTCCAACCAATAATGCTATAACAATTGGGTATCCACAGGCAAAAACTGTACCTCAACCTAAACTTCACATCTCAGAGACAAATTAACTGAAAATGGATCACAGATACAACGTAAAATGTAAAACTAAACCTACTTTTAAAATTAAAGAAAATCTTCCAGATTTAGGGCTGGGCGAAAGTTCTTACACTTGACACCAAAAGCAAGATACATAAAATGAAAGATTGGTAAATTGAGTCTCCTCAAAATTGGAAAGTTTTCCTCTGCAAAAGCCCATGAGAAGAGAATGAAAAGACAAACTAGAGACTGGAACAAAATATTTGCAAACCATATATCTCACAAAGGACTTTTCCTAGGATATATAAAGAACTCTTCAAAATGCCACAGTAAAAAATAAAAACAAACCTCTAATTAGAATATGGGCAAAACATGGGAACAGACATTCCACGAGAAAAGAAATAAAGAAAAACAAAAGGGTATACAGATGGCAAATCAGCACATAAAAATATGCTATCATTACCTTAGCCACCAGGAAAATGCAATTTAAAACCACAATGAGATATTACTTACCTATCTGAATGACTAAAATAAAAAAATAGTGACACCACCAAATGCTGCCAAGTATGAAGAAAAAAACTGATCACACCTACATTGCTGCTGGGATTGTAAAATGGCACAGGCAATCTGGAAAAGAGTATGGCAGTTCTTACAAAACTAAATATGTGCTTACCATATAACCCAGCAATTGCCCTCTTGGGCGTTTATCCCAGAGAAAACTTATGTTCCCACAAAAACCTATACATGAATGTTCATAGCAGCTTTATTTGCAACGGCCAAAATCTGGAAACAACCCTGCAATAAGTCCTTCAATGAGAGAACGGTTAAATAATCTACTGTTGTGGTACCTCCATCCCATGAATACTACCCACTGATAAAAAAGAATCATCTATCGATAATACATAATAATTGGATACATTTCAGGGGAATTATGCTGAGTCAATAAAGACAATCCAAAAATACTACATTATTGTATAATTTCATCTATACAACATTCTTGAAACGACAAAATTGGAAAAAATTGAAAGTAGATTAGTAGTAGTCAGGGACTGCCACTGACCCTCCAGGTAGGTGTGGTTATAGAAGGCAAAAAGAGGGATCCTGTGATAAGTTCGGTTCCGCATCTTGATTGTGGTGGTAGTTGAATTTACACGTGTGATAAAATTGTATAGAATTAATTACACACACACAGAGGTTGGAGGAGAGAGAAATGAGTACAAGTAAAACGGGAAATCTCAGTAAGATGGGTGGGGTTATATCAATGCTAGTATCCTGGTTGTGATATTGCACCATAGTTTTGGGAATTTTTACCACTGGGGGAAACTGGGTAAAGGGTGGGTGCACAGGATCTCTGTGTATTATTATTATTTTTTTACAACTGCACGTGAATCTATGATTATCTCAAAACACTTAAATATATATTTTTTAATGTGTGAATACTACTGGGCTATATATTTAAAAAAATAAAGTACAATCCTCTTAAGAACGCAAAGGCCAAGGGGCAGAAGGCTATTTCTTAAATTTTAAGAAACCACCTAGTTCACAGGTGCCACCTCCTCACTTTGCTGTCAGCGACGTGATGTGCTCTGCAGTGCTGGAATTGAGAGTTCAAGAGAGAGATACCGGTCCTGGCCTCTCGGTGTTCAGGTGTGTGTATAGGTGGGCGTTGGTGTGAGAACAAGCGAGAGAAAGCGGGAGCAACAGCGAGAGCTATGCCTCCCTTGGTGTCAGGGAGGGTGGCCGGCTGATGAAAGTGCTGTGCAGAAAGCCAGGGAAGAGCTTAAAGAGGGTGCTGGCGCCTCGGGAACGCCCTCCCGCTGCACCCTACAGGAGGTCGTGGGCGGTGGCTTAACAGCCCCGGTGCAGAGCTTGAACCCCACCGTCCAGAAGGAAAGGTGAGTGGGGGACCCGGGCGGGAGGTGAGGCCTGCCAGCAGCGGCCCTCAGGCGTGCTGGGCAGCACAGCTAGCAGAGGCGGCGCCTGGTCTTGGATGCTGCAGCGGAGACGCCAAGGAGACTGAATGCAGGGAGCGAGGCGTAGCGGCCGCGGAGGGTGGGGCCGCCCGGAAATCCAGGCGGCGCCAGCCTTGTAGCATCTGCAGGCCGGGGGCGCGCACACGAGGGGCACGTGGGTGTGGAGGAACCGGCGCGGCGGGGCCTCTTTCCTGCAGCGCCGCGGCGGTCGAGTGCCGGCGCTGGAGGAACGGCGAGTGGGGTGCCTGCCCCGCGCAGGCGGTACCCGCCGCCCCAGCTCCGCACACAGCAGGCACAGCCAGGGACCGGGACCGTGGCCCAGCGCCTGGAGGCGCTCTCCACGCGCATCTTTCCTGATGCCGGGGCGGGAAGCCGAGTGGCTTTGTCCGGAGATGCCAGGGGATGTGGGCAGGGGACGAAGAGGTTTCCCAACTGGGCAAACCCTGGCTTGGGGGAAAGACTGAGGTGGTCATTGAGCCGTGGGAGCGCCCTGGGGCTTCGAGGGAACGGCAGCCAGCCCGGGAGACTGTTGTTGGGCACCCGCGGGGGCCGGCCGCTTCCACGTGGGTGGACTCCGAGCTGAGGGCAGCGGTAGGGTCGCGGATCGCTGACCTGTGCGCTCCCCTACTCCCCGCACAAGGACACCTGCACAGGGACCGAGGCTTCCACCCGCTCCTGGCTGGGTTGGCGCCGGGAGCGCGCAGGGGAGGGAAGGCGGCGGAGTGCTGGGTTTGCCGGGTGAGGTGGGTGAGGTGTGGCCGCGGGGGAGGGGGCGAAGGCACTAGAAGGCTGCGGTCGCGCTGTCGCTGCTGTTCCCACCGTCGGCGCGGGGCGCGGAGGGGCGGAGAGGTGTCTGCCAGTCGCTCTGCGGTCTAGGGGTGAAAGGAAAAGGGTCCATGTAAAGGAGAAAGGGCAGGCAGAGACTCTTGCTGGTTCCAGCAGGCGCGGAAGGATGTGGCCGCGGGGACCTGGAGTTTAGAGGGCAACGCCGGGTGTCATAATGCCGGAGATGACCACGGGCGCAGCGGCGATTCCAGTTGGGTAGAGCTGCAGAGAACGTGGCCCGAGAAAGGGAGCTTCCTTAAACTGGACTTATCCTGTGTTGTCCTAAACCTAGCATTTACCCTCTCCCATCCCGCTCCCACAACCTCCAGGGTCCTAGCGGAGTCATTTAAGCGCTCAGTACTACCATCTTCATTTTAGGTAAAAATCAAGACTAATTCTGCACTTTATTAACCTCCTCGTACCCAAGTCACCACGGGGCAGCTTTTCACAGCCCTAAGGCGTGGTCACTCCAAGCCCACAGCGAGTTGCTTGTGTCCTCGGCTTCTGCTCCGCAAATCTCGGACGATGCCACCGGAGGACGCTGAAGGCAAAGGCTGGTGGGGCCAGGCGCCGGCGAGACAGCCGCGCTAGCACAGCTTCCGCGGGAGCCGAGTGCTGCCGGGCCTCGCGACCCCCTCACGAGGGCAAACGGCTCGGCCCTCCGGGGACACTTGGTTAGTGTCACTCTCTCCCTACCGGGTGTCGCGCATTTTCTCAACAGAACGTGACCCCGTAGACGGATGAACTCGGAATCGGGAAAACCCGCCTGCCCTTGTCTAGTCTCTCTGCCCCCCACACCTCTGCCCTTCACTGCGGACTGCGCCGTGTGCGCTCCGGGACCGCCCCGGCACCTTCGCCCACAGCTCCTCATTCCCAAGGCAGCCGGATGAGGACCTTTCCGAGTTACCTGTCTCACGTCAGCAGCCACACCGAGGCGGTCCCCCTCGCACCGCTCCCCAAGGGTAGAGCCCCTGAAAGTCCGAGGCTCCTGTGCCACGCACCCTCCCCCCTGCGGGGCGACCCCGCGTGTGCGTGTGTGTGTCACGCGTTTAATCGCACAGAGTAATTCCCAGACGTGCAAGACAAAGCATTTCAGGCAAAGATGGTCCAGAGTTCAAGTTGGAAAGCACATCTCGAGGCGCTGAATCTGTTCTCGCCGTCTGCCTTGGTCTCTGGGGCGTCGCATCCAGGAGAAGGGTTTTAACTCCCTGCCAGATCCGCTCGGAATTAGCTCTTCTGGCAGTGCAGCAACAAGTGGTCCCGCCGCCTCCCTTGTGCACTCAGAGGGACTACACCCTCCTCCTTTCCCAGCCCCTAGTCCTAGCGGGAGTAGGTAATGGCGGGGAAAGGGGGAGGGGACAAGAGCGGGGAGAAGGAAGTACTTATTTTTTAATTGTGAAATTGTCTGTCTGCGTGCTGTGCTCTGAGATTCTCGTCTCAATCAACTTCAATTTTAACGTGGCCGTAACGTTAAGACCTAGAAATGAAAACGTACCCACCTTTCTTATTACAAAGGTCGTTTGTTGTTGTTGTTGTTTGTTTTTTAAAAACACCAAGTATCCCCCCCACGGACTTATACTTTATGAGATTTCTCCAACCTTGGTGGTTTGGAGAAATGAGGTGGGGGGGGGGAGGACCAAGGACAGCAAGACGTCCACTACGAAAATAAGATACTTACTAATTTAATAGAGCCGTTCCTTTCTACATAGGATGCTCCCCCACCCCCCACCAATTTACAATAGGTAAACTTTGAGCTTCCTCAAAGTTTCTCTATCTAGCGTTTATGCCCGAAGCTTTACGAATAAACTCCCTTTCCAGGTAAACCTGTTCAACCCTTGTCCTATGCCCAGCGAAGCCCAGGTACGATGGTCAAGGACCCCCGGCTTCCACATTGTCTGAGTCACGTTCCAGTTGGAAAGGCCATCTTGGGCGAGGGACGTGTTGCCCGACTGGTCTAAATAAGGAAATAAAGTGGAGTACCAAAGAATCAAGGGCCTCTGTTCCTCCCCATCCCGCCGCCACCACCACCGGTCCCCGGGCTCTGCTGAGCGCTGCGGCGGTCTTGGCTGGAAACTGCGTCCCCGCCCAAATCGAGCGCAAAACTCCCTTGGACAGAAGTTTGAAAGAATCCAGTGTAGAAACAGACTTCTCCGTCCAATTTGGTTTTAATCAGTAATCATATAAGTATACCCACATAACCACCTAAGTGGAGAGCAGACGCCGAGATTCACGGTCCCCACGTGTTGCTGGAGTTGGCGCAGACGCGTGTGCGGGCATAGCGGCGGACGTGACACCGCATTTTCTCCGAATTCCTTCCATCTAGGGTGGTGCCGCCCCGAGAGGGGGCCGTGGGGAGGTGGGGTAATAGGCTGCGGAATCCACTTGCTCTGGGGGACCTTAGGGTTCAGAGCAGAGCGCAACTCCGGGGGGCTCTCGCACAGCCCCATTCTCCCACACCAGAAAAGCAATGATCGTTATGGATGATTAATAGCCGGGCTTCTCCTGACCATGCGGCGCGTCCCTGCCGGCACCACTTGGTTGTTTTAATTTGACCTTTATTAGCAACGTGCTCCCAGAGGCTGCGAATTGGATTCGCACCACGATAACTGCCCTCTCCCATTCCACCGGGCCGGCTTCCTGGGAAGGATCGGAGGCTGCAGCTCTCGCGACGCCTCCTCCTTCTGCGCAGGGAGCAGGCCTGAGTTCCTCCACGTAATGACCTGGGAGCCCTCAGGCATCCCGGGGCCTGGTCGGAGGGTCTTCGGGCCCTGGAGCTGGGCGGTGTCTGCAGTGCACCGCCGTGAGTTTCTCTCGGGTACAATGTGCTGGTGTGCAGAGAGGAGGAAAGGAAAAAAAAAAAACCAACACCACTCTTAAGTGGCACTGGCATCTATGAAGTGGTGGTGGTCTACACTGAGCGTGCCCTTGCCTGGAGGTGTAGGGGGCGGTTACTGCAGCGGAGGGGAGGGTACTGCGGCCAAGGGCAGGGCGGGAGGACAGTCAAGGCCGGCTGGCCGCGTGGGAGCCTTTCCTCTCCGGGTTCAGCGGCCGGAATCACCAGCACTGCGGCTAAAGGGGCTGGAAGGCTCTCCTGCACCCCGCGTGCTCCTCCGCCTTCTCTGTGTCCCCCGGCTTTTCCAGGAGGAAGATGGGGTGCCCATCGCGAATGGGGCGCGCCGGGCCGCCTGGCCGGGCGGTCACGTGTCCCCCCTCCCCCGCCACTGCGGCGGGAGTTCCAATCAGAGCGCGCCAGGGGGCTCCTCCCGGGCAGGAACCACCCGGCTCGGCGGCGGAGGGTGGGCCGCCGTCACCTGACCGCCCGCCCCCGCCCCCCGCGAGTAAGGGGCGGTGGTAGCGTCTGCTCGGTTACAAATGGCCCCTCCCGCCCGGCTCGCCCGCTCGCTCGGGCTCAGCGCGGACCCGCCTGGGCGTGCTCCTCCCGCCGGCTCCAGGCGTCCCACCGCCCTGCCCGGCGCCAGCCCGCGGTCCCAGCCACTCCTGAGGGCGCGCCGGGCACCTAGCGCGTAGGCTTGCCCACGGAGGTCGCCACGAAGTCTGGACCGCCGAGGCGTGTGGCTCGTCTACCGGCAGGTGAGCGTGCACCGCGGGCGTGGGATGCTGTGGGGACAGTGCGGGGGACGTGTGGGGTCCTCGGATGCGAACGCGAATCCGTGCGATGCGCAGGTCAAGTTTGCAGAGAGAGTCCGAGGTGTCTGTCTCCTTGGCCTCCTCTTGATGCTCCCGCGGGTTGGGGGCTCGGACCAAAGCTTCGATTTGGGGGAAGGGCTTCAGTACATTCTTGCCTTGAGATACTTGACAAAGGTTGAAAAGACACATCAGGTGGGAGCTTGTAGCTGCTGCTGATGGGGTGAGACAGGTGCAGTCGAGTGTGCATGGATATCTGTTTGGCTCCTGGGTAAGGGTCAGCTCGAGATGGGGAGAAGCCTCTGCGATGGGTCATTCTGTCCCCAAGAGCCACTTAGATTCCGGAGAGTGAAATTGAGTGGCTCTGAGGGTGTCACCAGATGTTATGGCAGCAAACCAGTGACCCCCAGTATTTCTGATATGACCCTGTAGTAGCAGGAGTGTAGATGGTTCAGTACAGAGTGTGTGAGGTTTTAAGGCACCCAGAAAAGATTCCTTTTACCTTATAACTTCTTGACAGAAATTAGTATTAAAAGTGCTGAATCATGCAAAAAGATTAGAAAAATAATTTACTTAATGTTTTGGTAAAGTTTTCCAAAGCTAATAATATCTGCATTTTTGGACCAATGCCTTAAATTTAAGATGTAGGCACTAGGTATTTAAAATCATATTTTAAGACTGTGCCCTTGGCTTTATGACTATCGGTTGCTTTTCTTTCTTTATGATTAGTTGTATCCATTCATTACTTCTTACCACTTTCACTACCCTCAAAACAAAACCCCAGAAAAAAACCCAAGACATGGAATTTTTATTTTTATTTTATTTATTTATTTATTTTTAGTGTGTTCATGATTGTAAAGGGAGTGGGGGTATCAGTCCTGGGAAATAAAAAAATCCTCCTCTGATGAATGCAGTGATGGCCAATTTGATCAATTTGATTTGTCATATGCCACTGAAGGGAATGTCAAGCTGATAACATGCAGACTGGAGAGAAAATGAAACAGGAGTTGCCCATTGAGGAAGACATAAGCCCTAATCTGATTGCACTCAGTGAAGGGGCT
The DNA here is from genome assembly GCF_028878055.3 of Symphalangus syndactylus. Taxonomy (NCBI): domain Eukaryota; kingdom Metazoa; phylum Chordata; class Mammalia; order Primates; family Hylobatidae; genus Symphalangus; species Symphalangus syndactylus. Next base: position 116,920,117 of record NC_072423.2, on the reverse strand, counting down.
GGAGGGTAGTCCTTCCACATTGGAACCTGAGTCCTTGGTGGAGGTGCAGTTTTTGATGCAAGTTCTGAGGTCAGACACCATGTAACATAAAGATGAATTTTTAAAAAAATCAGAGTCAGGATTAGTAAAATGGGTGTGTCCAGCGACAGCCTTTGCCCATTTACTCTTGGCTGCACTGTCTGAAATGCTCAGTGGCCTGCTGACTCATAAGGGAACAAGCATGGCTTAGCAAGATTGGATTTTACTTGTAGACTCTAAAGAACTGTACTTGTTAAAAAAAAAAAAAAAAAAAGATTTTTGAAAAAGCATCATCAGAGACATCCATAATAGAGAAGCTAGTCTCTCTTTCTCACATCTCTTCTTCCAGGAGGTTTCTCCCTGATTCCTTGACTTGTCACCTTTATTTCAATACCTGTCATCCATGCTTGTGCAAAGCACATTTGGTTTGACACAAAGGTTTTAATCTGAATCTTAACATGAGAAACAGTGGGACTTTTAGCAACATGATTATTTCAAAGGTATTTTTGAAGGATACTGAAAAACTGGAATATGAACGATTAATTGAGTTTTCTTTACAGCACAGACTCCCTTAACATTGCATGCAAGACCAGGGAGCCCCACCCTGTTTCTGAGCATCTGCGTGAAAGACCAGGAAAGGAATTCGACAATTGCAGTGGTGCAGGGAGAGGCAGCTTCTAGGCTTGTGCATTACCTTTATTTAAATAATTACTAACAATTTTGGAGGGTAGGCTTTAATCCATAGGCAGGTCTTGAAAAGCACAGTGTTATTTCTTTTCACCTGTCAGCTTGTTAAAATGTCCATTTAACTTTGAGAGGTTGATTTTGATAGAAAAGGGATACAGATCGAGAGCTTCCAAATTTTAAGATCCTAGGGCTAAAAGGCATGATTGATTGGAAGGACACATATTAAAGCATACAGTGAAGCCAAAAAGAGTTATTTTTGCTTTGATATTCTTAATAAATTTTTTTAATAAAACTAAGTTTTTTAGAAAGAGGAGGGCTCCTTTTTAGGCAGTGCATGGAATAAATCAGCTTGTCCGGTAGACCAGCACCTGACATCTCAGTTTGTAACAGAGATGCATAATTGGAGCAAGAAACAGATGAATGAGCTTACCTTTTAGTGCTTGGTCCTTCAAACAGAACCCAGTCATTTCACATCAGATTAGAGGAAGGCCATTTCTGCAACAAGACAAGGAGATTTCAAATCTTGTTTCGAATCTATGGGAAAGAAAATGTTTTGAGCTGCTCTGAAGCAAGAGGCATTATAAATTTACAGTTCATTATTATAGTTACGCTTATCCGCATCGTCTACTGCAGATAGCGGGTCTGACCAAGAAGAAAAGAGATACAAAGACTTTTTTTCTTTCCTTTTTTTAAGACAAAATTTTCAAAAGGATCCCTACTTGGTTACCTTCCATTTTTTAAGGTAAATATATCATTTACGGAAGAGAAAATGATACGTTTTCCCTTGATGGCTAGAGTGAAGTAATGCATTTTCAGACCTGAATGTCGTGACCAGTTAGCAGTATCTCAACAGTTCTTCCAGTCTAATGTGATACTCTAGGTGAAAATCGCAGGTTCTGTTCTGAACTCATAATCTTAAGCTGCTGAAACTACCTTCTGCTTTTTTCCTGTTTTTTTTTTTTTTTTTTTTTTCTTATATTATCTTTCCCCTCTTTTAAATCCACAAACTACACCTACAAATCCTAGCACCTAGAAGGCTTTAAGAGTCACCAGGAGCACACAATCAGGTAAATTGTCTGTGATTGCGGGTCATTCTAAAATCAAAATAGATTTCAGCAGCGGCTTCAAGAATCAAATTGGTCGGACGTCTCTGGTGCTTTGCTCAGATGCCGGCACCCTAGCAGCCTGCTTTCAAAGAGGGTCTTTTCCTGATATGCAGTGATTATTCTGTGGAAATTAGCTCTACCCACTTGCACAGTTAATTGCAATATGAGAAGGTTCCAGAACAGTACCTCCTTGAGTTCCACAGTAAATATGCATACATCATTGTGTGACGAGCATTCCAGAACACCCACCTCCCAGCGAAGTAAATGTGCTGGCTGAATAAACACCTGGGCTGCTTTAGCCCACAAATGGCAACAAGTCTCATGTTTTACCACAAATGTACACTAAGCCTTTTTGGGACACTGCAGAGCCTTGTAGCATGGAAAGGGGCAACTGATGTCTGATTTCTTGTAGAGTTGGCCTCCAATAATCTCTCTTTTTCCATTTGAGGATGTCAGGTTATGAGTTGCGAGGAATTTGAAGAAAATTGTTTGCTCATCCGCTTATTACAGGGAATTGTAGAGTTAGTAATATCTTTGGCGTTAAGTATTTAAAAATTAATGATATTTTTGGGTGTGTGAGTGTTGGATTGAGGCAATAGAGAGTATCCTTTAGAAAAACCATTTGGAAATTGCTGCTCCTTTAAAATTATGTGACATTAAACACTTGTACATGCATCTCTGCAAAATTCAAGAAATGTGCTTTGGTGTGCGCATTGTGCCACATACACATGCATCCTACACAAACTGGAATTGCTATTTAAAACTGTTAAACTCTTCATTTTGAGGAGACTTAACTTGGGTAGTGGGGAGGGTTTTTATTTGTTTCTTTCTTGGTAGAAGTGGGCTCTGAATCTGTCGTGCTTAGGTATCTTAGTAGGTAGGACCATCAAGAAAAGACAGTGAATGAATAGTTCTTCTAAGTAGATAAAGTACATTTTTTTTTTCAGTGTGTCATCGTTTAGGTTGCTAATTTAAAAGTATTTCAGCTCTGGATTTTAGAACTAAAAATATCATGAGAAATAGTTTTCGTTCAGATGTAGCTCAAGATGCATCTCTCCCTTGTTCAAATTACTATGTATCCTCTTTGCTTCTCATGGAATTTGGAAACTATCCCAACTGCTAATGATCTAAACATTTTGGTCTTACAGGTGTTCTTTTGATCACAATGGATAGTGACTCTTCTGCCTGAGAGTGGTTCAAAATGTAAGTTCAGTAAACTAAATAATTAAATATTAGTAATTCTGAACATCTGTGCAGAGCAGTTCCTCCTATTTTTCATTCCTCCTGCCTAAGGACTCTAGCTTCATAAATAAGAATCTAGAAGGAAGTGCTACACCCTTGAGTAGGGGGTGGGGGTAGCCTAACCTAGATGAACGTTTATTCACTACCCAGCAGTGTAACTTTATATGACTGCAATCACAGCCATTGATTCCTGCGCACCCCTACTGCCCCCATGTTATTTTCATGGTAATAGAATACGAACCTTTGGTGCTTGGGTAATGCTGAATTGACACTTCCCCAGATGTCATACGTTTCTGTGTGGCCCTGCCTGTTCTAATCTTCTCTTGGTTCAAGCAGATGGCTTCTGATATGTAGAAACATCCAGGCCCAGAAACAGAGGTTTTTGTTTTGTTTTATTTTGTTTTGTTTTTGGGGTGGGAGGTGGCCAGATGAAATCCTGTGGCTACTGTCAAGCTACCTTTCTTACCTAATGTACATTAATCAAAATGCTATAACCCAGCTGATGACGTTTATGCTGTTAGGATCTGGTACACATAAATTATAAAATGGAAAGTGTTAAAGTGTACGGGAAGCCATTGCTGTTTCACACAGAGTTTTAATGGTGAGAGATTTTACAGATTTCCCAGGGCTGGATCCACCTTTTCCATTTCAAGGATATCAAGTACTTCCAAGTATGGCTGTTTAAAGAGTGAACTCTCAGTCTCTGAAAGGAACCTAGTGCTGATTTGGACCCCTCCCTACCTCTTTAGAAATCTCAACATGTGATTTAGGATATTTTTGAGAACTTCTTAGGCATTCAATAGATTTCATCAGTGGTCAGGCTATAGAAAGCTGATTTTTATTAGGAAAAATATCTCCTACCTTCTCTTATCCCTTGTTTTTCTGCCTTCCTGTCTGTGCTCCCTTTCCCAAAACATAGATTTTCATGTAATTCAGTTCACTAAATATCACTTCCATTTTTGCTCCTCTGCAGAGTTTATTGCTAGAGCTGCTGATAGACTTTCAGCGCAAATAGTATATTGATCACTTGAAATCTCATTTGAGCTTGACTGAATATACATAATGGGGTGTCAATCGGGGAAAAATTCATAATAAATGGCAGGTGACTTATATTCATGAGAAAAAAAGTCTTGGGCAGCACACAAAATACCATGTTTACTGTAGCATGACAGACTGATTTTGCTCGTCTCCATCATATTCATTTGGTAGGTGTTTAATAGCAAAGGCAAGGTTAGAATACCAAGATCCTGGAAACATTTTTTGTTTATTTGGGAAGCATTTTTGTACACTCTATACAGTATAAGCATCTTCTAGAACTGCAGCCAGCAAGTAAGATCTTTTCTACCTGAGAAATTCAGAAATTGCAAACAAATCTGTTTAAGTTGGTGTGTATTTAAAATCAGCTACTGATTTATGCAGTCCATATTTTTTAAATTTTTACCATGTGTGTATCAGTGCATACACTCACTGTATGCAAATATCATTTTCAGTGTGTATATGGGAGAGCACAGTATATTTAGAGAAAAGTCTGCTTTACATAAATTATTTTTAAGAACAACTGAGCAGAGGAGTAGCCATGCGTTAGGAAAGCCAAATCTTTTTTCTTTTTTTAAGTTTCCCATTGAATGATAAGGAATTTCTCTTTTAAAGTTTTATATGTAATTCTTTAAAATCAATTTTCCTGATAGAGCAGTCATTATGATGGTAGATATGTCTGGGAAAGTGATATTTTGGGTTACTTTATACAGCTGACTTGATAGCTGACTTCGTTGTGGCTGATTGTTTGGAAACATGGGGGTATCTATCATATTAGCTATAACCCTGCTTCATGCCAGTACAGTGTGGGGTACATCATGTTTTTCCAGTCTGCTAGGTGGGGTGCAACTCACCTTTCATCAGGAATTCATCTCCTGTAAATGAATGAAATCAACTGGCTCTTTGCTAACAGGGTTCTAATTTTCTTTTTCTTATAGTCAAAAAAATTAATAATAATCGTACCCTGGACAAACGCCTCCTTCAGTCCTTGTGCAATATCTCAAGATTTTAAAAAGTGTTTTATGTTAGAGTTTTCACTTTTTTAGCCTCAGGTCAAATATGATAGCCAGAGGAATCTGCTTACCACAGAGAGTATGCAAAATAGGACAAATGACATTATTAAGATATAAAAGACATGACATCAAGCCCTGATCATACATACTGTTTTTCCATAGCAAGATTTTTTGCCGTTTTCATCTATTTTACTAAAATGCTTCCAATTTGCTTTTTAAGGTTTTTGATTAGCAGTAAGAGAGAATGTAAATATGCTGAGAAATGGGATTATCTGAGAACTAACCAGTTGCAGAGGTTTAACAATATGTAATTACACGAGTGCTACGTATTTTAGTAATATCTTCTAGAAGTAAAATCTTATATCCATATATTTCCTTATATATGTACCAATAGTTCTGTACCAATTAGAAACTATTTGTAGAATGTGGCTTTTTGCACGAAGAGGCAATCAAATTATTTGATAGCTTAAGCTTGGGAAATTATGCTTTTGAGATTTAAGCAGAAGCTAGGTGATACAAGAACTTTAAACTCAGGAATTAGCTGTTTGAATATGCTTCATTAATTTTAACCTACAGAGAAATGTATGTCTGCAAATGTTAAAACTGGGACTTACTGGATGTCACCAATAAATGGGAAAGATTAAATCCCAGGGAAAAGAAAATTGGAAAGAAAAAAAATTTCCAGAGAAATTTGATTCTGAAAACTGCATTTATAGGCCTTGCTGTTGTCTTAAATTTTGAATAGTTTTACTAATTTATTTTGATTAACTGAAAGGAGAAAAAATAATACGAACTAAGAAGTTACATGAACTATTTTCTGTTGAAAAGATATTAACATCTTTTGGAAATACCATATCCAGCTTGGTAATATAAATACTCAGTTTTAATAGATTGCCTTCTCACCAGTCCTTAACATCTTACGGTGAGAATTTTTTTTTTTTTTTCCTGGAGACAGAGTCTCGTTCTGTCGCCCTGGCTGGAGTTCAGCGGTGTGATCTTGGCTCACTGCAACCTCCGCCTCCTGGGTTCAAGCAATTCTCCTGCCTCAGCCTCCTGAGTAGCTGGGACTACAGGCATGTGCCACCAGGCCAGCTAATTTTTATATTTTTAGTAGAGATGGGGTTTTGCCATGTTGATCAGGCTGGGCTCGAACTTCTGGCCTTGAACTCCTGGCCTAAGGCGATCCACTCACCTTGGCTGGGATTACAGGCATGAGCCACTATATCCAGCCCTTACAGTGAGAATATTTAAAGACAAATAGAACAAGTTAAAGTACATATCTTTTATATATATCTTATCAGTAGAATTAAAAACAACATCCATATACTCGCCAGGTTCTTGGTAAGACTTTTAAATCACTTAAAAAATACTAAGCATAAATTTGGAAAATAGAGTTGAATTTTATAGCTATTTCACAGAAATGGACATTACATTAAATAATTCCTAGGGTTTGATTTTTATATATGCCAAAGCAAGACTAGGAAATGACTGAAACTCCTGTATTTTTGGGTTTTTTGCAACTGCTGTCATTTTCAGAAACCAAAGAGTCAGAGCTCTCTTCCACTAGATGCGGCGTATTTAAAGTTATGTTCATTTAATACAAGCACAGCAGTGGAACTACTTTTTCTTCCAACAGTGATTTAAATAAGAACTAGGCGATGCCATGGATTAAGGATAATAGGCTTTTAAAAAATTGTGTTGTTTTTCACTTTAATGAAAAACATCTGGGTAAAGAAAAATTGCAATGAACTAATTCAGTTATTTGCAAAGTAGTAATTTGGCATATATTACTTTTAATAGTTTAGATTTATATTTAATATAAAGTTTATATTCAGGTTTAATTGCTTGCTAAGACAAAATCAACAAGATGATTTGCTTACGCCCTGTTATATTAAGTTAGTTTCACTAAGGGAAATATTATAACTCAGAAAAAACCTTTAGTGCACCTCCATGTGCCTTTTAAGAATGTATATCCTCTAAAAGAGGAGAATAACTTAGGGGTCATGGCCAGCCAGGTAACTTATTAGATTATGTTTATTGATTATATTAATATGCATATTACACATATACTTATATAAGTATAACATACTTATTCCAAGTATATTGTAATGTTATATTTAATTGTACTTAAATGTATATGCCATTTCAAATGAGCCTAAACCATTCTTGTTTCACTAGAAAACCAATACTTAGATGTGATCTCATGCCCTATGACATTAAAGAAGACAGGCTTGACTATTTCCCCTGCTTAGTTTTTGTTTGACATACATGCTGTGGCAAAAGTTATTTTCTTAATGATAGGCAGATCCGCCATGATTGTGTAGGAATTTGGTGGAAAAGTAATGGGTGGTAGTTTTTTGTTGGTTTTGGTTTTGGGGTGTGCATGTGAGTACATTTGAAGGAGTGAAATTCTAATTTTTAAAAATCAGAAAATCCAGTGGAAACAGTTGATCCTACTTTCCAGTTCAATTTCTTTCTCCACCTTGCTGTGGTCCTGGCCCCCTTCAGATTGTGCTTTGGTCACACTGACATGTGACAACTGGACATGCAAACCCAGTGTCTGATGGACCTGATTTTGTTTCATCCAAGCAGAGGGAGTGCCCATTCTATGAATTCTGTCCCTGAGGATTTGAATAGCCAGTGTTATTTTCCATTAAGGTAGCTACACTCTCTTCATAATTACTGTTTTGTTGATATGCTCTTGTTATACCACTGCAGACACTTGTGCTTTTTCACAAGTTCTTCAAAATCATTTCTCTCTTATTAAAAACAAAAGATTGCAGAATTCAAAATAAGCCTTAAAAATATGAAACCTACTACAGAGCCACATTGTCAGACTCTCTCACTCTAATATAACCCCTGGAAATAATTTTTGGGAGCATGAAGTTTAAGCTCAGCAGAAGCTCTAGCTACATCATGAAGGCTCTAGCCTTCATTAAACCCCTTAGGGAGATGTTCCTTAGCCCAGTATTTATAGAGCTGGGATGTTGGGCTGCTGTTTCTTTTTCTTTGGAGATATTAGTAAATGCAGGAAAATCTGTTATATTAAAGCAGCTCCTTTCTTTTTTCTTTCTTTCTTTTTTCTTTCTTTTTCTTTCTTTTCTTCTTTCTTTCTGTCTGTTTTTTTTTTTGTCTTTTTCTTCTTCCTCTTCCTCCTCTTCCTCCTCTTTCTTCCTCTTCCTCCTCCTCCTTCTTCACTTCTTTTCTTTTCTTTTTTTTTTTTTGGTAATAGCCCAGGGATGCCACTAATGGTGGCCACAATTACTAAATATTCTTAATTTTTCTAGATCTAAACATGAGGCTGACAAGGTTCCTTATAGAGCCTGTATCTTGAACAGCATTGTCCAATGGAGTTTTTTGCACAATGGAATTTTCTTCACCTTCTGCAGTGAAGAAAACATTCTATATCTCTTCTCTCCAATGAGTGCCACTAGCCACTTTTAGCTGCTGAGCACTTGAAATGTGGCCAGTGTGACTGAGAAACTGAATTTCTTTATCTTATTTAATTTTAATTAAAATTTAAACTTAAAAAGTCATACATATCCAGTGGCTCTACTGTGTTGGATAGGGTAGCCTTAGAAAATCATGAAAATGAGTCACTTTGCTGTGAAGTCCTCTTTGTGGACTGTGTATAAGCCATGGCAGCACATACTCCAGAAACTGGAGACTGGTCAGTGCTGACCATGGTGTGCTCTCAACCTGGTGGGCACTGCACAGCTGCCCTGCAAATCATGGTGGTTCTTGTTGGATTTTTGCATTTACATTTTTTTTTTTTTTTTTTTTTGAGACGGAATCTTGCCCTGTCACCCAGGCTGGAGTGCAATGGCACGATCTCAGCTCGCTGCAACCTCCACCTCCTGGGTTCAAGCGATTCTCTTGCCTCAGCCTCCTGAGTAGCTGGGACTACAGGTGCACGCCGCCACACTCGGCTAATTTTTGTATTTTTAGTAGAGACGGGGTTTTACCATGTTGGCCAGGATGGTCTCGATCTCTTGACCTCGTGATCCACCCGCCTCGGCCTCCCACAGCGCTGGGATTACAGGCATGAGCCACCATGCCCAGCCACATTTTAAAATAGAATTGAATCCTCCTAGTCTGGACACAGTGCAATTGTGCAAGCACAATTGTTGCTGCTCTCAGACTCAGTCCCCAGTTGGACAGTCTCAGTTGTCCCAGAGCCTCTCCAGGTCTTGACTAGTTTGTCTGGCTTTGAGGGCACATCCAAAGTGCTTGTAGAGTTCTGGCTTTGGGAGAAGGGGTTTAGAGACAAAAGTCTGGATTCGCCCTTCCAGAGAAGTACCCACTACTGTTTTATCTTCTCTTTGTCACCACGTACCTTGGTGTCGCACACAGTAAAACTTTGCCATCTGACTTGCATTTTGACCCCTGTGTTTGAAAGAAATTTACCTTGAGTGTGTTTAAAAAGCAAGTACTACTAACCTCAGTCGAGCAAGACCAGTTAAGAAGTTGTGACAATTCATTTACCCACAGACATAGATCTCTCACTCAAACTAGGTAAATCTTTCCTCATAAATTATAGTGAGTCTTCCAACTTCAAGTTGACCAGGAAGCTTTCAGAGCCCGTTGAGGAACACATGAGTCCCCAGGTGAGTGGACTTACTCATAGGGGAGCATTTTTTCTGCTCACACCATTGTAGGACCTTAAAAATGGGTGTGTGGGGAGGAGAAGACAGTGAAGGATGCTTTGCAGCTGTGACCATTCCCTTTTCCTGCCCAGGGTGACCCCATGCTACTTGACGCACACAGGAGCCTGAGACCTGTGTGGGGAGAGACAGACACTGAACTAGGAGACTGAGGGGGGTAAGGCAGGTCACTGTCCTCCAGAGGCCCACAGCTTACGCCCCACCATTTTCCCCCTAGAACCAGGATCCTCCAAACTAGTCATGCCTCAGAATCACCCAGGAGATACTTTAGGAAAAAAAGTATTATTAAACAAATTCCTGTCCCTACCTCCATTTGTAGAATTAAAACATTAACATTTCTCTCAGTCCTCTGAAATCTGTCTTTATGGTTATGATGATCTTTGGGCTTTTCCAGCATGCTGATGTCAGGGTACCACCCCAGACTGACTCAGTCTCAGGGAAGGACCTAAACACTGGTGGATGTTGAAGTCCCCTAGATATCATTTTGTCCCCTAGATATTTTTTTTGTTTCTTGTTTTTTGAGACAGGGTCTCGCCCTGTCACCTGGGCTGCAATATAGTTGTGTGATCACAGATCACTGCAGCCTTGACCTCCCAGGCTCAGGCGACCCTCCCCTCACCCTCCCAAGTAGCTGGGACTACAGGCATGTGTCAACATGCCTGGCTGATTTTTTAATATTTTGTAGAAATGGGGACCCACTATGTTGCCCAGGCTGGTCTCGAACTTCTGGGCTCAAGTGATCCTCCCTCCTTGGCCTCCCAAAGTGTTGGGATTACAGGTATGAGCCACCATGCCCCGCCCCCCCAGGTACTTCTGATGCAGCCTGCATCTGGCTGTATCGACAGAGGGGTTTTAGGGTATGCAATGAGCGTTAGGCTGGGATGTCCACTGCCCCACCCTCCTCACTTGTACGCATTTGCTGTGTAACTGCTATGCATCAGGCCCTCCTGGCATGGTGCTGTGTTTCAGTCCCTAGCTGGTCCTATGCTTCTTCCTTGCCTCCTTTGCAGCCTCACCACTTCTGCTCTGCCCCCTGGGCAAATGACCCTGAGGCCTGTGTCCAGCAGTGACCCCTCCAGATCCAGCTCTGCAGTTCCCACTGGGCATTTCCGTCAGCACGGGTGAACCTGAGTCATTCCGCCTGCCATGCTTCTCCCTGCTAGTTGGGGTACAAATCTCAGTGTTCCTCTGCTGTTCTTCCTCCCACAGTCCAGTTTGGTCCTGAGTCCTGCCACCTCCACCCCCGTGGTCCCCTGCAATGCCTGGCTTCTCTGGTCACTCTGATGCTGGCCTCATTCAGGCCTGCACCGTCTCATACATGGGCTGTTTCACAATGCTCTCAGTTGGCTTCTGCCTCCTCAGATTGTGTCTTTGTCCGGTCATCCTTCCCCAGCTGCTGAAGCATAGGTTGGCTCACAGAATGTGTGCCACTGAAAACGTGGGAGGGCTTCTTCGCGAAGACAGGGCAGTGCACATCTCCCCCACCTGCCCACACCTGCCTTCCCAGCCTCCACGTCGTCCTGCCACACTGGGCCTGCTCGCTGGCCCCTCTGCGCCCTGTATCCTGGGCTTCACCGTGTGGTCTGGCTGCCCGTCTGCCTTCCTCCTGTGGTTTGCTGATCTGTCTCTCCCTTCAGTTCTGGTTTATAGGTCACCCTACAAGCTTCCTCTAATGGCTTTGGCCAAACCTCTCATTCCCCAGGCGTCCCCACCTTCTGCACCTCTAGTCTTTGGCCCTCTTTTCTCATCTTTCCTGGCTCATGTGCGCGTGCTCACAGGGACAGCTCCCACTCCAATTCCCCTGCAGGCCGGAATCACAGTCGGCCCCTCCCCTGTGCAGGCCTTTGCACAGGCTCTCTGGGCACCACATGCTCTCGCAGAGGCCGCCTGTGGCATGTTTTTTGGGTGCTCCTGACGAGATGCACTGGACAGTGCCAGAGGCCTTTGGATTTTCTGAGTGTGAGTGGGTGGAGCCTTCCTCTCGGGCCCCCAGCCTACTTCTGCTGCTCCTCTCACTGGCCCTGCCCAATACCCACACACGTGCACATGCACACACATGCACACATGCATCGTCCTCCCCGGTGAGCTCTGTCCTTCCTGCTGTCACCTCTTCCCTTCCTCACCCACACCTGCATTCTCAGAGCAGCCTCCCAGTGCTTTGGTGATACTTTTGGAAAACAATTTCCTCCTCCACCTCCTTCTTCTATGGGGGAATGATAACTTTGAGACACGGCTGGTAAGTATCTGTACTGGAGGGGGAAAGGATGCCAGTAACTATCGCCCATCGTCTCCCCATCTCTGCCGTCTCCAGCGCAGCCAACCTGCCTGGACGCCTCATGAAGCGCAATCCAGCTAGTCTAGTGTCTCCAGTTTCAGCCGTCCTGGCTGTACCTTGTGAGCCCCATTCTTGGGCTGCTGCTTTGAGGGTGGCCTCTAACAGCTAAACCACACCCTCAAGCCATCCCCCACTTCCCAGGAGATCCCTCAGGGAATATGGGAGGACCAGGCCCCTGCTCTAGACAAGTATGGGGAGACAGAGGCCATGGCCTTTGCTCTCCTGTTTCCTTGGGGAGAAAGGGTGGGCGCCAGTTGGCAGAGGAGCCTTTGAGGAAGTTGACCCAGAGTGCTGAGGGCCAGGATGGAGCAGCTTCCAAAGCTCGATCTTGGTGACGGAGGAGGAGGAAGGCATTAGAGGCTGAGAGACCCCTATGTGGATGTGTGCAGAGGTCCGAGGGAGGGTGCGAAGGCAGGGCTTATTCAAGGAACTGCAAGAATGTCAAGCATTTTAGTGTGGGGTAGAAATGGAGAGAAGGCAGGCAGAGACCAGAGTGCCAGTGCTTGGGCCTGCCTTGCCCTGCACAGACTCTTCAACTCTATCCTCAGCGCTGCAGTCCCCAGCTGGGCTGCCTTCAGCTGCCATCCTCATTCTGCCTCTGTCTGGGAACTTTCTTTGCTTGGTGCCCCTACACACACACTCCAGGCTGGCTGGGCTGGGGCATGGCTCCTCCATGGCTTTCATTGGCAGCCTGTGTTGCAGGTCCTGAAGTCAGGTGTGGGGACTGCTGAGGCTCATCCCTGCAGGGCTGGCACACCGACAGGCTTTCCCATCATCCGTCAGCCTCCAGTGAGAAGGGAGAACTAATCCCATAGGGAAACAACAGCAAAGCCCCAATGGACTGTGACCATGAGGATGAGCAATAGCTTGTCCAAACTTGTCCGTCGGCCAAGAGACCCTTTGGCAGCTTTGGGAGGAAGAGCATGGCCGGTCTCCCTTCCCCAGGGGCTGCCGCAGCCCCTTGCAGTGCCAGGAGCACACCGGGTCCTGGACTGAACAAACCGCCTTCCCAGGCCCTGTTTCTTGGCAGCCCCGCGGGCCCCAAAGCCTGACAGGAGGTGGGTGACTCTTGGTGGCCCCCCTGTGAGCACCTCCTCACAAACATGGCCGGCACCTCCCGGAAGAACAACTCTTCTCCGCTTTGCTCTCAGTTTCTAGGCTGACAATTAGGCTACTGAAAAAGGACAATTCACAACAGGCCCACACAGAGAAGGCCTTTCATGTGCAAGAATGGCCCCGTCGTCCACATTAGCACCATTATGTCTTTATTTATAGGAGGTACTGTACTTGAGAATGGTCAGGCAGCATTGCTTTAAGAAGGGTGTTTGGTCATTCGATTTGAAGCACACTGAGTGGATTCATTGTCCCCAGGCCGCACAGGGCCTGGCCCAGCAGCCTGGGGTTCGGTCCAAGTGTGCTGAGTGGGTGGTGGAGCTGACAGGGCCTGCAGGGTTGCTCTGGCTGGCAGAGCCTCTGTGGTTGAGTCCGTGGGTGGCAGGGTCGGGGGAGGCGAGGAAGCTGTCTCATGGTGGTAGTCCGGCCCAGCCCAGCCTGAGATCCCTTTACAGAATGACACAGCAGTCCATGCGGGCGGTGGGGAGCCATTCTCACCGACTCACGCAAATCCAAGAGAAGCCTGGGTTCATTAATGATTTAAGGTTTTACAGTATTGGAAATGGCAGCCCCACACGGGAAGGACCCTGGGTTTTTGTAACCCTGGCTGTTGGCATGAATGCTGCATCAACCTGGGAGGACTTCCCACAAACAGTCTCTGAACTTCTCACACAGACACCTTGGCCTGAAGAAATTGTCTTCAGAGAGACCTGGTGTGGTTTTGGAGAGAGTGCAACCTGCAGCAGGAGCCTTCGTTCATGTGGTCCCATCTACCCCTCAACCCTGCCCTGCTCCACCACCTCAGGTCACTTCTTCCAGACTCCTTGGTCTGCAGTCCCTGCTGTGTTCCAAGGCACCAGAAGGCATGCAGAGGATGGTCAGAGTCTGGGGTCCCCTTCAGTTGAGGATCACACCGTGCAGCTGGCTCAGGCTCTAGGGATATCATTTGGATTGGGAATGCCTGGGTGTGGGCTCTCCATTCCTCCTACTGGCTGATGGAGCACTCAAGCCTACATTCAGGGTTACAGAAAACCATCGTCCTTCCCATGTGGGGCTCTTGTTTCTAATACTGTAACCTTAAATCATTAATGAACCCAAGCTTTTCTTGGAATGTGTGAAGTTGGTGAGAACAGCTTCCCACTGCCCAGATGGGCTGCTGTGTCATTCTGCAAAGGGTTCTCAGTCTAGGATGGGGCTGGTCTCTAAGCATCATGATCTAGGACATAAAGAGGATTGTTGGCCTCTCCACCCCTACTATTTGTTATTACTGCTGCTATTAACTATCACTTTGTTGCATTTCCTGAGCTCAGCACTTGACTTGGATGTTTTCATTTTATCTTCATAACCACCTATGCATTAGGTACTGTTACCACCATTTTGTAGATTAAGAAACTGGCTCAGAGAGGGCAAGCCAATTGCTCAAGGTCATACATCTAGAAAGAGGTAGAGCCAGGCCATGTTGCCTCGGAGGCCCAGACTCCAAGCTGCCTCAGCCCAGGCTTCTGGGTCCTTCTCACTGCCTCTTTCAGGTGTTTCTGAGTCATGAGCCATGGAAGAAGAAAAAGAAGGAACAAATCACAGGCTCGGGTATGCTCCAGGGGCCTCATTTTCTAGCTGCCTCCTCCCAGCTGGGCCTCCAGGCTTCCGTAATTCTGTAATATGGCTCCCTAGGGCCCACTTTCCTTTGCCTCCCTACATATCAGTAAGTCATTTCCTCAACTTTTTTTTTCCTTAGGGTTTTTAACCCTATTAGAAGAAAAAGTTTCCTTCACAGTGATTTATGTCTGCCTCTGCAGATCATTTTTAAAAGTGTTTCAGAGACTCAGAATTATTTTTGTTTGAGTATTAGATTTCTGTCTCTGCAAAATGTATAACCGTATGCTGTCAACCCTGGATATTGGCTTTGGTAGAGTAGCCACCCTGAATTTTTTAACCTAGATATTAATCAAGCATGCTGTCTCAGGACAACACAAACCTTAACTGGAGAAATGCTGAGAGAATAGGGAACAGGTTGAGGCTCAGGGATACACAATATCTGTCATCCCAGTTACCTCCATAAACCCACATTAGTAAGGAGTGAAACCGAGGCAGATGGACACAGGCTTCAGGGGAGGAGGAGAAGGGAGGCAGGACAAGTGGCTGAAACCTTCAACACAGGGCTGAGCCCTCAGGCCTCTTTATGAGAGTGGTGGAGCGCAGGATTGGATGCAGATGGCCTGGGTTCACATCCTGGCTGTGCCACTTGCTCACTGCTGTGTACCTTTGAGCAAGTAAGTTGACCTCTCTGTGCATCAGTTTTTGAGTCTGTAAAGTAACAGTACCGTCTTACAGGCTAGTTTCGAGGACTGAATGAGTGGATGTATACAGTACCCTGAGAAAAGTGCCTGGCACATGTTAGGTGCTCAGTGTTGCTGGAGACAAGAGACTGGTTTCAGAACAAATGGCTGGGGCTGTTTTTCATTCAGTGAATAACAGTAGTAATCCCTCTGTTTTATATAAGCAGAGAGGGTTGACAGGTCTGGTGAGGTGCCCACCTAAAATCAGAAAAGGTCCTTTCCAGCCACATCACAGGATTCAGGGAGATTATGTGATTTATTGTTTATTTAATTTATTTATGCCACGCTGAGTTCCACGCAGGGTCTGAGCTGTCTTCCGTCTGCTTTCTCTCCGTGTTCTGTTGCTTCTTGCTGAATGAGATTAGGGCAGGAATTGGCCCCAGTTCTGGAAGCTGGACTAGTCCTATCAGAGCAATCCCATTCTTTGTGTGTTTGCCTGTACTTGATGCATTGCTGTTGCCTTTGATTCCCTCTGCCTGGCGGGGGTGAGGGGTGGGGAGAGGGATTTGTCCACCTGCCATTGTGTATATCTGTGTCTTTTTGAAAGGCACCTGCTAACATGACTCTTTTTTTCTTTTAAGAAAGCCTCTCTTGTGCTGAAAAACTAAGGCCTTATCCAGTGGCAAAGTCCTCTGTAGGCCAGCCCGGTAGTGACAGCCGAGTCAGGCTATTACAGGCATTTCTGCCACATCTAAATTCCACAAAGAAGACATCAGATGGTGGCCCGAGGGTGCGTGTCATTATATACAACAGGGGATGTGGTTTAAGGACCTCATCCACCCCTCCCTGCCCCAGCTGCTCCCTTGTGGGACATTCTTACCCTCACGGTGGCCAGGATGTGGGTACATTTCAGGGGTCTGAAAATCTCTCCTGTAGTTGCCAGGCACCAGGAACTCCAGGCAGCCAGTGTGTAAGCCCAACCCTGCTGTCATCCCTGGCTCCTTCATCTCCCTCCCGCCCACATCCACTCTTTCTTCAGAGTCACCATCCAAGCACAAGATGATCCCATGCTGGTCATTCAGTGCTCCAAACTCCTGAGGGAGAACACTCTGAAATCGGTAGACATCATGTTTGATTGGGACAGTAACTTGCTGGGTCACCTCTTTCCTGTCACTTTGCCTCTTCTGCAAAATAGAACTGCCACCCACCATCCTCACTATAGTGCCACAAATGTCAAGTTTATGTAAATGCAAACTGCATTCAGGTCTATTCTGTTTTCCTTTCAAACACAGACACTTTAATGGCTTAAACCACTCTGACCCTGTAACTCTACAGGGTAGCGTTAGTTTTTTATAATTATCATCTTGTGACTGCTCATGAGAGACTCACAAAGCACTTGTGGTCCAACTGGACTGCCTCCATAACATGAGGATCACACACAGTCGATAACGATTAGTGCCAAGCCAAGAAAATGAGCATCCAATGACATCTGGACCAGGAGGAAAGCACAGGGCACTGGGCTGGAAGATGAGCTGTCCCAAGTGGCCCACTCCACCCGAGTGATGCCCTCCAGTTGACAGTCCCAGGCCTCCCCCCAGATAGTTGATTGCTCTTGCTCTCCATCCCAAAATCCCTGCCCAAGTTCATCATAAAGTGAATGGACCGACTCCTCTGCCGGGTGGAGTGATTCTGTCTTAGTCTCTTTGTTTTAAGATTGTGGATCAATGCTCCAGGAACTTTATATCTTGTACTGTTGGGTGAAAAATAAAGAGGGAAACTCTAGCTCAGGGGCCATTAGCCAGTACCGAGAAGGAAAATGGAGCTTGTCCTGCAGTCAGGTGAACAAGACAGTGATTTTGGTCTGAGTAGAACCACATGCAGTTGAGACGAAAAGCTCAAAATGTTTAAACAGCTGTAAATCCTATGAGCAGTGAAAATGTCCCCAACATCCTAGGAGGTTTGTTTTTGTTGTTGTTTAAACTGTAATCACTACAATAAACATTTTTCTATAGAGGATGAAAAATCTAAATTTGAACACTGTTGTCTGTATTCTATGTAATGGCTATGAGAATGGTGAGATTTTTGTTTTCTCTTAGGAATGGGAAATTCATCTATATTCCCCTTAAATTTTAAAAAATATATTAAAGAGGAAATTGTGTTCTCCCAATGAATAGTAACCTAGTAGAAATTATTTTTCCTATTAAAAATTATTGACATAAGATGTGGTAAAGTGTTTTCTTTTTTTCCTCCCACTGAGATGAACTTTTCCATATTTAAAATGGCATCTCAAGACAGCTGGGGAGTGATTTTTATACTAGAAATAAGGGATGACTGCGTAGTCCTACCTGGTTCAATTTATACCGTCTTCAAAATTCTGTTATTTCTTCTGCTAATATTTTGTTCTGTGGAACGCTTGCTGTGCTCCTATAGTGCCTAATAGGAAGCTTGATATACACTTTTAGCAAACCCACATTAGTTACTTTCTAAATGAATTTGAGCCCCTTCCCTTGAATGTAGACACTTCAATATGGATGCAAATGTTTCATGATAGAAATTTGATGATTATATTACAAATTCCAGTCGTACTTGAAGGGAAGCAGTTTGGTTGGATGTTGAACACAGGAATAAAATTCCACAGCTTCCCAAGGTCTAAGTTAGAACGTTAGTTGCCCCCAAAAGAGGGATTTATTTTTAAAGGGAAAATTTGTTTTTAAAAATCAGCAAGCTAATCAACCACGGCAGATTTTGAATCCCAGTCCTGACCGGGAAGCAGGAAAAAGAATTCTCAAATGTACTATTAAGAGGTGGCTGTGTATGTGGAGAATACAAATTGATTTTAACATTAGAATAAACACAGCATAATTTGAAATGCCAACCGAAAATACATATATTGTTTCCCCCCACCTATTATATATTTGTTGAGTGAACCTTGTCATTGCGCCTTTCGAAGGCAGTGGTGGCGCGTGTGCCTCGTCCACACATTCACAACAGATCCTCGCTGGCTGCCATGTTCGTTTGTGAAAAATAAAGGAATCTGAAGGTGATTCGTCCCATCGTGGGCCTGATAAATTAAAAATTTGCATATGTCTGACAGTAGTTTTGCAGTTCTAGGAAAGCAAATAAGAAAGTGGAAAGCATTTAAATTAAGTGTTGCCTCTAACAAAGCTTTTAGAAATGGACAAATATAAATGATATTGATTGATTTCAATTGATTTTTTAAAAATGTTTTATTCTGTGGAGTTTGGGAAGTGACCCAAAGCTTTGGGGAAGCTTGTGAGCGGCCAGAGTGCTGGTGGCTTTCTGTTTTTATAAAACCTCTAGCAAATAAGAACGTAAATGCTTCCTGAACATTCTCTGTTTTCAGGAGACCCGCATGAGAAAACAGCACCCGTAAGTGGGGACAATGAAGCAATCTGCTTTGTCTGCTTATAGGGACTTTAAATGGACGCTCCAGCTATAAAATACCAACAATCTCAGCAGGCCTCCTCTCCTCACTTCACAAAATTAATTTTTAGGACAGTGTCTTCTAGGGACTCAATCTTTGTGTGTTGTCTGCACCACAGATCTGCTCTTGCCTAATTTTCTTAAGCTGACCGATACTTTCCTGGAAACGATTGAGGAAAATGGTGTGGTCCTGGGTATTCATGGTACTGCCCACAAGGGCTCACTGGCCTGTAGGCTCCATGCCAGCCACCAGCCCATCATTTCTCAGTGAAAAGAACCTTTCAGCTCGGTTACCTCCTGGAGAGAGCTGATTTTCCAGCAGTCAGGCTTGATCTGGGTAAATAATTAGAGAGCTGGAGAGCGAAGACATCACCCTGGTGCTGTCTGTGATTCTGCTAATGTAGCCAGACCCTGTGATTCCGTCGCTGCTGCAATCTTAAGGCAGCCTTTCTCTAAAGCGCGGAGGGAGGGCGGGAGAGAGAGAGAGAAACAGCAACAAAGCCAGTTGCTTGCATTTGTCTTGAAAGAACTAATGACATTTTTCATTCTTTTGGTAAAACCAAGAAAACAGCTGCAGCTCTTTATCTGCATATAAGAAGGTGAATTGCAATATGCCTTCCTCTACCACCACCCTCACCTACCAAGACATGCATGCCCCAATGCAATTACTTTGGCCTATTGATTTATTTTTAAAACTGTATTGCCTCTAGTTTACTGGAATTTGCAGAGCTCTGGATTGTACAGGCAGATCACATTTCTCATAAAGCAGACCCTGAAGTGGTTGGTTAATAGCTTGTTCTTGAACTTTTGCAGCTGCTCATTAAAAGCCAATTAAAAAAGAAAAAGCATACTGGCTGTTGTAAAGTATATGTGTCTCTCTATAAATATCCATTATTCTAAAACTTTATCACATTTTATCCCATCCTTCTGCATGGTGCCCACGGACAAAGAAGAGCAAGAGTAAAGTATTGGGCAAACTATTCTGAGGTTCTAGTGAGATTCCCAATTTTTCTCTCATTTGTGTTCTCAGTTGTAACATCAATAGATAATATGCCATTAATTCTTACTGATTGAGAATCATGGTAAGAAGTCCCATCTGATTTATTGAAAGATAGCATTGTACAAATGGCGTTTCATTACTTTTGAAAAGCATATATAATTTTGAATGAATAAGAAGAAATAGAAAAAGGTAATTAAAATAATTAAGATTCACAACAGGTATGTTTAGCATGATTATATATTAACTACAAAGTTCCCTTAACAAATAATTGCTGGACCTAGAACTGGAAGACATATTGAAGAAACAAAGGCCATTAGCTTAGGGGGCCTTCCCAGACAAGTGTGGAAGACCCTGATTATCAGGAAAGCTGGAAGTCAACTCTTCCCCCACCTAGGCTGGCCTACACAGATTTATTCATCACAGACTCAAAATCAGTGAGTTCTTAATATAGAGTTGAATGAATACACACTTTTCCAGCAAATATTAGTTGAATCTTCCATAGATGTGTGATGTGGGATGCTTCAGTCACCAACATATCAGGACTTGCTGGATGTCAGTGTAGGACAAACCTAGATGGTCTCGGCCCATCTAGGGTTAAATGACCCTTGAGCCAAGGAGTACGGCACAGTCACACTTTGTATTTCTCCCGCTAAGAGTGTATTCAGACTATATGTCCAAACTCTATTTTTTTTAATTTTTTTACCCATTTCATAAAACAGTTTGTCTTCAAACTAAAAGCAGTGATAGTTGATTGATGTTAAACATAAGACCTCTGAATGGACTGAAGGGAGTCCTTTTCTCCCTCTCTTCCTTCCCTCCCTCCCTCTCTCCTTCCCTCCTTCCTTCCCCCCTTCCTTCCTTCTCCCTCCCTTCTCCCTCCTTCCCTCCCTATACCCAAGGGGCTTTTAAAGGCTCTTCTGTGGCTGGGCTGAGGAAGATGTTTGGGGACTAGCCGCCAGGAGAGTGCATGCGTCAAGAAAGATCATGGGGTGTCGGGTATTGGGGGGCCCAGGAGACTGCCAGGCACATTCTGGTCTGGCATAGGAGGATTGGGAATTTTTTTTTGGAGAATCATGGGGCATGACTGTCCCCCTATCATGGGACAATGTCAGGACTGTGGTATTTTAGGTGTCATAAAAGGAACCTTTGGAGAAAAACAACATGTAGGAACCCTTTCTCGTAATGCCACTTGCAGGTTACAGCTTTCAAAGCAAAGCTAGACTCCGGCCCTGCCCGGGGTAGGAAGTCTTTGTCTGCCTGCGCGCCCGAGCGCTCCCGGCTTGGGATTGATTTTTGGCCCCCGCTGCAGCAAGTTGGGGGCTGGTGAGGAGTGTAGCGGTGACTGGGGGCGGAGTGCGGACTCGCATCCGCTGTACCAGGAGCCCACTGCCACCTCGGGATTTTTTTTTTTAACTTGGAATTTTCATATGACAAAAAAGAAAGAGGTTTCTCCTCAATCTAACGGAGCCATTAACATCTATTAATAACGCCGACAGGGTAAGTAACGGAGTCGCGCTCCTCGGGGTGATCACCGGGCTGCGTGGTCCTCGGCCGGCCTCCGGCATCCGCTGCCCCTGTGCGCTCCGGGCCGGATGCGCACGGGCGGCGCGAGGACCAAGCCCGGCTGCCGGCCGCCTGCTCCTCCCCTTCCCTAAGGTAAGGGGTCGTTTTTACACTCACCAGAGCTCCTGCGGGCTGAGCTCGCCCCCTCCCCCGACTTCTTTGCGGGGCATTTTCTCTTGCGGGTGTATTACGTGTCATTTCTCACGGGGCATTGCCTGCCGCTTTCCTGCAACTGTCCTTTCGGATTTGGTGATCTGGTCCCGCACAGAGGCTCTCCTAGGAGGTGGTGCCCATGCATATTCATTCTGTGTAGTAACCGGCTGGCCGTCTTGCCATTGCAGGCTGATTTATTGATTTATGTAGGAAGTGTGTTTTATTTTAGTAATTAGGGAACCCTGAATTCATGGGAACCGTCTGCACTTCGCAGGCATGTTCATTGCTGGGCATGAAAGACAAAGGTTGTCGTGCACCCCGCTACATTTTCTAGCTAGTGACCATTGACTTTGTTGTTTTGTGGAAGGCTAATTAGGAATGGAATATTTTTTTTTCCCAGAGGAATCGCTGAAATAAATATTTGTGTTTATAAAGCACATAGCTTTTTTTTTTTTTAAATAACATTTGACAGGTAAATACTACTGAGGTGTATTGTAAAGATTGGACAGTGAGGTGTGTTGTTTCAGTTTAGGGATGATTCTGGGATTGATGTTATGTCTGTGGGATAGTCACTGGTATGCTCCCATCAAGGTACATGAAAATAAATGCTGTCTTTTCATTACAAAGAATACCACAGTGAACAGGGAGACATCCCTTCAACTGTGTTTTCTATATCGTTATTTTATTCTTCAACTTTGGTTTTCTTCTTCCATATCCCTCTATCCATCCATACCCAACCCCATCATTAAAAAAAAAAAATCATCTCCACAGACTCTGTTATTTTTCAGGAACTCTATTATGCCTGTAAACTTGACCTGGATTGTGTTACTAATTTGGTAGGTTATTTTGTCATACAGGAAATCACAGCCTATGGGTCGATATGTGCATATGAACCCCTCAGCTAAATTATCTAAATTGTTTTTAAAAGATATTTTTAGGCCAGTGAACACTTAGCAAAAATATCTTTACAGATCTCGATAAACCTATTTTTAGTGTCAGTACTTTAAAAGCTTGCTCAACCCAACCGGTTCTAATCGATGTAAAATGTGCTTCTAACAAAAGATATTTATATTGTTGTTGATGAAATTATTCTAAATTTCCTTTATGGAAATAACTGATCTAACAACAATAGAAATTTTACTGTGTGAAATACTACTCTGATTTTTAACTCTAGAAAATGTATGCATTTATTATATTTTTAGAGGAAGGAGCTATGTAAGAATGGATAACTAAAGTACAGTAACATTTGTTCTGGGTTCCTGTTTTCTGTAAACTTGCATATTCTACTTGATATACTTCTATCACTTTTAACAAAGCCACTTAATTTTTCATATACTTTGAATTTATATTATATATTAAATAGATGAATATAATATGCATATATACACATATGATTTAATCTATGGATAGAAATGACAGCCATTAGGATGAGAATAATGAAGCATCTGCCTCTATGAGAAAGAGCGCAAGAGAGAAACCACCCCAGATCGATAACTTGTAAGTAACCGGCATGAAAAAGGGCCAAAAAGCTTTTCTTTTCCTTCAGTTCTTAAATACGCTTTTCCTGGTGGTATCATATTCATGTTGGAGTGATTAAGTAAAAACAAGAAGACAGAACATTTAGTTGTTTTTATTTTGTACATTTACTATAAAAAATTTTGAAATGCCTTTATCGTCTGCTGAAAAGTAATCGTAGAATTGACATTATTGCAGATGGTGTGAGAATAGATTTTTAAGAGTAATGATAGTAGATATGAGTTGGAATGTAATTGTTAAGCTTAAGGAAAAAAATCTAGCATGTAGATACGGAGTGTGTTTGGTGTCTTTGTGCCTGTTTTATAGAAGGCACGTTACCTTTGTCTTCGAACTACAGCACTGATGTATCACATGTGGAAGGAATGTGTAACGACTTAACACAGCAATAATACATTTAGCCTAGTAAGCAGTACATAGATCTTTCTGAGGTCTTGAGGATAGTAGAAACTTACCACAGAGAATATAAGGAATGAAAGAATTAAAGTGATGCTGGGCTGACTGCATCCTGAGCAAAGAGATATTGTGCCTTGAAATGTGAATTTTTGAGTGAGCAGACAGTACGCACTCCCCTGCCCCACCTTTAGTGGCACTGTGTCTACATGGCCTTTTGTTTACTGTAGGTAAGAGTTGGCACTAAATCCCTGGGGATGATTATGGTGTGTATATATACAGTCTTTTACTGATGGTCTGAATTCTTTCGTGGTCCTACAAAATACATTCATGTAAACACATTCGTTAAATAGTAACCCAGGAGAGCATGTGTTCGTGAAGTCCATTTTAAATTCATGTAAAAGACTATAATGGAATTTTGAAAACACCACTACAAACCATTACCCTTCAGATCACTAGCTGAGACTTTTTTAACCTAGAAAGTGACCTTTTGTCTACCAGAAACTCTTGACCATTAAAAAGCATTTTTGTTTGTTTGTTTAGGCTTCTGTTCTGAGGAAAAATAGCAAAGTGGACTATCTCTCAGTATCAGAAACATTTGAGACAAACCTCCTATTTGAGGTTTGACTTTGAGGTCAAACTGTTGGTTCAAGGATTCTCTAACAAAAATACTTTCCTCATTTTGATGAATAATTAAAAGGTAGCTGTTTAATAGAAAAGCCTATACCCAAGCAATGGTATTGTTTCATGGTCTGTTGTGGTTGAATCAAGAAGCAGGGGAAAGTCCCTTCTACTTTGTAGATGCTGGTGATCATTCCTTGTTTATCAAGGGTGAGGTTGGGAATGAAATTACTGTGGAGTGTTAGAAATTATATGTGTAGGTATTTACTGATACACAAATCTATGCATTGTATTTTTAAATGTGGCCAAAAGTAAGATGGAATTCTTCTAGTGGCTGTGTGTGGGCCTGGAGCATTCTTGTTACCCCACTAGGATGTCTTGAATTTCCCTGAGAAATTAGATGGAATGAAAAGACCTGCCCACGCTGGTAGAGTGGACCTCCATTTGTAGCCAGTATTTGACATCTAGCCACCTTTTAGTCAAAACTGTCTGTGGTCTCACTTTAACATTATTATTTGGGGATCAGGATGATTCTCTCCCCAAAAGAACTATGTCTTCTATGTACTTGAAAAGGGCCTGATTTGGGTAGTGTTTCGCAAAACTCTGTTCCAGAGAGACCGTAAAATACCTTAGTGGTTTCTTCTTTATGTAATTTACATATTTTAAGCACTTTATTTCAGGTCAGTGGCCTATTTTGCTACTCTAGATGATTGACCAATGTTAACAAACCCGACATATCTTGGAAAGAATAAATTAAGAACTGCTCCAGGAAGCCCCAAAGGCCCTCAGTAACTAGTTTCTAACAGATTCAAGGAAAAATCCTCTTACCCTTTCTTCAAATTTTATCCCAAATACAGTGCCCTACTGGTTGATAATCAATAATGACTCATGAGGGACTTGACTTGCAATGAGGTTTCATTGTCTCTCCCCTACACAGGATTTCTCCCTGACAGTCTCCAGGCGACCGAGGAGTAAAACAAATGCTTTTCCTCTGTGCTTCAAGGATTACAACATGAAAATCAAAGTGTACAATAGCATCAAGGTATTATTTAATTATTAGACAGCTTATGGTTTTTGAAATTAAGTGGTAATAGTAGCATCGTGGAATATCTAAATATGCATGGCAAACACTGGATGCTAGATGTGGTTACGCAGCCCAAAGATAAACTTTTGTGATATATTCTCATGCATATATTATAGCATAACCTTCACACCATTGCAGAACTGTCATATGCACCTAAGTAAAATGTGGATGGGTAGGAAAATAAGAATGTGTGCCAATCTGGTCTGAGTGCTAAATTAGGCTTGGAAATTGACCAGTCTGCCTTTTACTTAACTCCAAAATCCTTAAGACAGGGACCTGATGGGGAAGCTAGTTATATGGAACAGATACACTAGTTACACACTGTAGTCACCTCTTTTGCAGATCCCCTTCTCCTGTCCTGAAGAATTTCCCTTCTTCCAAGCAAGCTAGAGGTAGTAGGAGAAACAAGAGCAAGGGAGGCAAGCAGTGTTGTTGAGGTCCTTCCTCCACTGTATCGCGTCTGAGCATGTAACCTGGTGTTGCCAGGGATGTAGAAGGGGAGTTCGCTGTGTGTTGGCACAGCATGAGTAACCCAGCAGCCAGGAAAGTGGTGGAAGGGAAGCAGTAACTGAGAAATCATTTCCTCTGGGCTGTGGGAGTTAAAGGGCCATGTGAGACCCCTCCTGTTATGCCTCCACCACCAGCTACCTGGAGGGTTGGATTTCTCTTCCTAGTTCAGCAGACATGCTCCCTGACTCCTTCCTGGAAGATACCATTGTGGTTGCAGGCCCAACATTCTTAGGATGTTGCTCTTGGTCACAATGACAGTCCAGTAGAACTGGAATCAGGTTGAGCTGTATGAAATTGCCAGTGAATTCGGCCATTTCTGACCTATAAAAATGAGAGTTATTCATCTCCCTATTTCTTATCTTGCTCTACTTCTTTGCAGAGCAACCAGATCATGTAATTCCCCTGCCTAAAAATTCCCACTGGCTTCTCAGGGCACTCAGAATAAAATCCAGGCTCTTTACCTTGGCTTCCTCAGAGGTCCTCCAGGAGCTGGCCCCTGCCTGCCCTTCTCCATCTCCCTGCTCTCCTTCAGGACACTGTTCCTCCCAGGCTGTTTTCCCAGTTATTCCTAGAACTCACCAGCTGTTTTGTGCCTCAAGATCTTTGCATTTGCCCCTTGCACTCCACAGCTGGCTCATTCTCACAATTTAAGCCTCAATTCAAACTTGATCTGCTCAGAGAGGTTGTTCCTGGTCCTTATATCTAAAGGAAGCCTTCCACATAACCCCATTAGCCCATTTTATTTTCTTCCAAGTACCTTATTCCTAACTAAGATACTCTGTTTTTGTTTTATAAAGACGAGGTCTCGCTGTGTCGCTCAGGCTGGCCTGTCTTGAACTCCTGGCCTCAAGCAATCCTCCCTCCTCACCTTCCCCAGTAGCTGGGATTACGGATGCAAGCCACTGTGCCCAGTTGAAATTCCCTTTTTTATTGGCTTACTTCTTAATGGTTGTTCCCTTTGTGACAGTGGAGGAAGGAGCCAGCACGTTGCCTGTCTTGTTCTCTGCTGTGTCCCCGCCGACCTGGAGCACAGTAGGTGCTTAGTAAGCATTTGTCGAGTGAACATATTGGACACCTTTGTGCACCACTGCAGCCTCTCAGCTTGTAGTCATTGCAGAACCTAGTTATAAGCAGCTTCCGGAAGCTTCTGGCAGCTTCCCTCAGGCACAACCAGGGGTGCCCTCCCAGGAGGAATTATTCCTGCCTCTCACTTCCTGCCCTGTGCTAGCCATCACCCTGGAGTAGGACCCTCTCCAGTGAGGGCTGGCAGAGATCTACTTTCCCCATTCATCTTCTACTGATAGTTCTGAAACCCATTTGTTTAGGTTCCCCAGATTGTCCTTGTAAGATCCAGTCCAGTCACCCAGAGTGGCAGCCAACCCAGTCTTGCCTTCTGTACTTCCGTGACCTCCTCCCCCATCCCATTCTCCTGTCCCCAGTCCTGCTAAACTGCCTGCCTGCCAGCCACTGTTGTAGGCAGTGCTCTTGGGGGAACCCAGACTAACAAATGGGATGAGCACCATTGCAGAGGCAAAGAAGGTACAATAGGTTTCATGATCTTTTTCTTAAAATATCTTATTCAATAAATTGCTATACTATCCAGTCTATCTGGTAACAGCTAAAAGTTAATAAGAACTTACAGTTTTAAGTCAAAACATTTAATCCTCATGGCAACCCCATGAGGTATCGTTCCCATTGAACAGATGAGGAAACCGAGGCACAGTGACACTGAGTAACTGGCTCAAGGTCCCACAGCAGTCAGGGCAGAGCTAAGTGCAGGCAAGCTAAGTGCAGGCGAGCCATGACCACTGACTCTCTTAACCTCCTTATATGACCACACTCTCCTGGCTTTTGTTACCCACAGCCTCAGTCCCTCCTTCTGATCCCTCTATCTCTGCTGTTTTTCTTTGCCTGAATCCTTAAGTGTCTCAAAGTGGCATGCATATCCAAAACACTGGGAGACCATGATCTAGCGTAATAATTCATTTTTCCCCATTGACTACAAGAGTTAACTTGTGACAGGACAAGCAGGAGCCTACACAAAGCCGACCCCAGCATTCTGACCAGCTGTGTGGTCCCTCTTTCACCCTAAGGATTCCAGTTCTGTAGTTCAGCACAGTAGTGAGGGCTTTGGTGATGGAGTATCTGCACTGCCCTGTCCAGCCTTGGGAGCTGGGACGAGCCCCTTCACCATTCCTTCAGCCCCATTTCCTCTTCTCTCCTCACAGTACCCACCTCACAGCATTCTAGGGATTGAACATGACAAGGTTTGTGAAGTCCTGAAGACACTCAGCTGCTGGCAAGCACTCAGTAGACGGTGGCCAAGATTGCTCTTTTTGTGGTAGTTATGGGGTGAAGACAGGACTTGAGGTGGGCTGCCTCCAGGGGAGGGGCCCATCTTCTCTATTGTACCTTTGAAAACACTATCTGGTTTCTCCCTGCCTCTAAGCCAGAGAAGATGGAAGTGCTAGATGGCAAGGAGACACCATTATTTTTCCTTTCCTCCCCTCCCTAAACTCCCTGCTACTCTGTCTAGACCTGCCATGGGTTCTGCCTTTTGTTCTAGGCATCTGGAACCCTAGGCATGATCCCCTGTCTTCTCACGGCCTATGTCATGTCTGCGAGACAGGTGGTCTTGCAGGGGGAAGCATAGGTGCAGTCTGTCTGTGAGGTCCTGGTGCCTGCTTGGGCAGCCCCCATGGGACTGGCCCCTGTGAGGAGGCTGGTTGAGGTCTGCGCATCATCCCACACTATTGGAGGCAGAGTCTCCAGAGGCACTTCCAGAGCAGATGCCAGGCTATCAGGCCAAAGGCAGAGGGAAGCTGGGGCCTGACTGGTACTCTCCAGGCCATCTGATTCCTCTGTAGGGACCCTGTTACCCACTGTGGGTAGGCTTCCCAGCCAGAGTCAGGCTCATCTCCCCCATCTGTGAAGGGGTGAAATCAGCACAAACTGGTGACAAATGCACTTAAACGTTTCCTTCCCAGTCCACGCACATGCAGGTAGATGTGCTTTCTGCACACTTTCTGATTAGAGGTGATGTAGTGTACTACATGTACATACTACATACATACTACATAGTATACTATACTACATGTAGTATTGTAGTTTTTGATTGTTTTTTATATTGAGGGTGTTGCCCACCCAGGGACATGGGAACTGGAGGGTGTGCATTAGCTTCGAGCAGAACTGAAGTGGCTTCTTCTGCCACTTGGCCCCCTGAGTAGCAGGTGAGCCACCTGGAGGCCAGTGGTTATGATAGATTGGCACACATCACACTTCCTTTCAGCGTTCATTTATGAGGACTACCAATCTCCTTCAATGCATGGGACTCTTCACTTGACAGATATTCACTGTCCAGACACAGGGCGCTGATGCATTAGAGAAGGAGTATTTCAGGGTAGCTTTAAATGATATCCTGTTGCTGCTGTTTATAAAACCAAGGAATAATACATCAGGCAAAATTGATATTGAAAATAAAATATCTTTTCTTGCCAGTCCCTTCCTATGGAAAAGGTAGAACCTTTGAATAGGCAATGGATAGATTGTTTTGGTATCTCTTATTACTTTGGATTTCTAATGTAAAACCAAGTCATGCTTTGAGAAACTAATTTTCCAACTTTGTGCTCAACTCTAATGGAAGGTAGCAGGGTCGTTATTGAGCAAAAGTGACCAGAACAACCATTTTTCTTCTTCTATGTCTTCTATTATCATGCCCAGAAAAGAACACTTTAAAATAACATTGTTTTTCCATTTGAGTCTCTTTAAATCCTATTGATTCAAATAGCCCATTACCCATTATTGTAGAGGACTCTGTTGACTACCTTCTCAGGGCGTTTTCTTTAATATCATCTTTAAATCTTGCTTATGATTTTGTTGTTCTCTTACTCATCAGCATGTCAAGTCAGGTGTCCCCAAAGCAAGGCTTTTATCTTTCTCCTTTGGCGGCGGCATGTCCATCATTGTACAGGGCTGTATGTGTTTCTGCTGACAGCTAGAGGACAAAGCCAGCAACATCTTTTGAGTAAAAATCTGCATGTAGTCTAAAGATCTTTTGTAGATCCGCCTTTATAGTTCCTTTTCTAGGCTTCATAGTTCCAGTTTATTTGTAACTCCATCTTCGTCTTACTTGAGGAAATGTCACTGTGTTTTCAAGCCCACAGGAGAACTAGGTCAAGGTTTTTAGATCTTTTGCTTTGTTTGTTTTTTCTTTTAATCATATTTTCTTGTTTCTAAAAACTTAAAAGTGAAAAGGAGAAGCAAGAATATGGAAAAGTAAAACCGTTAATTGGTCCTCAGATTAGAAGTGCAAAATTACCAATAACATAACATATCTGTGTAAATATACAGAACTGGGACTGCCATACATAATTTATTCAAATGCTTTCTTCATTATTCCCTGTTCACTTTCAAAAGAAGGAAGTGAATTGGCCTTGTGCACTGTTCAGAGTCACTTTGCATATGAAATGGTTGACTTTTTCACCCCTCTTCCATTTGATTCTTTGTCCATGTACAGTACCATTCTAAAATCTATCAATTCCTCTTGGTCATCATTTAAAATTCATATTGATATCAGTATAATGTGAATGAAATGCTTTACAAATTTGCATTACGATGGGAAGACACAAAGTAGGCTGGCTTAGGTTACCCTATGCAGACTACATGGGTACCTCTGTTGGCTTGATTCCCAGGGTTGTGGTTTAAATCTGGACCAGGAAGAGTTACCAGATGAGGAGATTATGGTCAATCAAGAAACACTTCACTGGGAGATGATGGATAAATGGAGAGACAGTGGAGGAGAGCGTCATATGGAGCTCCTAGTGCTGTGATCACCCAGAGATCCAGGAGTTCCTAAATGGAGGTGAGGTACATTGGAGACCAGCTGGGAATGAATTTTTAAAAATTTTGAGACAGGGTCCCACTCTCTTGCCCAGGTTGCAGTGCAGTGGTGCAATCATGGCTCACTGCAGCCTCGACCTCCCCAAGCTCAGGTGATCCTCCCACTTCAGCCTCCCAAGTAGCTGAGACTACGAGGCAGGGCTTTGCCCCAGGCTGGTCTTGAACTCCTGGGCTCAAGTGACACTCCTGCTTCAGCCTCCCAAAATGCTGGGATTACAGGCACGAGCCACTGTGTCCAACCAGGGCTGATTATTATACGTTCAGATCCCCAGGCCACCCCTTCACACACCCGAGGTTATCATTCAGTAGGTCTGAAGGTGGGCTTGGTGTTCTGTATTCTAACGACTCTGGTGACTGACGAGCAGCCTGATTTGGTTTCTTAGCTTCGGTTTCCACATCCCTAAAAAGAGGGTAATAACATCTATTTCACAGAGTTGTTGGCAGGAACTGAAAGAATGTGTGGGAAAAGGCCCTGGGAACCGTGAAGTGAGACAGACTAGGACGTGCTGAATTAGTAGGTTTAATTCTCAGCCTCCTTCTAAAGGAGTCTCTACTCTCCACCCCAGACTGAGGCCCAGGCCCTGACCATGGGTCTCAAGATGCCGAAAAATATTTTATTCCCAGTAGGATCCCGTTTTCAGTCTTCCTCTTCCCACAACAAAATGCAAGGAAAGGCCTTCTAGCTCCCTAACTCTGTTCTCGTTCTTAGATCTCAGCGCAAAAGGTGCTTCTTCAAGGGAACCTTCTTTGTGTTGTTGTTTAAAGCAGTCCAGTAAGAAAGACAAAGTTCCCTATGGCCAAGAGATTGTCTGTTCTCTCTTGTATCCCCAAAACCCTAGCTGTGTCTGGCACACAAAAATATGTGCATGATCAATACAGGGAGGAGGGAGG
This sequence comes from Symphalangus syndactylus, assembly GCF_028878055.3. Classification (NCBI taxonomy): domain Eukaryota; kingdom Metazoa; phylum Chordata; class Mammalia; order Primates; family Hylobatidae; genus Symphalangus; species Symphalangus syndactylus. Next base: position 116,888,537 of record NC_072423.2, on the reverse strand, counting down.
AAGGAAGAAATCAAGGAATCAGGTACTCTAAATAGGATTCAGCTTTGTGCCTTATTTTGTAACTTGTCAATCAACCCAAAATAAGGAGGCAGGGAAGTTCATCCACGTATTCCCACTGCCACCATCTCCCTGAAGCTTTAGCCATTCTACTGTTGAACTCATTATCTTTTCTCTAGGTCCACTCCTGTGTCCCCATCTCCGTTAACAGCACAGCCAGCCATCAGGCTGTCCAAGTCACAGATCTTGGCATCATCCTTGAGTTTTCCCTCTCCCCCACTGCCTGAGGCCCGTCTATTCTGCTTCTATCACTTCTCTGGTTCCATGCATAGACTCTGCAAGTTTGGGTTCAGAACTACATGGTGATGGGGCCATTTACACCTGGTAATTCAGACAATCACTCTCAGGCCTTTCCCACAGGCCTTGCCTGTTCAGCCTTTGTCATCCCATTCCAGGTCTCAGCTTCCCACGGGGTCTCCCTGCCTGCAGCCACAGATGTGATGATCTCTACCTTGCATTCTTCTAACACAGTTCTCAAAGATGGGGTGAAGGTGGAAACCTGGTCCTTGAGAGCTGTAGGTGACCCAGGGACAGGGGCTGTGTAGTTTAATGTAGAGTTTTTAATATTGTCATTTTATATTTGGAAATGGGAAAAGAACACAGGCAAGCTGGTAGGCTTGTGCAGCAGAAACCAAAGGACACTACCCCAACTCCCCTAGTGCACGCACACGTGTGTGTGTGTGTGTGTGTGTGTGTGTGTGTGTGTGTATGTGTGTTTGTGGTGGGGGTGCATTTCAGAATCTCTCGGGGGAGGGCGTGTGACTTTTTGGGTTACTTTTATAGTAAGGGAGCATGGATTTAAAATGGCCGAACAGTACTGCATTAATGGCTCTCAGTTGCTCCAGCAAGGGCTTGCCGTTTCTAGGGGAAAGGAAAAGGGATGCTGCACAGCCTCAAAACCTGCTACCCAGCCCACCTCAGCTGCACCCTACATACAGGGCATTGCCATTGAGCATGCATCTCAGATCTGAAAGCTGAGTCTCCAGTGGGCAGTGAGAAAGAACTGGTGCACCCCCATGTTCCTGGCATGGTTGTCCAGTTCTGCAGCTGGCATTCCTAGCCCAGTCCAGGTGGGCACCCCCACTCAGCCTGCCTTTGCTGCAGAAACTCCCTCCACTCACGTGACCATTCAGCCACTCCAGAGTACTCACCTCTTCTAAAGAGGGTCTTAAGCTGGATTTTGCCAGAGGTGGGAGGCAGGCTGCCAAGGCACGAAATCTGCTGGCTATCCCCAGTCCACACCTCTGGCCAAGATTCCCAGATCCCCGTCAGTATTGTGACTTCTTCCTCTCCAATATCACCAAGCCCTGTAATTCTTTATCATAGGATGTTGTAGGTCTCATGGTACAGGTAATTTCTGTTATTCATGCCTGTCTTCCTCACTCAAATCTGATCTCCTTAAGGATAGGAATCTTGGCAAATCCAGCTTTGTGTCTTTAGCACCCAGCACGGTGAGTGGTACACTAAATAAAGACTAGGTGGATGGGTGGATGGGTGGGTAGGTGGATGGATGGATGGATGGGAAAGGAAGAAAAGAATCATTCCTGGTAATTCATGAGATGAATAATGACAGCATTTGCAGTTTTCATGAAAGACAGAGGCCAGGGATACTTCTCTCCTGAAAAGCTCCTTTTGAATATAAATGTAACCACCACAGCCCAGATTGTAAATTGTGAAAAGATCAAAAGCTTTGAAGCCCACCTTTTTTTTTTTTGGTACAGTCTTGCTCTGTCGCCCAGGCTGGAGTGCAGTGGTGCAATCTCAGCTCACTGCAACCTCTGCCTCCCAGGTTCAAGCCATTCTCGTGTCTCAGCTTCCCAAGTAGCTGGGATTACAGGTATGTACCACCATGCCCGGCTAATTTTTGTTTTGTTTTGTTTTGTTTTTGAGATAGAGTCTCACTCTGTCGCCCAGGCTGGAGTGCAGTGGCACGATCTCAGCTCACTGTAGCCTCTGCCTCCTGGGTTCAAGCGATTCTCCCACCTCAGCCTCTCGAGTAGCTGGGATTATAGACGCCCACCATTATGCCCGGCTAATTTTTGTGTTTTTAGTAAAGGCCAGGTTTCACCATGTTGGCCAGGCTGGCCTCGAATGAAGACCTGCACAGTTACTGTCTGTGGGAAATCAGCTCACGTAACTGGACCTTTTCATCAGTGCGCCTTTCCTGTCCTGTCCCTGGAATTGCGAGGTGTCCCCCATGTCTGCTTGTCCTTGCTTTCCCACACTTTTCTTGAGATCGCTGCCCTTTTTCTAGGGGTGTGTGAAGTAGGCTCCCCAAGCCCATGGCGGCTCCTGGGTGGGGTCGGATCTCAGCCTGACCTGATGTCTGAGCAAGGGTGAGGCCAGCACAATGGACAGACACAATGTGGCTGTGGGCTGTAGGGTGCACCTTGTTTGGTGGGTATAGGAAGCTTTTAGGGTACTGGCTTTCAGCCACTCTGCCTCAATAATTAAATAGTCCCTCCTCCCCCAGTGTCTCATGGTGAGGTTGCAGGGATAAGAGGGAATTCGCTTTTTGGCCTTCTTTAATATTATCCCTTTAAGGAACATTAGACATTATGATAGAAAAACCAAAAATCAAAGATGACATTCTATTTCAGATCTTTTTTAAAAGAGGGAAGGTATGACTATAAAATCCCACTCAGTAAATGTACTTATAGCTACAGGAATTTAATATTCTTTTTATTTGAAGGTAAACTTCAATTTCTCGTTATTTAAATTCGGAAATCTTAGGCTGTCGCCAACATTTCAGACAATTTACTGTTTTACAAAATAATATTAATGATAATAAGACAACAGTAAGATGATCCTGAATGATTCTCTAACTGTATGTTACATTAAAAAAAATTGTTTAGAGGCTGGCGTGGTGGCTCACACCTGTAATCCCAGCACTTTGGGAGGCTAACACAGGCTAAGCCCAGGAGTTTGAGACATGCCTGAGCAACATGGAGAAACCCCATCTCTACAAAAAATACAAAAAAACTAGCCGGGCGTAGTGGTGCACACCTGTAGTTCCAGCTACTCAGGAGGTTGAGGTGGGAGGATTGCTTGAGCCCAGGAGGTCAAGCCATGATCATGCCACTGCACTCCAACCTGAGTGACAGAGCGAGACCCTGCCTCAAATAATAATAATAATAACAATAGTAATAATAGTTTAGGAACAAGGTTTTTTTTTTTCTTTCATGGAGAAACTTCTCTTGTAAAATTCTAAAATGATTCTGAAGGCTTTTTTCTCTTTCTCTGTTGTCTTTCATTTTCCATTCAGACTGCAGAGGCCATTCCTTTTAGGCTTTTAGTCAGCAGTTTCAATATTCTTCAAATCCAGTATCCAGCTTTTGTGTCTTGGGGTTGGAGTCAAAGGCTCTGTTGTGATGTTTTTCTGTTCTACAGCAATCACCATGCCCTTTGGAGAGTGAAGTGCCTTAGTGAATGCCTCATTTCTATAACATCACCACTTTTTACAAGAGCTATGTGGCACACATTCATTTTTTACTATGTGTTTTTCTCTAATTCTAAAAGGAATATATGTTCATTTTAGACAATTTGGAAAATACAGAAAACTGTGAAGGAAAGAGAAGCACCAACCATAGTCATACCCCTTAGGGATATGACTGATAATCCCTTCACCTAATTCCCCTAGTCTTGGTCCGTACAGATATGAGCCATAAATTCGAGGTCAACCCTACATACAGATTTATATCCTGTTTTCTTCCCACTTTTCCTTTTATTTTGAGCGTGTTCTCATATTAAGCATCCTCTGAACACAAATGTTAATAGATAAATAATATTCTACCATGTGGAGCTACCTGAATTTATTTAATTGTTCACCTACTGCTGAATGTTTAAGTTGTTTCTGTTTATCACGAGAATGAATAGCGGTTGTGCATTGTTAGTAAATCTTCATGCCTGTCTCTAGCTATGCGCATCTGCTCCTGTAACTTTTTTATTTGAGGTCTATTGTGCGAGCAATAAAACACACAGACCGTTAGTGTACGTACTTACATATGGACACACCTATGTGATATGCCACATCAAAGGCTCCTTTTACATTTCCCTATACATTAATTTTGCATTCGTTTATGGGTATTCAAATACAAGCAGTTGCGGGGGACTTTTTATGTATGATCTCATTTTATGCTTGTGGGCACCCTCTGATGGAGATATAGCTGTCCCACCTTTCCAGTTGAGAATTTTAAGACTCTCAGTCACCTGAATAGGCTGCCCAAGGTCATATAGCAAGTCAGGGTGAAGTCAGAATTAGATTCGAGTTTTGCCTGCACCCAGAACTTTAATTCTGCATATTTTCTCTTAGATAATTAAAAATAAAAGCTGCCAATATCCTTTGATAGGACAGGAAACCATTGGATTTCATTTTGTTTGTTTTTCCCTTTACGACTACACTTGGGGATCAGTAACTGACCACATACCTTCTCCTGTTTGTAGCTTATGTAGAGAATTGGCATTGCTGCTTTCTGGTTTTGGTCATGCATTTTGCTTAGGGCTGGAATGCACCGTTGGCTGTCATCGAGTTACAAGCCCTCACCTACCCACTCACACCCCTCCCACAGACTCAGGCTTTCCCCAGTTCTGTTACCAGAGAGGAACACTTCTGAGCACAGAAGCTGATGACAGCCACTTAGCAAGTTGTTTTGGGCTCTGTTGCCAAAGCACAGGGAGAGACAACCTCAGTTAAGGTGCACAATTTAGATTGGAGGCATGGGAGAAACTTCTGGTCCATTTTTCCAGCTTGCCTAATTTACAAAAATGACACTGAGTCCAGTTGCTTGCCTGGGGAGACAGGCCATTAAGAGCAAGCCTGAGACTGGAACCCCAGGATGTCTGCCTCCCAGCATCTCATCGGGTCAGTGGACACATGTTTAGGGTAGAGGGCCCGGGCCTGTCAGATGTCACCACTCCTCTTGAGGACACAACCTGATTAAAGGCAGTCAGGTTGAATGGCATCCCAAGTGCATTCCCACTGATGGGAAATTTAACAAGATGGAAAAAATTGTCTTACCCAGAACTCCTCAGTGTATGTGGTTAGGAGGACTTCTAGGGCAAGGCATTTGGGGTAGGATGGGGTGAAGACTCACCAGCCCCTCAAGGAGCAGGCTAGATTAGGTAATCCGTGAACTGGCATGCAAGGTGTGTGAGGCCAATTAACCCCTGGGCTCTGGTTCACTGCATGGGTTGTGCAAGTTTGGGGTCACCGTTGCATGGCGATAGGGCCGTCTGCACCCAGTAATTCAGACAGAGCAGCAGGGTTTGAGGCCTGGTTTAAGTATGAGCAAGTTGCCCTCCTTCTAAACCAGCCCCCTCATTCCAGCCCAGTGCCCGTGTGTGCCCCGGAGGCTGTGTTTTCTTTGGGTCCTTTCGTCCTCTCTGGGAAGTAGAGCCAGGTGTTAGGAGGCTGGTCACCGAACCGCCTGTGCCTCTCAGCTATTTCCTGTCTTCTCGGTGGGGCTGATGGGAATGATGATAACACCACCTTGGGGAAATGGAGAGAATTAAATGTGTTAGTGGCTACAGAGCATGTACAGTGGTGCCCAGCCCAGTAAATTGTAACTATTGGCTTTTATTTTCTTCTCGACTGTTTCTGACCCTTAATTCTTCTACATTCCATTTTTTCCTTGTTTCTCTCTCTGATGCCTTTCACACTATTAGACTTCTCTGCCAGTGTTTCTGATAGAAGACTTAAACCGTGATGCCCTGTGAAATTTGTATTATTTTACTTATGGTTAAGCTTCCTCCCATTTTTTCATGTTTTTCCATAATATTTTGCATTTTTCTGTTATAGGACTTAAAGCCTTGGTTCAAGAGTTGCAGTCTCTCACTAGACAATGCTCCTGCATGGCAGGACCTGCTGAATCCCCAGTGCTTAGCCAAGATTCTGGCCTAGAGCAAGTGCTAGCAAATGCTTATTGAGTCAATAATTTTCCTTACAAATAACCCTTAGAAAGACAAGGTCACTGATCGCTGGTGGATGTCCTCAGGTCATCCACGGAGACACTTCTTTGCAGCATCATGTTATCACTGTCAGTGGCCACCCCTTCCTTCTTTCCCCTGGATGGGCTTACTTCTGAAGTCCTTTTCTTTTCTTTCTTTCTTTCTTTTTTTTCTGAGACTGGGTCTCATTCTGTCACCCAGGCAGGAGTGACATGGCGCAAACATGGCTCACTGCAGCCTCTACCTACCCTGGCACATTTTATCCTCCTAGCTCAGCCTCCTGAGTAGCTGAGTCTATAGGCACGTGTCGCCGTGCCCTGCTAATTTTTATGTTTTTGGTAGAGATGGAGTTTCACCATGTTGCCCAGGCTGGTCTCGAACTCTTGACTTCAAGCAATCCACCTGCCTTGGCCTCCCAAAGTGTTGGGATTATAGGCGTGAGCCACTGTGCCTGGCCTGAAGTCCTTTTCTTAGCATAAGTGACTTTCCTCTGCTGCAGATGAAAAAAATAATGTTTTTCTTCCATCTCTTCTATTCCTTTGCTGTAAAGGCAAAAAGAAGAGAAGATGCCAGGAGCAAAACCTGCGCTAAAGACGTCTGTTTTCTCTTTCTAGCCTGGAACTTGGAGGTAGTAAGAAACCAGCCTGTGTTTTTTTCCCCTTCTGGTTTGTAGCATCTCTGAGAAGTGGACAGAAAGTCAGCATTCCTTATTTGTTGAACTGGCTGCTAGAATAAAGGATATGAGGCACCATGGGGTCAGTGGAACTTGCCTACCTCAGCACCTTAGAGCTCATGCCGGCTCATCTTCTCTTGCCCTTCTGGTGTGAGTCGGTCATCTGGGAAATTCTGATTTCATAGCTGGGCTACTGGTAGAATTGAATGCTGTCACAGATTAAAGAAGAAGGTGTTTAGTCATCTCAATAAATGTATGAAAAGCTTTTGATAGAAATTTGACACCTATTCGCAATTTTTAAAAAAGTTATTTCCAATGTGATGAGAGGGCCTAATAAAGGGCATCTACCAAAAACATACAGTGTACATCCCGAATGGTGAAACACGCAGAAATACGGCAAAGGTGCCCAACTTCACTACTTCTTTTTAGCATCGTGTACTGGGAGTCCCAGCCACTATGACACCACAGGGAAAAGAAATAAGGGGCATAAAGATTAGAAAGGGAAGAAATTTCATGTTTTTCAAACCATACGGTAGTCTACTTAGAAAACCCAATATAATCTAAATGATTAGAACCATTCTGTTAATTTTAAAAGTTTAATGGATACCAGTTTGATAGCACTGAGTACTTGCAACTTCTTAGTAGAAAATGAAATGAAAAGATTTTATTCTAAAAACTAAGAAACTCAAAAATAAATCTAATAACAAATATAAGATGTGTATAGAGATAACTTTAAAATTTTTTGAAAGCCAAGAGAGACTGACTAAATAAATGGCAATATAAATGAATACTGTAAAAATGGCAGGCTTCCCCAGATTAATATGTTAATTCAGTACAATTTCAACAAACACATCAAAAAAGTTTTTCACAGGACTTAACAAGCTAATCCTAAGGTTCTTGTAGAAGACTAACGGGCCAAGAAAAACCAAGACAAAGAATAAAGAAGATAGTCTTGCCCAATGAAATAGGTTTTTTTTCATAAAGATATTTTTTAATATGGTATTTTTCAGAGATCAGCATGTGATATTTGGTTTTTCTAGTCTGACCCTCTGGCCTAGGGGCACATCGGAGTTATATTTCAGAGGTGGCATTGTCAATCAGTGGGAGAAGGGAGCCAAGTCAGTTTACTGTGGTAGGATGACTGATTTTTTATATAGGGGAATATAAAAGTAGATAGCTTTCTCATATCCCACAACAAAAATAAATTCCAGATGGATCTAAGACCTAAATGTGAAAGACAAAGTTTTAAAATGTTTACAAGAAAAACAGGCAAATATTTTTATGACCTCAGGGAGGGAAAGATTTCTTACACAAGACACACACAAAAAGCACAAAGATAAAAGGAAAAAAAATTAATAATTTTCATAACATAAAAGTTGAAACTTATGAATGACAGTAGAAACCATTTTTAAGAGGTGGAAATACAAGACCTTCACTGGGAGAAGATAGTTGCAACATGTAACAAAAAACTAATTCAGGCTACTCAAAGACCTCCCAGGATTCAGTAAGAAAATCACTAACAAACAGTCCAGGTGCAGTGGCTCACGCCTGTAATCCCAGCACTTTGGGAGGCTGAGGCGGGTGGATCACCTGAGGTCAGGAGTTCAAGACCAGCCTGGCCAACATGGTGAAACCCCGTCTATATTAAAAAATACAAAAAATTAGCTGGGCATGGTGGCAGGTGCCTGTAATCCCAGCTACTCGGGAGGCTAAGACAGGAGAATTTCTTGAACCTGGGAAGTGGAGGTTGCAGTGAGCTGACATGGTGCCATTGTACTCCAGCCTGGGCAATAGGAGTGAAACTCCATCTCAAAAAAAAAAAAAAGAAAAAATCACTAACAAACCAGTAGAGAGATGCAAAAGTGTAGACAAAAGCTCTTTGTAGAAAAGGAAAACTGAATAATCCATAAACATGAAAAGATGCTCAATTAGTAATCAGGAAAATACACATTAAAGCCTCCAAAAGCAACCATTTCACAGCCGACAGATTAGTTAACATGTTGACATCTGACAAAACTGAGAGGAAGCACTGAAGTAGAACCTCATACCTGGATGGCAGGCTTTTAAATTCAGACGGAGCTGCAGCGTCTAGCAAATCTGAAGACTACCCACTACCCAGCAACTCCATTTTGGCTTTCTACTCTGGAGAAACTCCTCTATTTGCACAAGAAGATGCACCAAGATGTCAATCACAGCACCTGTGACAGGAAAAAAAAAATGGAAAACAACCTGAATATCCATCCTTAGGAGATGAAGACATACTTCATGGCACCTCTAATCAATGCAATTCGGAGTGTCTGTTAAAATGATAGGGATCAATATGGGTAAACCCCAAAATTGTAGTGGTGACTGCAATGATGCCATTTATAAAAGAAACTTTTGTATGTATGTGGGGTTTAACTATATGCAATACATATGTGTAGGTAAAATATGTAGGTAAAAAGGTGGATATTGGCCGATTCCTGTCATTCAGCCTAATACATATGTAATATAAATATTAAAAAGGAAGGGAAGGTTACCTTCCAACTTGACAATAGAGACTGCTTTTGGAGAGGGAGGGAGAGGAATGAAGTCAGTTAAAACCTACAAAGGGAGTTTCAAATGTGTCTGTAAAGTTTGATTTAGCACAGAAAACTGGAGCATGTGGCAAAACGTGAACATTTGTGGAAGCTGAGTTGTGGGTACTTGGGTATTTTTTACTTTATTCTGTGTACCTTTCTCTGTGTTTAAAATATTCATAAGTCACAAAGAAAACAAAAGGTATTCAGTGACAGAGTGCATGCAGATGTGGTTTCATGTAAGTTCTTGTTCTCCTTTTGTGCTTCATTCTCAGACAAAAGGCAAGGTCAGTGCAGTCACTGCTGGCCTGACCACTGAATGCAATAACAGCCAAAGGAGGAAGGGGACTTCTGGTGTCTCCTGGAAGAATGAGGGACTATCTTTCCCAGAAGCCCCTAGAAAACTTCTGCTGTAGTCCCACTGGTCCAGGGTAGGTTATATGTCCAATCCTAAACCTAACCGCGGGGCCAGGAGAATGCCAGCAGTGATGGCTGAGGCCTGTATTCCCAAGCCAATCATGCACAAGGGGATAGGATCACTCTTAGATGTGATAGGTCCTTGGGAGAAGCTGTAGGTGAAGATCGGGTGAGTTGTGTAGGGGGTAGGGATGGATACATAAGAAAGCTAGCTTTCTGTTAGAGGAGAGGAGAAATGGATGCTGAGTAGGAAACCAACCCAACAGTGTCCACCAAAGGAAAGACTGTCAGAGGTGAGATCCAAGTGTAAGGGACTGTGTGCTTTAAGTGGAAACCTATGTCATCAGATTGCTTTCTTAAATAATTGAATGAATTTACGTTTCCACCAGTGATGTTGAGCCATACCCAGCCTGACCCACCAGCAGTGGGATTTCTCACCTATCAGATTGGTAAAAATTAAAAAGAGTGACAGCGATAGCGTATCGTTGCTGTGACTTGTGTTTCCCTGACAACCCCTAAGGTTGGGCATCCTTCCTTGTGTTTGTTGGCTATTTGAATGTGCTCTTCTGTGGACTATCAATTCATGAATCTTGCCAAAATAAGAATTTTTGTCAAGCTTTTAGACTGCATAGGATTTGAATATGTTTTAAAGGCATTCTCTGAGCTGGGAGGTGAAAAGTGATTATCCATATCTGGAAGCATCTTGGTGTGTTGGTAATAAGAATTATTCAACAACCAAGATACCCAAGATTCTTATCCTCGGTACTCTGCCCTGGTCACTTGTCACATTAGGGAACCGAGGCCCAAAGAAGGAAGGCAGCCTGCCTATATGTAAAATGAAAGGGCTGCACCGTTATTTGTAAGGGGCTTTCCAGCTGTGGTACTTCATGCTACTGCTTTGGACAGGATTGAAGAACTCTGTCTGCCCTTGACTCTCTGGAAGTCCAAGTCTTCCCCTCCTACCTTGTAGTGATCCTTCACTGTATAAGGTGATCTCTGTGACTAGAGCCCACCATTCTGGGCAAATTGGAGTCCTTGACTCAATCTGTAGTGCTCAACTGGGTTTTTGTTCCATCTTGGATTTCTTAGTCAGGAAAAAAAGCTTTTGTCCATTTCAGCCTCCTCTCCTTGCTCCAAGTTGTTCCATATGTAGGGTACAGGTGGGAGATTCTGGTTCTGGAGGTAGAAGAGAACTTTATTTATATTTTCAAAGTAGCCATATAAAAGCAAAGCCTGACTTTAGGGCCAGTGTTTGATGTCAAAGCAGCAAGGCAACAAACTTTCATTAAGTTACCTCCAATGTTTACTTGCGAATTTTGGAAGAAGCCTGTCAGTGTTTGAGGATTGTGAAAATCCACTTGGCATCATCTTCATTGACATCTGGACAGGCAAAACGCAGGTTATGAAAGTCAGCTGGCTGGCACGTGCAGGGTGAGTGTTTGGGCGTGGATATGATGAGGGGATTTTGCTGGGTTAGGAAGCTAACTACAGTGCTCCTGAGTACCTAGAAATGGGCAGTAGAGAGCACAGCACCAGCTGCCCTCTTCTCCCCACATCGCTATGTGTCCAGGGCACATTAAATGATGGGCCAGTCCTACCAAGGGTAACTCCTGCCTTCTTGCCTCCCACAGCCCCTAGACACAGCCCTGCTTTTGGTATAGGGACTTCATGGAGTTGAGCCCTTTCTGCAGCATGGAGAAAACCTTCTTCAGAGTTCCTGCCTGTTACCTTCCTACAGACTAGAACATGCAGAGAATTCCAGTAATTTCCAACCCATAAACCTCACCACCCTGTAGCCAACATGCAAACCTCCCTTCTTAGTGTCACCGAAGCATGCCACTCAGAATGGCAGATGGCAGGTCATTCCAACCAATAGGCGTGGGTTTCTGGGCCAGAAACTGAAGAATATGCTGCCTTTTCCTTAATGGCTATAAGGACAGGGGAAACCAGAGAAGTCATTTTTGTGGTATTTCATGAGTATGCACGGTGCTTTTATTTTCCTCGTTTTAACATAATAGGACTTGTTGCTTTATGTTTTCATATATTCTTCTTGAGAAATCAAAGTCATTATTTGTATACAGTGGTTTCCATTGAAACGTTATCCAGCACACATTTCTAGACATCTGTAGTTTCTCAAGGCGGTGTTCAGTTATGATACCCATAAAAAGTGAGACCCCTTTAACTTGGTTCTCTCCAAAGCTTAAACTCATATTGTTCAGTATAACAGATGTCCACAGAGTATGCACCATGTCCAGATAGCTGTGCTCAGCACTGGATTGATTCTGATCAATCAGAAGATGATTCTGTTCCATTATTAATGATTTAGAATTTGATATCTTCATATAGAAGAACAAAGATTATATTTTAACCTATCTTAGCAGATACATTATTTTTGGGTATTTTCTGTTTTCACATTGGTAATCTTTTTTTTTCTTTTCAAATCCAGTCATGCTTTAAAAAAGTAAGGAAGGAGGCCAGGCGTGGTGGCTCACGCCTGTAATCCCAACACTTTGGGAGGCCAAGGCAGGCGGATCACGAGATCAGGAAATTGAGACCATCCTGGCTAACACGGTGAAGCCCTGTCTCTACTGAAACCCCGTCTCTACTAAAAATACAAAAAATTAGCTGGGCGTGGTGGTGGGTACCTGTAGTCCCAGCTGCTCTGGAGGCTGAGGCAGGAGAATGGCGTGGACCCAGGAGGCGGAGCTTGCAGTGAGCTGAGATCATGCCACTGCACTCCAGCCTGGGCGACAAAGTAAGACTCCGTCTCAAAAAAAAAATAAAAATAAAAAAAATAAGGAGACTCTGTGTCCTACTTAAAACCAACTCTAGTTTCCTCACTGCCTGCAGGATAGAATGAAAATGCCTTAGTTTGTGTGGTGCTTCCCAGGCAGGCAACTTCTTCCTTTGGGTCTAAGCACTTTGGACTTGTCACCCTTCCCAGTCACACTGTGCTTCTGTGCACGCCACAAGCTGATTGCTGTGCTGGGAATGTCCCTCCAGCCCCAGCTGCACAGGCTGACCAGTTCCCTCACCCATCACTACCCCGCCCCAAGGGCCAGGCCCCCACCGAAACCTTTCTGCACCCATATTAAGCATTCCTCCACAACCTCCTGCAACGTGTTCAGACCCTCATGAGAGCACCCTAGGTTGATGTTCTCTGCTCACCTTCTTTTTTTCTCACTGGTCTGTGAGCTGTTTGAAGTTAGAAGACATCATTACTTTCATCTGTCTTTCCAGCATGTAGTAAAAAAAATAAAGCCTCTAAAACAAATCACTAGAACATACAGGCTTATGTCTGTACCTCAGTGATGAACTTCAGGCTATCAAGTGATCATTCATTTGTTCATTCATTCTTCAGCAGAGGGACTGTGTCCTTGCTTTCTGCTAGCACTGGATGTTAGATGAGGTGCTGGGAACCCCAGACAATCTTAGAGCCTCTACTTGGCAAAGATGGAATTGAAGGTTAACAGACATTTTATGAGACTTGGTTTTGGAGTCACATTAGTTTAGGGATGATTATTTTTTAAACTTCTAATCTCCCCAGAATTGAACTTAATGAGCTATCCCCTGTCACTCAGAACTTGTTTGGAGGAACTAGAAAACCATGCAGATTCTCAGCATTTTTTATTCACAATTTTAAAGGCAAATCTGGATGTGGCATTATACCAAGGTGTTTTTAGCTTTCCTAAATGTCCTAATTGACATCAGATTTTTATGAAAACATTCAAAAACCTATGATTATTATTACTCTGACCACTATTTATAGAGTGCTGAGCAGAAAAAGAATCACCAAAGCTTTTCTATTTAGTCATCTTCTAGACAAACCATATGAAAAAATAGGGAAGTGCTTCATTCGCAGAGGTTCCTTGGCCCTCAGCCAACTGTGAAGTCCCCAGTCACAGCCACCCTGAGCCTCTCTGTGGGAAGGGACTTTCAGCCCAGGAAAGAATGAGTTCCTGCTGGTGACCTGCCAGGTGCAGGTGGTTGAGTCCACTCTACACATCTGGTTGGGGGTTTCCAAGGTGCTGGCTGGTGGAGCCCTTATGCATGCGAGGGGGTGAATGGTGGAGATTTCTGGACCGCTGCCCAGGAAGCCTCCCAGGTAGCAAATTAACATCAGCCATATTGTGCCGGCCACTTTTTTCTCTCTGGCGTTTAAACTCTAGATCTCCATAAGTCAGGCACACACAAGATAACCCAGCGTGGTAAAGGAAAAATACAGACCATTCGACTAGAACAGTTCTATTCTCATACATTTGATAATGGACTTAACATGTAAGTATACATGCACCCACTTTATGAATAAATATGCATAAGTCTGTGTTATGATTAGTCTCTTTTTACCATTGAGGTCATGTGCTCAAACAAGTTTAGAGCCTCCTTTGTTAGCCAGTCGCCATTAATATAGAACAGAAAAGATTAATTTTTGGTGGAATGGATGAAAATATTAAGAGGTTTCAAACTAAGTATCAATTTTATAATCAATTTTAGAGACTCCTTTGTTAGCCAGTCACCATTAATATAGAACAGAGAAGATTAATTTTTGGTGGAATGGATGAAAATGTTAAGAGGCTTCAAACTAAGTATCAATTTTATAGTCAAGTATGATAATCTTCCTTGCAGCATTGTATGGTATGTTTGTGTGAACTTGGTAGCCCTTGGGTTATTTCCTGCAGAAGTCTAAGGGTGTGAGATGTAACATTTTCCATATATTGTTAGCCTCTGTATGTGCATAATAGAATGAAGAACCTTCTAAAGGGGGCACAACACAGCTAGTGTTATCATTCTGTATCCAAAAATGGCAGAGGGAGAAAGTCAAGGGGACCACCATTAATATTTTGCTGTTTCAGTATTCTTCCTATAAGTATTTGCATACATTTTTGTTTACTAAATTATGATTATATTGAACAATGTTTTATAATCCAGTTTTTTTTACTGTATATTTTTCCTTGTCAAAGGGTGAGAATAAGACAATAGATTCATGATTGTGAAGGTCATTTTTGGTGGTTCGACCTCTTAGTTCTGAGACTCAGCCCCTGGAAAGTTTGCCCTTGTTGCTTGCACTTGTTTGTAAATCCAAAAACCCAACTGCTTTGCAGGCAGAACTACAGCCTCCACATGCACCATGATTCAGGTAGACCAGGAGTGCCTTCTCCTTTCTGTACTAAAAACACCTGAGAAAACCACATTGAGAAGAGAAGACTTTGAAAGATGCATAGACTTGACCTGAACCTGGAAGTTCTCCCAGCCAGGCAGGACCTTAGGATCCCCAGGCTGAGCTGTAACTAGCTGTGCAGAGCAGTGACCTACTTCTTCCAATTCCAAATTCTCCATCAAAAGAATTCTGACTGCTTCAGAGAAAATTCTTGTCCCTCTACCCCAACCCCAGACATAGGCACTAGGTAATATTGACACATGAAATAAACTTCCATGGGTATTCTTTGATTCCAACAAAACTAAGAACAAACATCTTGGATATGAAAATAAAGCATGAAGGTACTTAGTAACTGCCACCAGTATTAATAGGACACGATTAATGGGAACCACTAAGGGCCATGGCATAGACGAAGTAGGCTGCCCACCCTGAGCAGTTCCCTGGCAGTCACCGAAATTCACCCCCTTTCCCACTCCAGCAGGCTCATCGGAATGCAAGGGATGTGATTATATGGATAGACTTGGCAATGATATTTTTAGAAGCCAATCTTATTCTTAAAATTTTAACACTTTATTAACTCATTAGTTTCAAGTTACTGTGTGATACAGCACTGTGCCTAAAAAATCTGGCTGTGAATGATATCTTCTGATTACTGGTGTCCACTGCTGATTCTCTGTAACCAGTAAAACCTGCTCCATCTCCACAGGGGAGGGCTTAGGACCTGGAGAAACCTTGTTAGATTTCTGCAACCTAGCTGGGATCCAAAAGCATTGTTAGCATCCACATTTTTTATATACCGTTCAGTTAATAGCATGGACATGTTCGTGGAAAGCTTCAGATGCCCATCCCTCTGTTAAGCATCAGGTTCCCCGGATCAAAGGGGTAGGAGCGTCTTATGCAGTCTTCAGAATGGTCTCTGGGTTCCACCTTTATTAACCAAGGGAGGCTTGTGGCGGGGCTCGAGGAGGTGAGCCAGCCACCACACAAGCAGTTTTATACCCTGTGTGACTTCCTTAGTTATCTGTGGAATGCAGTTTGGCAGGAAGGTTCTGGCTTGCAAATAATTCAAGTTTTATCAGTTATCTCTAGTGGCCAGTCCCTCCATTTTAATCACTTTAGAGCAACCCAAGAGGTCTTTGGTGAATGGTCATTTCAGTTCTTTGTAAATACTTCTGAATTGGAACATTTCTGTATGAACAGCCCAGATAAACAAAGGGCCCAGTGTATTGGGTTTTGTTGGTATTTTTACCAAGTTTGTTGAGCCAGCCTTCATACAAGTCCATTCTTGGAATTCTAAACATGACTAATGGCAGACATCTGAATGCTACCTATAAGCACGAAGCTTTTGTAATCCACTTTCTTTAGCACCTGACCCTAGGCTTGTGGTCCAAAAGCTGTTGATGAGGAAATTGCTTTCTGGGTTTGGCCTGGGGGATTTTCGTTGTCACAGTAGGGTGTGCAGAAGTGAGTTGCTGCCTGAGATCAGTGTTAGGAGGTTTGAGGTTGCATCTGATTGATTAGTAATGTCTTCCATGGGCATAGGTGGGAGTGATGACCTGCTGTCCATCTGTCACCCCAGAGCCAACCTACCAATATAAGCTCTTATCCCACCAACACTTGAAGCCAGCCACTGGGGACTTCACAGCACCTTGGTGAGGGGTCCTATTAGCGAGGGACTTACCTGAGATTACCAAAAATGAACCTCTGACCTCTGAGCAATGTCTGGCCAAAGCATTTCTTCTTTCCGAAATGGAAGATGCCTTTTCTACCTTGGAGTCTGTTTGCTTGGGTTTTCAAGGTCATTTCAGTAGTGCAAAAACTCTGCAGTTCTGTGAAATGTCTTCCAGATCCAAGCACTGAGTTGATTGGTGTTCTGTAGGCAGAACTGTCGGGTTTGATCAGGGCTTCCCCCACAAACCTTTCTCCGTCAAAGATAAGAACTTTAATACAGATTAAACCCCACAGCAGCAAATTCCAGGAGACTCTCTAGGTTCATCACTTGTATTAGAACATGATGGCATCAAAGTATTGATCGGGGCTTAGAGATGTTAAACAGAGATCTTCTGGTAATAGTTTTTATAAGAGGATTTGATTTGGGGATAAAATTGATGATTTTGGCCAACTTGTGTCTTTGCACTAACTTCTTTAAAACTAGAGTAAATAAGTAGATATTTTTATTTTATTTCCTTGTAATGAATATTTTTATATATCATTATATAAAGTCCCTTTTGGCTTTTGTCAGATTTTTCCTGCTTTTAAAGGAATTTTATCTATAATTTCATTCAACGTTATTTTTCAGTCTTCACATTTTAAGGATGACTTAACTCTTACAGGTTGGAATGCTTAATCCAATTTCAAATATCAACTTTAGTCCACTCAGAAATCAACGTATCATTAAACCACTGAGATTCACATGTGAAAATGCAAGGGCTAACAGTGGAAGGGCGTCTGTCTGCATGTGCACTCTGTGGACCACGCTAAGTGGAGATTACCAGAGTGTAGAGAAGAGAGCATTTGGTGGGGACATTGGCACGCTCTAGGCATTTTTACATTTCTGTGACATCCGCACTGCCGCCTGTCACAGAGGGGCAGTCAGTCAGCGCGAGGTGCTGCAGAACAGGCCATCCTGAGCAGAAAGCCAAAGTGGGCCCATTTGTTTCTTGGGACTCTCAAAGGGCACAGCCCCCACCTTTAGAAGTAAGTCGCTTGACTTGCTGGAACAATGGTATGCAAAGAACCTCGCTGTTCAATCGGTGCAGTGCGATGCCAGGGGCTCAGCTGACTTAAGCACTGTTGAGCTGCAGCCCTGACACCACTGTCTGTCTTCTGTCCCTCTCTGCCGGCCTCTCCCCAAGCTGAGCGCAGTGTCCTGCACCTGGTGAGGCCTCAATACATTTTTGTTGAATTGAAATGGGTCCTTCATTGCTGGTCCTTATATCCCTACCCCGGGGTGGGACCATCACAAAAGGCCTTCCATGGTGCCATTGACGGCTCTGAATCAGTCATTAACACATCCTCAGACATCTCCAGTATTGATGTGGCTGCTCACTCCACCCCTCGCCAGTCAGCACATCTGCACTGTCACTGGTACAAAGGACAGAGCCAAGGGGGCCCTGGTGGGAGCCTGATATAATTCCCCAACAAACCCTTCACTGTCTGCACAACGCTGCTGATGCAACAAGCTCCACGCATCTGCGGCTGTGGAAATGTGTTTCGTCTTGAGCTTTAAGTCAGTGTTAATACATTTTTATTAATAAGCCACTGCAGGGTGTGGGATATGAAATCAGCTTTAGAACTGTATGGTATCTTATGGCGTTGCCTGGCTGATTCCCACCTTCACTTTACAGAGAAGCAAATGGAGGCGTGATCCAAAATGAAATTTGATTTTTTTAAAGGGGTGAAGACTGTCTTTTCTGAATTTCGAAGAAACCAAATAAAGGCAAACTGGACCCCGATGATAACACATTTAAAATCAATTGTTGAGCTCTTCTTTGCTCCAGGTAATAAGAGGAGGAGGGGGAAGATTCAGGTTTGTGGGGGATGCCAGCCCATGTCAAGGGTCAGAGAAGCTGCATGTCAGGTCTCAGCACAGATCGAAGAAGAGGCCGGGAGAGGAGGAGGGGCAGGAGCTGGAGAGAGGCCCATCAAGGAAAATGGCACGGCCTCCCCTTCCCCCGGACTTAGCTCTGAGTTTCACTGATGGGAACCCTTCGGGTTAATTTATCAGTGGGTTCCTAATCCCTCCCTACCCCAAGACAGCAAAGGAATTGGTGACCACAGAACACCCACAGAGGGAGAAACTGGAGACCTCTGTTTATCCAAATGAGTTTAGTCTGCAATTAAATGTTTTCAGGCCAAAACTTCTGCCTTGTGGTTCAGGGTAACTGGGGCCCCGTGGGGGCTCCCTGTTTAAGATGGACTTCAAGCAGCCACCATTCCTCCACTGTCCCTTGGACCTGCATCACACATCCAGAGCAGTATCTGCCCAGCAAGGAGCCAATTCTCTATGGCCAGGTGCTCTAGAGACAGACAAGAAGTCTAGAGAGCAACTGCCTTGCAGCCCCACCAACCTGGCAAAAAACTAAGAACAAATTTCCTCTTTTACCATCTACTCCATCCCACTTTAATCAGTTCCCCAGCCACGAAGCCCTCCACCATGCTGGGAGACATTTAGGCGTTTTGCAGACCCATCCTGTCTAGGTCCTATGCCAGTTCTCTGCCCTCACCCCTACCTGCCTGAGGGGCCCTGCTGGTCCCTGGCTTATCCCCCTGCAAGGCCAAGACCACCAGCCTC
The DNA here is from genome assembly GCF_028878055.3 of Symphalangus syndactylus. Classification (NCBI taxonomy): domain Eukaryota; kingdom Metazoa; phylum Chordata; class Mammalia; order Primates; family Hylobatidae; genus Symphalangus; species Symphalangus syndactylus. The sequence continues at coordinate 116,869,434 of NC_072423.2, read as the reverse complement.
CCTGGCACTGGTGCAGCTGCCACTGTGTGGCCTGGCGGGAGGGGAGAGGCTGTGCGTTCTTTGACTCAGACCACACTCCTCTAGCACAGCCAAGATCAGCCTGGCACATTTAAACCCAGATCAGCAGTGCAGCTGTTAAAAACAAGGGACTAGTAACAGATAAATGGAGAAGGAGACACCAGATACAGATCCTGCCTCTCCGCAGGCACCACCCACTGAGCACCTCTGCCCACTGCTGCCCTCCCAACAGGTGGAGGATACCTATCTTCCTTTCTTCCCCAACTGGAGGAATGACCAGCCTCTGAGACACTAGCTTCCCCCAGCCCAGAAGCCTGCCCTTCGAGTACTCACTTTCTGCACCAGCTCTGGCAGTATGAAGTTATATGCCCTCCAAGAAATACCCCACTCCTGATACGAGGGCTGGCCTTGTCTTCATTCCCTTACTAGCACAGCACCACCGGCATACAGCACGTTGCTATATGAAGGACCTTTTGGCACAAGAACTCTCCCATCAATCTCACTGACTGTCACTTTCCAATCTCCCCCTTCTAAGGTTGACTTAGCTCTTGGGTGGCCAGTGTATTCCCCAAGTCTGGGTCATTTGACAGAATAGCGTATGCGTGCATGCGGTATCCAGAGTCCAGGCCTCCTGTAAGGAACTTCAGCCAGTGCAGGGCTTGGTTTGCCACCCTTCCCAGGGTCCTCAGGCTTTCCACTCTTAACCGTGTGGCCAGTTTCCTCAACGAGGAAATACACCTGTCCATGCACACAGCTGAATCCCTGCACTAGAGCCAGCAGTAGTGGTCCACAGCATAGCCCCAGCCATGTTCCTATAAAGGGAAAAAATGCAACTCACGGCCCAGATAAGATCTTAAATTAATAAAAAGGCACCTGCTGTCATACGCTGGTTTTTTTAAATCACATAGATTAAAATATTCCTAATTCCAGCAGCCTTTTCTTTACGGGTGTTGACCTGATTCTAGAGCCTGACCCCAGGCTCTTCTTCATCCTGGCCGCACTAGAGGTGAACTTTCTTCTGCCTGTTGAGAAATGCTCTCAGAGAGGCCATGCCCCTTATTACACAGTGAATAGGAGGCAAAGTCAGGATTGAATGCACGACACTGATTTTCTTCCACAGTTGGGCAGATGTTTTTCAAAATAAGGAAATTATTTGCCCCAAAGATCCTTCCACTGACATCCAACCTTGGAGCCATTTGGAAGCCGAGAGGTGACCTGGTGAAATGTCTGAAAAGAGAAGCTCGAAGTCCAGCCAAGCTTGGTTTGAAGCCTGACTCCAGGTTTTACCAGTTGTGGGACTACTGGCAAGTTTTTTTAACTTTTCTAGCCCATTTTCTGCTTTGTGCCTTATCTGTACAAGTGAGACAGTAATACCTCCTCTTGGGGATCATGGCAATTAGAGATAGTAAAGATAAGGCACCTGGCAGTGCATGGCACGTGTAGGTGCTCTCGATGGTAGCCACCTCTCCCACCCCTGCGTTTTAATATTTGGATCTGGACTTATATGAATATTTTGGTTCAGTGTAATGCTTTTGTGTGAGTGAAAGTACAAGTTAATAAGTCAAGGCTAAGGGAATCTAAACCAAAATTGAGTGTCCGGACACAAGACTCACCTTCATATAGAAGCTGACCTGTTTTAACTCTCCTGACAGGGATTCAGGTCCTTGCACCACCACTACCCTCACCTGCAGAACAACCCCAGAACTCTGTTTGCTTATTTTTTTACCTCCTTGGAATAAGCTCACATTTGCTCCATGACACTCACCAGCAAGAAATTCGTTGTGTTTTTCTAAATTAAACACATGAGCATTTGTTTCTTATTAAATAATATAATAAAGAGGACCTTCAATGAGAGGGCTCACAAAACATCATGACTGGGCAAAGTAAAAAAATTAAAAACACATGTGACTTCATGCCTCTGCTGACATGTCGTCTTGAGAGGATAACATCCATCTTGATGAGACCGTACAAGTCCTGGAGGGCAGACCAGAACCTCTGAGAAGGACCCTCATGGTCACTGCAGGGTTGTGTACCATCTCAAGGTGATAATCCAGAAATGTACACAGCATCCCTGGCTGCCATGCTGTCCTTCCCTGCCTGGTCAGGCCCCAGGACCTGCCCACTAGCTCCTGTGGCAACAGCCTATAGAGTTCAGTCTCCAGCTCCCCAGAGCTTCTCCAAGAGTGCCAGGGAGCAGAGCCCAAGCCTCCTCCAATTACAGATCCCTTCTCCCAGGCTCCACTTTGCCTGTCCAAGCCTTTGAGATGCTGCCTCCCTTACCTAGCTAGCTCTTTCCCTGTTGGACTGGAAGACATAACCAATAGAAACCTCTTAACCTGTCTCTGGATGCCAAAGCCCCTGGTTTTCTTGCTTCCCAGCTTGCCCCCAGGAGAGGGGAAAAAGAAACCCCTCTCATGCTTTAATAATTTTCCTGCTGGCCAAGATGAGGCAGCCAAGTTAATACTTTAATTCAGGCATCCTGCCACATGGGTTTGCCACATCTGCCCTGTGAGATTGTAAGTCTCCAGAGGGCAGGGACAAGGTCTTACTTTCTTTTCTTCATATCAGCTCATCACATTTTATCAGGTTTCACACGCCTCATTGACCGGTAGCCCCGGTGTCTGCATATGCCCATGCACAGGAACCTTCACATTGTGTCCCTGTAAGAATCACTCCCATTTTCCCAGCGAAGCCTCACATCCCTGGGAGAAAGGTACACAGTAGGCAGCAGAGAGTGGATTTAGACGTGACAGTGGCCCAGGGTCCAGCTTGGAGCCGTCTGACCCCAACCCTAGAGTAAGTGAAGGGGACCCTCAATGCCGAGGATCAAAGCTGGGGTGCTGAGAGTTTTAAGGGCAAATCCAAGATTTTGTAGATTGAAGCTGTTGAGGAGCCCAGGAAAACGATCCAGTGTTTCCCATGGTCATGTCCAGCTCCCTGCTGTCGCGTTCCCTAGATGTGGGAGATGGTGAGCATGGGGGTGAGGTCCCACATGAACGGGGGCCTGGACACCAGGCAGGAACAAAGAGCATTGGCAAGGAAAGGCAATTTGATTACCAGACAGTTCTGTTTAAACAGGATGGGGTAGGCTATCAAGCGGGGCAAAAATCAGTGCCCGGAAGGAAGAAGGGATTTAAAAATAAAAGAAGTGACATTAAATCCAGAGAAGTAACCCTGCCTTCCTTTTTCAGTAAAGTGTTGCTTTTAAAAATCTGGATCTAACACAGAGAAGGCAAATGGATCCTTCTCTACATAGCACTTAGGGCAGCTACTGCGGATTGATTGAGCTTGGCATCTGAGATGAAATTTGAGGCCTAATCAACGCTCAGCAAGAGTCTTATAACTGATTATTAATGTCTGCCAAGGGCACGAAAAGGAGGAGGACTTAATCAAGTACTATGCATTTGCCATCTTTCCTAACCAGTATTTTTCAAATTCTCCCATCAGTTCCCAGCTACCCCAAAATATTTTCATTTAAAAAAAAAAAAAAAGGAAAGCATAGCTGGCTCTACTAAAGCTGCAGTTAATTAACCTGGCCATTCATTTAATCATTTATTCATTGACTCAAAAACTTATTGCAGGTTTGGGCACTGTGGCTCATGTCTATAAACCCAGTACTTTGGGAGGCCCTGGCAGAAGGCTCACTTGAGCCCAGGAGGTCAAGACCAGCCTGGGCAACAGAGTGAGACCCCATCTCTACAAAAAATAAAAAAAAAATAGCCAGGCATGGTGGTGCACACCTGTATTCTCAGGTACTCGGAAGGCTAAGGCAGGAGGAGCACTTGAGCTCAGGAGGTCAGGGTTGCAGTGAGCCATGATGATGCCACTGCCCTTCAGCCTGGGCAATAGTGTGAGACCCTGTCTCAAAAAAATAGTTATTGCATGTTGCCTGTACAAAAAATGCCAGGTGACTGTGTTGGAGAATGCTGAAAAGAAAATACTTGCTGCTTCAAACACCTTACCATCTAAATCAAGAGATAGAATATGAAATATAATTGATTACAACACAAGAAACCACTAATTATAATACAAGACAATCTAAAATAAGCATGAGATTGAGTTTCTCAGTGCTGTAGATATTTGTTCAGTACCTGATGGGTACTTTTAAAGTGTTGTTTGCTTTTGTTCTTTGTTTTGTAAAGTTTTGAAAGCATATAGTCCTTTTCCCTCAAATGGCACAAAAGGTAATATTTTTGGTAAAGGAAGAAGGCAGGAAGAGTTTCTGACAGGTCAAGAAAATTAAGTAAATATATAGGCCTTTGACAAAGGCTGCAAATAGAACCACAGAGTGCATCATTTCTTTCTTTGAATGATACTTTATTGTCATTTTTGACATATGGGTGGTTTTTCTGAAATTGGGTTGTTTTGAGACAGTATTCTGTGAACTATAACCTGGGGATAGACTCTCTACATTCTTTTGGCTAATCATCTCATTTTTTTAAACAAGTAGTATTTACCCAATTGCAGTAACCTAAGATAGAATACCCTCTGGTTGTTTAAGAATTAATGAGATGAGCTAAACATTCCATTGAAAAGCATGTGTTTATGTTAGAAAACCAATGAAGTAAATTGATTTTCTTCATTAGAAAGTTACTTTATGAAGTAAATTGTGGTCTTTTATCACTTTTCCTCTCTTCGGTCTCTGGAAAAGAAGCCAAGCGGATTGATTCAGCCAAGAGTCCAGCCAGGGCTGGGAATAGCCTTTTTGGAATATATCTTGCATTTCCCTCCTTTGTACGTGCAATCTGTAGTGTGAGGTAAAAGTTTGGTGGTTTTATTTTGCATAGACCCCCTACGGTCGTGGCGGTGGGGTTCCTGTGAGACGGTTGCACACCTCAGAGTGCTCTGTGGAGACTCTGTGGACAAATAGCAGGGAATGGGGGTTTCTAGGGCTCAGGACCCTGGGCTTCCACTCCCAGCCCTTATTGTGAGCCTCAGGGTCCCTGCCAGACCCTTCATGGAGCTATGGCTTGAAAATGGAGGCATCAGGACCAACTTGCAGGTAGCGAGGGGGAAGGTGTGTGGCTGAGGAGGGAATAGGCGGTGAGCATGCCTGATAGCCTCTTTCTTGCTGGGAAGCCGGGAATATTAATAGCTTCATCACATTAATCTAAAAATAAGGTCTATAAAGTCCTGACACTCCCTGAAGACAGGCCCTGCTTCCTTAATCCTCCCAGATCTTTCCAGGTCAGAGCAGCACAGCGCCCTTCCCCTGGAGGCAAGAGGACCAGTTTCCCCAGGCTGCCGGCGCGGGCCTCCCATCCGTGGCTGGGAGAGGCCAGGCTTCTGAGTTGGGTTCTCAGTTTCCTTTGCTTTTAAAATGGCCTCCTGTGCTCCTATTTCCTGTGTGGCCCCACAGGCGTCCTTATTTTGAGCTCTCTTTTGGTCTGTATTCTTAAGCCCCACAGCACCTGATGATGCCACGTTGTTTTAACTGCCAGACTTTGGCCTCTTGTCTGTCACTTGACCCTCATCTCAGCGTTGGGGTGTGCAGGGCACAGGGGAGAAGCCACCTGCCTGCCGCCTAGGAGACCCAAATGGAGACATGGCTTGCACCGAGGTCCTTCTGTTTCCTGTATATTTTCTGCCCTAACCCCCACCCGGCCCCCACAACCCATCATGCCATGAGTCCCAGCCACCGACCCTCAACCTGTCCCTGGTGGACACTCCTTTTGCTGCCTTGCTTTCGGGAGCCCAAGTCTTGTGAATTCTACCTTTAAAAGTCTCTCAGTGCTGACCAGTCCTTTTCACCCCCATCGCCCTCACCCTCCTCTCTTCACCCCCAGAGTCAACCTTCCACACTAGGGCCAGTCACTTCCCCCACAGAAGGCATTTTATGACAGCCCCCTCCAAAGGGGATCAGGCCGGCCACTCCACAGCTTCCAGTGTCCACCCCACCGGGTGCTGACAGTCCTCAGATGTGCCACACACCGGCCTATCGTAGGCCAGCACTGGCCATCCTGGATACCTGAAGGCCCTCCCCATCCCTCTCCTATTCCCTCCCCTCTCCCCCGGCCCCAGACTTGAAAATTTGGGAAGCGACCTTACATGGTCAATTATTAAAGGAGAGGTAGGAAATCGAGTTGCTTTTTCATCACATTTTGCTTTGCCATTTCTGAAGAGTTCTGTTGTGGTGTCCCCGGAAGGGCCCTGGGTCAGGCACAGCCCCAGTGCCAGGGGCTTCGTGAAGGCTGGCCAGCATCCCCAGTGTCCCAGCTCAGCCCAACGTGTCTGTTGTTCCATCCTAATTCTGTACACTCCTCCTTGCTTCTGTCCCACTGCCAGCATGCCCTCTCCAGGGGCATTGTGGGTCCAGTTCTAAGGCATGGCTGTCCTTCTGGGGAGGAGGTCCTCATTCATTTAAAGGGAGTGAAATGGGAGCTCAGAAGTCAGAGGAAGCTATTCGTTCCCAGGGACGTATTTTAAGGCAGGCAGGTGTGTTGTTTTTGTTGTTTTTAAGTGAGACAAATGTGCTTTTCAAAAGACTCCGTGTGTGTGCTTACACCCCTGAGTCTGCTTGAACATCTAACACCTACCAGCTCCCTGACAAGAACATTTGTGGCAGATAAAAGGCATTAAAAAGTCCTAAGAGTGAAGCAGGATGAGTCACAGAGAGAGTGAGCCTGCCAGAGCCTTTGAGAGTTTGAGAGCAGCGGGTTGCAAAGCTTGAGTGTCGGTTCCTCGTTTGCTCCGCCTTGTGCCAAGCCAGGGCTCACGGGTGGGTGTGATCCCCTCCCTTCCTCGGGCCCCTACACCTACACACCTCCCACCACCTGCAGAGCTCTCTGGCCCACGGCACGCCCTGCTGGGCTCACCTGGTGCCTGAGGGTTTTGCTTGCCAGCTGGGGCTGTGGGAACCAGCCGTGGGCTGCTTTTGCCCTACACGAGGAGACGATGAGACTGAGCTGAGAGTCACTGTTTGTCACCCTGCAGCATTCATCACAGCACAAGAAAGCAGCAGGGCGGTGTCCCCTTCTCCCCCAACACTCCCCCCCTCCCCACCCCCGGCTGGAGAGATGAGAAAAGTGCTTGCAAAACAGCTGAGAACATTTGCAACAGAGGCTCACGGGGAAGAGTGGGCTCAAAGCACCAGTGGCAGGCAGCACCTATTCTCATCTACACACAGCTCCTCCAGTCCCTAGCGCCAGGCGATCACCTCGCCCAGCTGCACCCTCCTTGACTTTCAGTATTGGGTGCCTCTTTACACCCAAAAGGAGGGAAGAGGACATGCCCAGTCCTTTGTGGAGCTGGGTATCGTTGTGGCAGAAGTTGAGAATTTTTGCAGAGCCTGCTGCTTTTTGAGGTCTTTCTGTAGTTCTCAGAGCAGATTTAAGAAATGTGGGTTCACCAGTGAGATTGGAAGGAGAAGGGGATGCCATCATTTGTGGGGGAGGCAAATGCCTAGAGATTTGGTGGGAGATGTATTTGGAGATTAATGAGTATGAGTGACTTGATGGGGGTTGGCGCAGTTGGGGAGTCTTGGAACCTGCTGACCCAAGGTGCCTGGGAGGGCTACTGTTGTCTGTGTGTATCCACTCCTCATAAAAGCCCATCGCCAGTTCTTCCAGGGGCTTAATTCAAGGGAAGTTCTGAACCACAGGCTTGTCTTTCCCTCAAGTCTAGTGGGTACCCATGGCTCAGAGCTGTACAGACACACCTGGGGCCATTGAGAGGACAGAAACTTCACAGACCTTCAGTTACGTGTGCCCCATTCTTACTGAAGCAAAAGCTGTTGAGGCGATGGGCCCAGCCAAGGCCTTGATCTGGAAGTGCTTTGGGGTGTACCCTACATGTGTTAAGGGGCATACCTGGTGTACCTGGCAGCTGTGTTCCCCGTGCTATTTTGTATTCTGAGGTCAGGCTCCTCTGAAGAACCACTAACTGCCTTTGGATGGGTTTTAGGACATTTAGTCATGGGTCAGACTGTTGAGCCTCCATGGTTGTGAGAATTCCAGGGCTCTAGGCTGGGTCCTGCGTGCGTCAGGCTGTGGTTCTGAAATTTAATCAAACATGGTAAGCAGCTCCCTTTACCCTTTTGAGTCACAGTGCTGACTATTGCAAAGAAATGTACAAATAAAAATGTGTTTGCATTTTATTTATGCAGAAGCAGGAGATGGCAAGTTTTAAATTCTATTTTCAATCAAACCTGGAAAAAAATGTTAAGATTTGAGTAACGAGTTGGAACCTTGCCTCTCTCTTTTTCACTTCAATATAGGTCTGTTTCTTCCTGATTACTGGACTCAATAAGAGAACGAAATGTATGTAGTCAGCAAATAGAGTTCATGTTACCTGTTAGACCATAATAGCCCCACCGGACATGCAGAAATGGAACTTGATTATTAGAAAACTTGAAAGAAAGAATCAAAAAGGGAGGAAAAGAAAGAAAAGCAAAGAAACTAGCCACAGATCTGCCTCATCAAACAGCCAATCAGTGTGCCCAGCAGCATAAAAACAGCACATCCTGCAGCCAGCTGGCAACAGAGGGGGAAGCAGCCTCCTCTACCTGGTTGTTCATTTGACAGGAGCCTCGGGAACTGCATTCATTATTTGGGTCTTAAACAGGGGTGTCATTTGTAGAAAGGGTTTTATTTTTTAACTACTTTTTCAGGTATGGTGTTCTTACCACCATACTGCGGTTTATCCAGGAAGTTAATTGCTTTATTCTTTTTTTTTTTTTTTTTGAGACGGAGTCTCGCTCTGTCGCCCAGGCTGGAGTGCAGTGGCGCTATCTCGGCTCACTGCAAGCTCCGCCTCCCGGGTTCACGCCATTCTCCTGCCTCAGCCTCTCCGAGTAGCTGGGACTACAGGCACCCGCCACCACGCCCGGCTAATTTTTTGTATTTTTAGTAGAGACGGGGTTTCACCGTGGTCTCGATCTCCTGACCTCGTGATCCGCCCGCCTCGGCCTCCCAAAGTGCTGGGATTACAAGCGTGAGCCACCGTGCCCGGCCGCTTTATTCTTTTACATTGACTTTGAGAGGATTTTATATCTGAGAAAAGTGACATTTTGGTTTTCTAATTTAGAAGCACAAAGGAAGTTGAGAGAGATAGTGTATGAGCCTGATTCACACTTTGGGGAAAATTGCTCTGGTTAAATTATACACTCTTGGAACTGGGAGCAAAGATAACATTATTAGACTTAGGCGTTAAATATGATTAATGGGACAACAGGGATAACGTCGATGCCCCTTTGTGTGTACAGCCGGCTTGCATTTCATCCCTGAAAACTTGTGTGGTTGAAAGGCTTGAGTACACACCAGAGAAGGTGTGCTCAACTTACAATTCTGACTTCTCCGGCAGTCACAAGCAGTAATAGTAACCCTTTGCCTACAGTTTCATAGCACGCTGTTTTAGCAAAGGAGGACCCTTCCCCCAAGAAACACACTAGTAGAAATGCCAGCCCTTAGGGGAGGAGGGTCACTGTGAGATGAATTCACAATGTATACGTATCCCAAAACACTATGTTGTGCATCATCAATATGTACACTTTTTACTTATCAACAAAAAATAAATAATGAGGAAAAAATCATGCTGGCAGCTTTTAAAAGGATAGCCAGTTTGGCTTGGCGTGTTAAGCTGATAGGTTGCTTCCTGTTGGATCCCACTCACCCCTGGGTTGAGGCAGGGGCTGGTAGCTCATGTGCTAGCACACGCTTCCAGAACACATTTTGACAATGCTTTTGAGTAGTCTTACCCCTCAGTGGGACTACCCGGAGTTCTTACTCAGCTGACAGAGAAAGCCACATGTAAAACTCAATCATTTTGGAATAATGATGGAAGGACAAGGGTAATCTATGGCTGTCACCTTCTACTCCTCTGGGGAATATGTGATGTCTTTGTCTCCTCAAAGAAGAATAAAAGGTGGGGGCAGGACTTCCCCGGGGGTTAGTGTGGTGGCAGGTGCCACCCCATAAACTTTCTATATTATTAAGGAGCTTCTGCAGCAATCCGAAAGGCAAAACAAAGTTGAAAGTAATTTATCTTCTTATCCACATCAAGATCAGGGTAATATTTGTGTGTGTTTTTATATACTTGAAGTAAAAATTAGAATAGTCAATTAACCCTATTGCGAATTTTAATACTTTCATTTAAAAATACTTTCTTAACTCTTTTCTTTGAAAAGCATCACAAATTACTGCTTACTTTTAGATTCTTTCCTAGATTTTAATGTACCTTCTAGGCATTAAAACAGGAATATATCTGATCTCCATCTGACATTTAGAAATTACATTTACTGGTATAACTTTCATTCTTTGTTATTACTGTTACTGCTCTAATTGCCAGCACCCATTGTTCATTCACTGTGGTGTGAAAAACAAAATTGATGAAAGTTTATTTTTCTCTCCATATCCACACCTGCCCTCTCTATCTGCCAGTTCTATCAGCAAAACACTTTGGGTAGGTCTTGTTTGTTTGTTTTAATCCCTTCAAACTGCTGGTTCCTGCCCAGTAACTCCCGAGCTGGCTCTCAGGTGCTTCTCTGCCAAAATATGCTGACTGCATCCCTGAAAATTGATCGTGTGTTAAGAACTGCTGAGAGGCTCAGCTACATCTGGGGCCAAGTCATCACTGCCAGGTCCATGGCAAGGGAGAGCCCTCCCGACAGGCAGCGCTGCCCTGGACACAGGAGGTCTGAGACAGGGAATATGCGCATGGGAGGTGGTAAGAGAATTAGAAGGTGCAGAGATGGGGGATATGAGGAGATGGGTAGCAGTGGGGACAAAGTGGGAACAGAAGCAGGGAGATGTGTGGAAACTGGTGGAAAAAAAGAAGCAACAAACCAGAAAAACAGCTGATAGGATGTTGATAATATCGCAGGAATGTTTTTAAAGGCCTGTTTTCCAAAAATGAATATGGGGGAAACTGAGAAATGAGGATACCAGATAAGTTCCACCTGCAGAGGCCTGGAAAGGTTGGCAGATCCATGTGGGCAGTCACAGGTGCTGAGAAAGAGGGGCGGTTTTGCAAGATGTGGGAAGCTGAGTGGGATCCAACTCCTGGAATTGGGGGTGACAGCCCAGAGAGTGCTGGCTGAATGAATATTCGGCTGAATCTGCTTTTTTAGCTGACCTGTTGGAATGCCTAAAGCCCAACTGCCAAGCACTCGCTCTGCACATTATCTTGAGTCCCCTTTGTGATGGTAGTGCCCCCTGCCTCTGGCTCCCCAGGCACTGACTTTCCTCTAGGGAGACAGGCAGGGAGTAGGTGGGTACAGGACAGCTGTGGTATGGGATAGGGTACCTCGGGGCTGCAGGAGGACTAAGGGAGAGGCATCACCAGCCTTCCAGGTTAGGCAGTGCTGTTCAAGCCAACACTGGAGGAGGGGGAGAGGGAGCTGCAGCACGAGCTCTTAGTTGTATAAAATTGAAAGTGGGTAGGCTGAGGAGGGGTGGAATCGCAGAATCTAAGAGAATTCAAAAGAGGGTAGCAGCCCATCTTTCCCAAGTGGCATAGTCTGTTTTTTTTTAATCCAACTATTTTTTAAATTGTACTGGGCATATGGTACCTTCCAAGACCAAGAGACAGCCAGATGGAGTTGAGAGGGATCATGAAACCTGTTTTGTTCTAACAACTCTAGGGCTGCAAATATTGTTCAGCCTCCACTCCCTCAGGCTGCAGGAGCTCATAGTGGTGTGAATTCCCAAGGGTTCGTGTGGGCACCACTGTGTCCCCTTGGGCAAGCCACTGGTCTCTCCATGCAGTTGCATCCTTTAACACCCAAATAGAAATTATCCATTCCTTGGTCATAGTAGAATGAAATGAAAGCACCATGGAAAGGGGAAGGCTGTCCACCACTGAGGGAATTCCTGGAAACGGCACACTCTTGGTTCGTGGCTCAGAGATGAGCTCCAATGAGCATTCACCATTACTGTCACTACGGTCCCACATTTGCAGTGACCCCGGGGTGCAAAGTACCTGCACCGCAGGCACTGTCTCTCCCCAACCTCATAATGCAGGTCAGTCAATAAGTTCCCTGCAGTCAGATCTGGGGCTGGGGGGTGGGGGGATGCATTGTCATGGCTGCCAACAAAGAGGAATGAGAGAAGGAGGAGTAGAAGGATTCGTAGAAAGATGGATGGAGGGATGGATAAGTGTAGGGGAGGCAATCTTAGTTTCCTCATCTTAGTTTCTGCAGCTGGAGCCCTGTAAATTAAACTGGCAAATGACAGTTTCACAAGATAAAAACGAGACATTTATTAACATACGTATTGTTGGTGTACACATGGGTGCACCTAGTGATAAGTAACCACAGGGATGGTCAGAACTTGGGTTTATAAAACATCTTAGGCTAAAGGAAAAGGGGCTTATGGATTCTGGGCTGGGAACACCAGACTAAAGAGGAAAGGTAAGAATAAGCCTTTAATTACTTGAACGCCCAGCAGCAGTGGTAAGGTCTCTATATGAGGGCATATAAAGTAAACTAGAAGTCCCAAGGAAGGTGTAATGACTGCCAGCTGGGAGCTGACCTTGCAGGATGAGGAGGAACTGAGGATACAGATAGTCCTGCATGGAGATGCCTGCCCATCCCTGTGGGAAACTGCAAATGGTTCCTTTTGGTTTGTGTATAGTTTACTTTGAAGTGGGGGTGGGGTGTGGAGCTGGCATAAATAAAGTAGAAAATGTAGGTCAGGACCTTATTATGAACATCCCTAAATACCAGTCTAAGAAACATGGACTTTTTTCTGTTGAATGTGGAGTAATTGTGTACATACTTTGGAATACTGTGCTGCAATTAGCATATGTACCAACATGAATCGACTTCTGAGACCTGTCGTTTAATGAAAAATGTGAGTTGCAAAAAATATGCCCAGTATGATATCATCAGCGAAAAAATACTCTACAAAACAGTTCTATGTGTTTGCATGTTTTCTATAGGTCTGAAAGGACCCACACCAGACTGCTAACAGCAGTTACCTTTGGGACGAAAAGAAAGAACTAGGGTTTGGGAGTGAGGAGTATTGAAGGGGGATGTCAGCATTTTTTGAAATCTTTTAGTTTTATTTTAACAAGGAAATGTTATCTTGCCATTAAACTGTAATTTTAAAATTCAAAAGATAATAGAGTCATTGGCTTAATTCCTGTTCTAAAATTTTCAATTAGAGCTTGCACATTCTGAGAATTGGAAGATAGTCTCAAACCAAACAAAATCCAGGGATTAAAAAAAAAAAAGCCCCCCACCTCCCTGACTCAGAGCCTGCAGAGAGAAGGAACTCTTTGGACCGCTTTTCTCCCAGGCCTGAATGGCCTTATTTGTTTGGTTCATTGATAATCAATTTCAGGTGATGAGGGATGCTCTTGACCCACGTTGACCTTGCAGCAGCATTCTGCATTCCTGCCCATGACTGGATTCCACCCTGTGGCGGTGGCTGGCTCCGGGCAGCGGTGGTGAGTATGTTTTTCTCTTTCCTGGCACCAGGATCATTTTCTTGGAGAGTCTCTGTGGACATTGGCAAATAGTTTTGGCCTTCCTCCAAGAGATTGGGTTTATACCAGTCTAAATGAGGCAGGCATTTAATCAGTCACCCAGGGAACAGGCTTGAGGCCCTCTGGTGTCTTCTTTATAATTAATTTTTAACATTTGTTTTCAGTATAAAATTTGGGCCTTTATCCTCTTTGAAATAAAAACATAGCATGCATATTAGACTGTATTGGCACTAAACTTCACACACCATTCTTTTATTCCCTTCCAACTATTAACTCCTATTAAGCAAGACAGAGGGATAATAAGATCCCCCTGCACTCCCCTGCCTTGCTGGCTTGTGTGATGCTTCATCCTCTGTAATTGCCTTCGGTGGCCAGGCTCTTTCCTATCATTAGTGTGCATCAGAGGCTCCTTGTCAGGGCCCCGGCCACCTCCCAAGCTGCCATGCACCCCTTTTGCCATGCAGCCCTTTAATGCTACGGCCTTTCCTCAGCCCAGCCACTGGGAGGCCCTGGTCGACTAAAGTTCTTTTTAACAAGACACAGGGGGTATTTCTGGATTTTTAACCCTGGAACTTACACTTGAACTGCTGCAGATGATTTCCTGTTTGTTCATTTGATTGACTTGCTCTTACGTCCTGAGAGCCCAGGCCTGGGTCAAGGGAACCCGAAACATCACAGTGGTTCTCGAACCTAGATCTATATAAACAACACTGAGAATGCTGACTACAAGCGCAGATTCTGAGGCCTCTCCTCAGACCTACTGAGTTGGAATCTTTAGGACAAATGGAAAATTAACTGGCAACTTTTTGTTAAGCTGTGTAATTATTTGCAAGTCACTAAATAAAGTGATCATTTTTCACTTTCTTTCAGAGAAGTTTCAGCACAAACTTATCTTTAACCTTCAATACCCTGGACTTTCTCTTAGGGCTGCTATGTACCCTTTGTGCAAACTAGAAACAGGAACCCTTCTTTCTGGACAGTAGCGGGCCACACAGAAGGCAAGACTAGGCCTGTGGGGCTCAGGATGGATTTCAGCCCCATTTGCCTCCTTGGCCAGGAGTCTTTGTGCAGTTAACAACCTACACGGTTGCACATGGCAACCCTGCTTCCTCTGTGCTCTGATGAACAAAATAGCTCCCCTTGAGTACCTATATGTGTAAGCACAGGGTCAGCTTTTTCTTACATATTTATTATCTGTAATGCCAACAGCAACTCTTAAGGATTTATGTTGAGAAAGCTGAGGCTCAGAAAATTTGAAAATTTCCCTAAGATAACACAGTCAGAAAGAAGCAGAAGATTAAGACCCATACCACGCTCTGATGTGGCAAGCAGTTGGCTGGATAGGAAATTATTTATAGTCAGTGCCTTACTTCTTCAACAAGACCATGGATAATTCCTGGTCCTCCTTCCCTCTGAGAAAACCATTCACTCCGGAGCCCACGAAAAGGTCCCTCAGGCCAAGCGTGAGCTGCCTGTCTCTGCTGCTGAGTGAGCAGAAGCCTCAGGCCTCCTGATGGTGAATGAGTAAGTGTTCAGGAAGCACGAGGAGACCTGGGTGAAGGGCATGTGACGTGGTAAAGCATTAACGATTCTGTGTTTATTATTAGCAAAAGTTTCACTTTTTCCAGCCAGCCACCATGATTAAAAGTCCAGTTTCTCTTTTCATTTTGTGTAAGAATGTGAGCAAAGGGCTGAAAGTCAGAGAAGGATCACGAACTCCTTACTAAAGTTTTCTTGTCCTCTGGATTATCAGCTGTTTCCTGTCTTCTGGAGTAAGGAGCTGCCCTGAGCAGAGCGCCAAATTGGCTGCTGAGTGAGGTGCGTGCTAGTTGCCACTTCTTCTCGGCACCTGTGCCATCAGCCACGGCTGTGTTAGGAACCCCCTGGAACTCAGTGGCTTCCACAGCACTCAAGTGTTATCCCAGGGCTGCAGGGCAGCTGGGGCTCAGCTGGCCCAGGGTTGGCTCGGCTGGGCCCCTGTGCTTCAGGCTGGGCCCTGTCCCTCCCCAAAAGTCTGTGGGTCAGCTGAGTGGTTCTGCTTCTCATGGCTCTCATCCCCCATGGACGGCAGGGTAGCAAGACAAGCTCTGCTCGTAACAGCGGCAGAAGAGCATGAAGGCAAGTGAAAGCACTTGAGGTCCCTTAAGACCTAGGCCCCAGACTGGTACACCATCCATCTGCCGAATTCTGTTGGCCAAAGCAAGTTCCGTGGCCAACCTAACGATGGAGCACAGAAGTAGGGTCCTCTCCCCTCTTTAGCAGGAGGAAGTGCAAAGGCACGTGACAGAAGACAGAGGTAAGGGTAAGAATTAGGGCCAGCAGTTCCCCCAGCACAGCCCCATAACCTCCAGAGGCTTGTTTGGTGGAAACTTCCCCTCCTTGCAGGCAGCTGGAGAGCCTGGGGCCCCCTCCTCTGTACACTGTCCTTACCAGTATTTTTCACAGGGCACAGAATTCACCCACCAGGTTGCTCACATTTTCAGAGAAAATCTGTCCCACATCAAGTGTTTCTCATTCAATTCTCAAAAGCTCTTCTACGCTTTTTCCAAAAATGCCTCCCTCACACTGAGATCACAACCTCAGTTTTGCTCCCTTTCTTCATTTCTAATAAAATCTGAACTATGCAGATTGCCTTTCTCATAACCATGGTAGCTCGTTGTTGGGCCTTCCTTGAGTGGCGTTGGTCCTTCTCAGAGACAGAGGACAGGGGTCCCTAGCTGCCCTTGTGGGCGCATCATTAACTCTGGGAAGGGGCCACTGGCTTCACCATGATGCTTCCTTACCCCCCTCACCGAGAGAGCAGCATCATCTCCAGGACTGTACCATCCCAGGCCTAATGGCAGTTTTTTGAGGGGTCATCTAATCTGTTGGCTCCTAAAACTAGGTGGACATTAAAATCAGCTGGGAAGTTGAATACAAATTCAGATGCCTGGGCCTGGACAACAGCAGGATGGGGCTGGAGGGTGAGCTCAGTTGGGAGCTACTATCACTTTGCCTGCCGACCCATCTCCACTTGGAGTGACAGACTACTCCACAAGCTAAGCCTCTTACTATCTGTTACCCAAATCAGTAAGACATGGTGGCATTACCAGTGTTATACAAATGTCTTTTTTTTTTTTTTTTTTTTTTGAGATGGGATCCCATTCTGTCACCCAGGCTGGAGTGCAGTGGCTTGATCTCAGCTCACTGCAACCTCTGCCTCCCAGGTTCAAGCAATTCTCCTGCCTCAGCCTCTCGAGTGGCTGGGATTACAGGCACTCACCACCATGCCTGTCTAATTTTTGTATTTTTCATAGAGACAGGGATTTACCATGTTGGCCAGGCTAGTGTCAAACTCCTGACCTCAAGTGATCCACCCACCTCAGTCTCCCAAAGTGCTGAGATTACAGGCATGAGCCACCACTCCCAGCCCGAATGTCTTCTTATTAAAGCAGGAGGTTCATATTCCTGCAGAATCTGTAGCCTTGTTGTTGTGTGACCACAGGTAATGGGAGACAGCTTGCATCCTTTGGCCCTAAGAGTCCTCTTTGATTCTTTCAAGAGGCCCAGTTGAATAAATAAGTTCAGCATAGACAGATCAGTCACCCTGAACTTTACATTACCTGCTTTAGGATTTAGGTTCTTCAGATCACCCACTAGGGTTCAAAACTGAGCAATCTCTCCAAGTGACATCCTACCTAAGGCAGACTGTGAGGGGAGGGTGAGTCCCTCACCTCTGTCATCTGTGTGGCTATTTAAATAATTCTTTTGAAAGGGCACTGTGACCAGCAATTACAGACCCAGCTTTTAGACTCAACTCACTTCTTACTCTGACCTTCCTTCCTCAAGTCATTTTCCCCCTCTGGACCTCAGTGTCTTCATCTGGAAAATGAGATGATTGAATTAGGTCATCTAGAATCTTGCCACTCAAAATGTAATCAATGGGGCTTGTTAGAACCACAGAATTTGAGGCTACACCCTAGACTTGCTGAATCAGAATCTGCAGGTGATTCATGTGCACATTGAATTTTGAGAAGCACTATTCTATAAGATACCTTCCAGGAGCCTCAAATTCTGTGCCTTTGAAACCTTGGTTACTCTCCTGTACCTTTCCTGTCATTCTCCTCAGGTTCCTTTTGTGAAAGCCTGTCTTAAAAGCCATCTGGTCCCTGGGCCTTCCATCATCAGCACTGCTGCTGATTCATTGTGCCGCCTTCTAGGTAAAGAGGCCTCATGTTCTTTCATGCCAAGGATGAGGGGCCAGGAAATCCAGGGCAACTTAAAAGCCCTGAAAAGTCAGGAAGAAAACGGTAGTTAAAATTCTGAGCAAGCCTCATGTAAGTCTGGGTCACTAGACACGTCAGGATCACAAAATAGATTGAACGTTCCAAGAGTAGGGAGGAGCAGAAAGCAAGTTAGAGAAGCAAAACCAACAGCAAGGAAAATATTATAGAAGCATGCAGGAAACCTATTTTCCATTACTGCTTGTCAAAAACATAGGCTGATATACACCCAGGCCAAAAAGATTATAAATTTCCCTTGTTCTTTTCCTTCACTGTTTTGAAGAGGAGTTTCCCATGGAGTTGGAGCTGTGTTGATTGGCAATTTATTTGTGAATTGTTTCATGAAACCAAGGCTTCTCTTATCAGTTTTCTGTTGTTCACTACAATGAACCGTGGTTTAGTGGAAACTTCCTTTTCCCCAAGCCAACCTCCCCACCCCTCCCCACCCCACTGCACCTCCTTCAAAGGATATCACCACCTAAATAACAGGCTCCTAAAGCTAATGGAAGATATACTTTTCCTGTGCTCTTCCAGAGCCTTCTGGTTTTTTTCCTGCCTCTTGTGATAGCACATCAGCAACTATTTATTCTCATATATTATTCTCAGGGGACATGGACAGTTGATGCATAAAACAAAAGAGTTATTCTTCACTCGCATCTCAGGGCTTAGTCTGGGAACCAAGGGCCCTGCAGAACTCTGAGACGTTGGATTAGGGGCAAACCGATATAGTCATGACAGAAAACAAGCAAAATGTCTACTCTGTCTGTGAACCATTGCAGTAAGCAGTTTATTGAACAGGTCCTGGGTGGGCCAAGCTCTTTGTAAGGAGAATTAAATGAGATAGTCTGCAGTCATTTTGCTGCAGGTAAGGAGACAGGTGAAGTAATTGCTCAAGGTCCCAGGCCAAGCAAGTAGGGGTGAGGGTCCAAACCTAGGCCTCCTGGCTCCAAAGCTCATGCTCTGAGCCCCTGTCTCATCCATTCTGGCTGTGAAATGCCCCTTCCCCATCAGCCTGTTTTTCCGGCATATGTTTTTGTTTTCAAACTGGAAATTATTTCTACTTAGTGTTCAAGACCCAAGTAGCAGTCTTCTCTTCTGGGAAGCCTTCCCTGACTCCCAGTTACCCTCATTCCACTCCTGGCAGGGCCAGCAGCAGCTCCTTTTTTAAATGTAATGAGCACTCCTCTCATAGTGTCTTAAAGTCAATGTGAATTCTCCAGTGGTCTGTCTTTCTCATTATTAGACTCTGAGAACCTCAAGTCCGAGTCAGCCCTGACTAGCCATCTGTGTCCGTCCAAGTACCCAGCACAGTGCCTGGCTGGAATGTCCATGTCTTTTCTTCCATAAGATGAAGAATGTGCAGGTTCTTTGTGTTAAAACAATCCAAATAAATGATACAGAAAAGACTAGCATGGCCCCGTCACAAGGATGAAACACAAATTCGTGAAGCATTCCATATTAAAAAATAAAAATAAAAAAAAATCCAAATAGAAGGCATGTGTGTGCATGCATATGTGAATGGATATTTCTCTACACATGTGCTATGTTCTATTGCAACCTTGCACTTTAACATGTATAACTTATAAAAGGAGATGGGGCTAAGGCTATTTCAGTGACTCATGGAAGCAAGACGGCAGGGGCTTGCCCTCTGTGGCAGGGAAAACCTCTGTCAAAACTCAGAGCCCTCTGACACCCAGATTAACATTTCGTAAGATGTCCAGGGTTTGTTTCTCTCCATCAAAACCTTGACTTTAGCCATTATTCATGCAAAACTGCTCTGAACAGGGATCAGCAGACCATGGCATGTTCAAAAAGGTGAGCAGACGTTCGCTTTTCCTTGTGGCTTCCCTGTGACAGATAGCTCTGTCCTGAGACTCAGAAAGGGAGAGAATGGACTCAGAGTTCAGTGACCATGTGAAATGCACAGATCGCCCCCCAGGTTGGGCTTCTGGGCAGTTTGTATAGCATAGGGGTTAAGAATGTAAGAGCCTGGCTTGCACTGGATAGCCAAGTGTCTTTGAGTGATTGAAGCCAGTGAGGTGAGTTGTTTCCTCATTCTGTGATGTGAGAGTAATAGTACCTTCCTCAAGGGCTGCTGATAGTATTAAGGAAGTTAGTAGATGTGAGGCATTTGGACAGCAGCTGACACATTGTTAGTGCTGTGGTTGTTGGGTTCTTGCTAGTCTGCCTGTTAATAGACTGGAGGCTCCCAGAAGGCAGGTCCCTCCCCATCATCAGTTTTTTGTTTTTGTTTTGCTATAGACTCCAGCGTAATACATCAGGCCTTGGCCTTGGTGGGCAGGTTGGAACAAATCGTGAGCTGATGGAGAAGTAGAGGCACAGGTTGGCTCTGTGGAATTTAGTAAGCTCCATTTTGTAATCAATGGTTGTTTCTTAGAACTGTCCACAAGCCCTATAACCACGGCAGGTCCCAGCTAAGATTCTCAGCTGAACCAGTGAAAAGCAGTCATCCTCCAAACACCAGAATCAAGATGGGGGATAACATGATCCGTGACCTTTTAGCTACATGATATCTACTTCTACTAAAAATACAAAAAATTAGCCGGGCGTGGTGGCGGGTGCCTGTAGTCCCAGCTACTCAGAGAGGCTGAGGCAGGAGAATGGCATGAACCCGGGAGGTGGAGCTTGCAGTGAGCCGAGATCACGCCACTGCACTCCAGCCTGGGCGACAGAGCGAGACTCCGTCTCAAAAAAAAAAAAAAAAAAAAACTAGTGGATGCAGATGGATGTTAAGGACACCTGCTCTTTTAAAAGTCCCACTGTCTCTCTCTTGCTGTTATTACTAGAGTTGTGGCTACGTCATTGCATCTTCTGCAGTTTTCAGGAAAGGGTTAGTGTGACAGAATGGGCCTTGCAGAAGGAAGAAAGCAAGGCAGGCGGGAGAAGGCTGGGCTCTGATGGCACAGAGTTAAACTCAGGCCTCTGCACTCATCCTATGAGCAGATCTTGTCCCTGTGGTCACAGGTACCAGCTGGGCCTGGCCAACTCGGTGTTTGGCCTGGACCAATACCTCCCCTTGGTTTGCTTCTCCCCTTGGCTGCCTAAACACAGGTAAGACAGTGATGTGCCCTTGCACTGGCACAAAGGGGACAACAGAGTCCTCAGAAGGAGGGTAGGGTGAGCGTCCCTGCAGGAGTGGGATTCCCTTTGGATCTGACCGCCCGTCAGGTCTCTGCCAGAGGTGACAGCCTTGGAATGGTTGTGGCTTCACCCAGCACATGGAGACACCACTTGGTACATTTGGGAAGTGAAGCCAGCCATGAGCCAGAAGGGCAACTTGGTTTGTCTCAGCAGGAACCCACAGCTGCCATCATGAGATGGGAGCCCTGAGAAAGGGTCCTCCTCGCTCATGTGCCGGAGAACTTCCCGACTGATTTGGGTCAAGATCCCCCTGCTGAGATGGCTGCCCTGCAGCTTGCTGTTGGGTGGGGCAGGGAATTGTTGCCACTTCGGGTGAACAACGAGATTCTCAAACCAGAGAGTCCATATCGTGTGTCCCATCCATCTCCGCCTCAGTGCGTTCATGAGCTTGGTGCTGCTCTCAGTACCTTGGGTGGAGAGGAGGGTATGAAGAGAGGGATAAGATATTTGGATGGTTGATTAGCGTCTTAGTTTGGATTCCCCCAGCAGTATAAGTTGCGTGTCTGGGAGGTAAGCCTAGGCAGCACTGGTTAGGGGAGAGGGGAAGTGAGACAGGGAAGGAAGGAGGCCAGGACAGCAGAATTCACTGGAGCGTAGGTCACTGCAGCCCCTGAGGGGTGAGGGAGCTGGGTGGGGCATTCACGCACCAGTTCCCGTGGTCACTGGGTCTAGGCTACTCCTGGACTTTTAATGTATAGGCACTTCCAGCCTGCCCCCCTGAGGCCAAGGCAGCCTCAGGCCAAGAGTCCAAGTGTGCACAAAGCCCTTGGTGGACCCAGCAGGTGCCAAGAGGACATGGGCTGGGCAGCCCCTGCTACAGTTGGCTGGGGGAAGGGGTGTTTGCTTTTGTCTTTAAAGCAGATTAAGATTTAATCCATTGTACAAGAGGGAAAACCAAAAGTGGGAAGCAGCCCAAGTGACCACAGACAGATGAATGGATCAACAAAATGCGGCCTATTTGTACAATGGAATATTATTCACGAGGAAGGAAATTCTGACACATGCTACATAGATGAACCTTGAAGACCTTATGTTAAATGAAATAGGCCAGTCGCTAAAGAACAAATATATAATTCCACTCATATGAGGCACCTAGAGTAGTCAAATCCAGAGGCAGAAAGTAGAACAGTGGTTACTAACAGCTGTGGGGAGGGGAGTGGGAAGCTATTGTTTACGGGGTACAGTTTGGGAAGATGAAAATGTTACGGAGTTGGATGGTGGTGGCTACACAACAATGTGAATGCACTCAGTGCCACGAACTGTACATGCAGAAATTGTTACAGTAGTAATTCTTATGTAATATGTATATGTGTGTATATATGTGTGTGTGTGTATGTATGTGTGTGTGTGTATATATATATATAAAATACTTACCACAATAAAAGTAAAGAGAAAAAGGGAAACGAAGGCCCATCATCTGAGTAACTTCTCCACAGCTACCCAGTGGTTCCCTGGAGAGGCCATGAAGAGCCTGTGTAGAGGTGTCTGCTGTCCCTGTAGGTGCTAGGACTCCTCACCTGGCTTCATCACCTCCTCGCCAGCTGAGGACTCCACAGCAGGGACAGAGCACGTGTTTCTGGGTATTATAGCTCAGACTAATTTGAGTCAAGAATGACACTTCCTGGTGTGTCAGAGAATAGGCCCCTTTGAATGACTCACCTGGCTCTGAATTCCATCGCTAGTTTTTGTCATGAGGAAAGTGAAGCCGGCGCCTTGAGGACCCACTCTGCATAGGAATGATGCTCTGCACCAGAGGCAGAGGGATTAGATCAAAACCTCTGCCCCTTCGTTAATGTACTACAGGCAGGTGGGCATGTGGACAGATAAGTGACATTTAGGCAGAAACCTGAAGGACAGGTTACTGAGGCTGCCAGGTAGAGGGGGACTGAGGGAGAGCTGGGGAAGGGTGAACCATCCTCATGGGAGGGATGAAAGGTTGGAGTGGTAGAGAATGTCATGATCAACTTTTCTTTTTAAAAAATCCCTTGTGCTGCAATGGGGAGAGCGGATTAGACTGGGGGAGGTTAAGGAGAGGCAGCCAGTTGGGAAGTGACTACAACCTTCCAGGTAAGATGTTCACAGGGTGGCTTGCACCTGAGCACAGAAGTGATGTCGCTGGTCTCACGTGAAGGTCTCCCAGGAGGGTCAGGATATAGAAACACTTCAGCATCTTTGGAGAAAAACATCTATAAATCATAATCTACATTTAAGTAGAATTTGCAATGTATTTAATCAGCTGTCATGAGGCCAGATTTATATAGAAAACTGAAACCAGAAATTGGAAACCTCATTTTGGGTGGTTTGGAGGCCAACAGAGGTGGGGTTGCCTCTCACTGCACCTTCTCTGGTGCACAGGGCATTGAGAGACTCCAGGAGGGGCTTTGCCATCTTTTATTCATTTATGTCCCTGTTGTAAAACAGAGGTCATACTCTGTATGCTTTCTGTTTGTATCTCATTCTGCTAGATGCTGAGAGATAAAGAGATACAGGAAATAAGGAATTGTGTCTCCAGAGACCTTCAGTCCGGCTGGGGGGGTCAGACAAGGGCTGGTTAAATGGGTGTCTTTTGTAGCTGTTCAAGGCAGCCAAAAGTAGGGCATGATTAATTGTTTAATGATAAATGGGACAGAAAATACAGGACTGTAGGAAGCCTCAGGGAGAGCCCCCTAGGGTTTTCCAAGCCAGATCTGGACTCCAGAAGGATGCCTAAGATTGGGACAGATCAGAGAGGCTTGGGTGGGCTCCAGTGACTCACTGGAGCTGCAGAGGAAGATTCATTCCTACAGGTGTGAGGAGGCTGCAGGCTGCCCTACGGCTGGAAAGGGACATCTCCACTGCATGCCAGGGCCAGGGGCTTGTGCAAACTGGGAAGCCAAGCAGTTTTGAGCTGGTGGATGATATGTTCAAATAGTGTTTTTAAGACGATTTATTGGCCACAGTAGGTAGCATGACTAGAATGAGAGACTGCAGTGGAGAAGCCATCAAGGAGGCTGATAAGAGAATATCGTGAGAGAATCAAGAGATGGGGTGTGGACGGGGAGGGCATGGAGAGACAGATGTGCCCCACATTGTAAACCAGCCAGGTGAGCTGCAGGCTGCTCATCAGGTTTCAGTGCCTGCATTGGGTTGGACCAGGGGGTCTAAGGACTTGACCCCAGCTGCACAATTCTGAGGCTGTCTGACAAGGAGTGGGGGGTGAGCTGATGGCAGGCAGAAATTGGTGTCAGGGTGAAGGAGGGGGTAAGGGGTGATGGCCCTGGAAGGTGGTCAGGGGAGCGACTTGAGTTATTTCAGTCATTCTGACGTGATGTGTTGGGGGGCATGCAAGGGGAACTGTCCATCAGATCCAACAGGAAGAGGATGAAGGGGAAAGAAATGGCCATTGGATGTATCTTTTAGAAGCCCATTGGGGCCTTCAAGAGTGTGAGGTGTGTAGGGTAGCAGAGTTGTGTGTCCGTGGTCAGGGGCCCAGGAGGAGACAGATGGCACACCCACCTGGGTAATTTGAGGAGAGTTTAATAAAGGGATCATGTACAGGGGTGTAAGCATGGCAGCCAGCCTGCAGGGACCAGAGGAGGGAGCTATAACCAGAACCTGAGAGAGGTCTGTGTAGAGAGGGGCCCTGCAGAATGAGCCTAGGGTCCCAGTGTCCTGACCCCGCTCCCCTCTTGCCAGCAGTTAAGAGGGCCATTGATGAAGTCCCTCCCTACCGTGTGTCAGCCTCCTGGAGCTCAGGGCCCGGTGACAAAGGGAGGAGAGCGGATTGGGGAGGGGCAAGCAGAAGACACCACAACCAAGCTGCAGGGTGAGGGAGACAGGGATGATGTGGCCCAGACACAGCGGCAGGTTAATGGAGATGGTGGAAGCAGAAAGCGGTGAGTCCTGGGCAGCCCAGCAGGTGATGGTTGGAGGCTAGGAGCACAGCTGTGGTGCCTGTGATGGGAGGTGGGGGGAGGGGAGTGGGGGGTGACTGGAGAGCAGCTGAGATGGGAAAGGGGTGGGTTTGAGTCACAGGATATGTCACTGGTCAGTCCTCCTTCCAGCAGAAAAAAAAAAAGAAAAAGAAAACTCATAATTGAAGAGAATAGGAGAAATATACTTGAGATACCCATGAAGACCAAGTTATAATGATGAAGAGTACACAGTGAGCTCCCAGGAACTGATGAGCCTTTCTGTCCTATGATTTGCTTTTTTGAAATCAACAGGAATGAGAATTTGCAAACTCTCCCTCCCCTTAGTTTATTTTCTCTGAAAGTCTGCCCCAACTGGTGCATGAGAATAATTTCCTTAAACAAGTGGCCTGGTAGGAATCCATTCTTCAGAATCTGCATGTTAGCAAGGTTTGCCCTGGAGCAGGGCCCCTCAAGCTTTCCTGTGCACTCGTGGGGATCTTGTTCAGTGTCTGTGCCAATTCAGCAGGTCTGGGGAGCCCAAGATCTGCATTTCTAACCAGCTCTCCAGTGAAGAGCTGTGGGTCTCTGGAGCCACTGTGAGTAGTGAGGTCCTAGGAGACTTTTTCTAATGATTAGGATAAAACAAACAGCCTAGATGGTTGCAGGTATAAGAACCAGATGGTAAACATCTACATGAAAAAAACACACCGCGTAGCAACGAGCTTGCTTCTATCCTGCCGCATCGCCCTCTGCTGCCCTTCTGAATAAATAAAGCCCTGCTTCTCCAGGAGATGTTCTCTGCTGGTACACACTGGGTGCCACTTAAAAGCAGGTGCTGCTGGAGGCAAAACCTTTCATGCACATTGTAAATTACCTGAAAAGAGCAGTGGCATCATAAATAGCTTGGCCTTGTTCTTTGCTGATTTCCTTCCTCTTGAAATAGTGCTCTAGTTCACACTACATGGTTTTTTACCACCACCCCTCTGTCCCTGCCCCTCACACACTAGAAGTGGTTTCCTTCAACTTCTTGGAGTGATTTGAGTTCATAGACGGAGGCAGACATTTCATGAACTCCCGTAAATGCCTCCTTAACACTGCTAAGTGCAAGGCTGGTGTCCCCGTCCTTCTGTCTGTTGCCAGTAAATTTTTTAAAAGGCAGGTCCCTAGCGTCCATTGCGCTCATTAACTGAAGAGGCCTGTTACGGTTTTACTGGATTTGAAGATTACAGCGCGTTTGAGGATAGGGATTTCTCAGACCCTCCTCACTCTGGGCCCTCCCTAAGTAAAAGGCGATGGGAGGACAACCAGCAAGCATCTGGTTTCACAACTCCCAAGGGTCAGAAACTGGGACCTGCCTTTCACTGAGTACCTATTATTCTTATTATTATTTAGTTCTAATCTTGGGGTGACAAGTTGAGAGCTAGAGGTGTACTTATTGTCATGAGGTAGTTTATATTGCACACTAAGGTCTATGAGGTGGATAAACCTAACTGCCTCCCTCCAGCCCCAGCTCACCCCCACCCCCTTCCACTGCCTGTTCTTAAACTTCTTTTTTAAAAAGCAGATTGAAGCATTTGTTAGCCCACGTGATCTAGAAATACCTGGGTTCAGCCATCATTTTCTTCTCTCTTTCCTGATCGTATTCTTCATACCCTCTCAAACCCACCAAGCAAAACAAGTTCACCTGTAATCTCTGGCTCATGCTAGATTGTGGAGACTTAATTTACTCCAAGTGGAATCACCCCTTCACTTTAGAGAGCCCAGGGGGAAGCATGCTGTCGTGTCCTAATAAGAGCAAGCACCAGTGAGCAGTTACTGTGTGCTGGAGGCTATACCAAGCCCTCTATGTGCCGTAGCTCATTGCCATGTCAGATGCCTCTGTGAGATGGGGGTACAGTCACTTCCCCATTTCACAGAGAAAAAGACTGGGACATGCATGGATCCATACATCTGACTCGGGGTAGTCAGTTGGGTCTAGTGGCATTAGGCCTGCCCAGCTCCAGAACCCAAACTGCTAACTCTGCTCTCCAGCGCTAGAGCCTGCTTGAGCTGTTTGCACCCTAGCCAGATATACTCATTGAAAGCCTCAGTCCTATGGGGGTTTGGAAGTTCAGGTGACCCAGATTTGAACCGCTCCTTAATTAAAACACCTTAGTTTAACATGGTCCCAATGTGGAACTAGTTATTTAGTACCTTCCTCTGAGTGTTTCACAAACATCTGTATCCAGGGCTTTTGTTAAGGCACAGCTTTTTACCGAAAAGTCCCATTCCTGCCTCAGGTCCCTGTGCACCTTTCAGGGACCCTAAGGAATCTGTGTTTAGGCACTCAGCTGGTGCCCAGCCGCAGCACTGTTCCCGGGAGCCTCGGCAGCAGTCGCTTGTCTCAGGAGGGTCTGGATCTGGTGCATTCGTTTCTGTCTGATTGAGTTAGGCACCTCATATATAAAACTGCCAGACCCTGCCTGGGGTGTCTCTGAAAGCTGGGGTATTTCATTAGGTTGAGCAAATTTACAGTTCAACCAAAGTCTGTTGTGCACCTTCTAAGAGCAAGCCACAGACAGGGTGAAGTGGAAAGGCCAGATGGATATATAAAGCACAAGCCCTGTGTCTAGGGCCTTAAGGACACTGGCAGTGACAACATATGTCCCTAAAGCACAGCATGGTGGCTTTATAATGTGCCATGGAAGGCTGAGGAAGGAAAGAGAGATTGCTGATTGCTGGCCAGCAGGGAACTGGAGAGGCCTCTTGGAGGGTGGCATTTGAGATGAGATTGGAATGAGGCAGTAGGAGTCAGGCAAATCTTTGAGGAAGTGAGGCACGGCAGGTGGAGGCAGGGAAGCCCCCCCGTTAGGATTTTGAAGAGTGTCTGTCGGTGTCTGAGGGCCTGAAGCGGTGTTGCCATGTGTGCTTGGGAAGAACCAGGTCTAGATCCTCTACTTTTAGCCTACATCTAGAGTCTTCCTCCACCCAGAGCTTTGGAGACATTCTCATTTAATTCTAACCCCCATCCCTCAGGGGTATAGACTTTATCATCTCCATGTCATAGGTGAAGAAACTGGGGCCTGGAGAGGCTACAGGACTCGCTCAGGGCCACACAGCTAAAAAGTGGTAAAGTGAGGGGTGAAGCTCCGGCAGGCCCTCTCAAGTGGCCACGTTCTTTACCCAAGATTTCTGCCTCATTGTAGTTAACCCTTCTCGTGGAGAACCAAGACTAATCTGCAAAACCACAAGGCTTGAAAAGCACTGGGAGCTGCCCCTTCACCATGAATGAATTCAGGTGTCTTCAGGCCAGATCAGCCTCTGAACCTACACCTACATGGTATAGAAGATGGAGATGCCTCCAGAACCTTCTACACAGGCCCCTACTTGGTGGCATGGGCCTCCAGGGTGGAACAGCCACACCACAGGGGCAAGTGAGTGCTCAGAACCTTCTGCCTCTGGCCAGCCAGCAGCTCACTGGCCAGCCACATGCATGCATGTGTGCAGAGCCCCACCAGGGAGTGTCACGCCAGGGAGCTCCTGTCTCTTCTGGGCACCCTGAGGCAAAGGGAGACAAGGCATAGCAAATTAAAACAGTTGAAGGCACATCACTTGTGCCTCTTTAAGGCAAGCCATAAATACATAATTCTCAAACCTGCTATTCTGATTCCAGGTAATATGTTTTAACCATGGTCTGTGGGCTCTGGAAAGCAGCTGTGAGGAGCAGAGCAATAAATTGGATTGTAAAAGCACAGGATAGAAAAATGATTGCAGCATTTTTACAATTACCGGTTTTCCTCAGTCCACAGAAGAAAGAGTGCTTTCTCTTTGTACTTCTGCAATAAAAGATGTATCCAGGTTAAGTCTGTGTCACTATTGTGTCATCATAATCTAGCATGTATTGATTGTTCGCCACTCACCAAGACACACGGCCTCCCAATTAACCCTCATGCCCACCCGACCAGGCAGGCTCTTCTATCATGTTTCTGCTTTTCACGCAAGTCAGCTGAGACAGAGGGGCCAAAGCTGAGACAGGGTTCAAAGCCACAGGGCTGGTAACTGTGGCAGCCAGGACCCCAACCCAAGGCATCAGACTCCAGAGCATGCTCCTCCCAAGAGGAAAAGTTTTGCTTTTCATTACGTTACTGTGAGGAAAAGGAAAATAGGTCAATTTTCATTCTTCAAATCACATTTTCAACAGGGATTCAGTCTCTGGGCCCTCGGAAACTCGAGCACATGGTCTCTCTAACTGGAGCAGCCAGGTCCCCCCTTTGTACTGGGGGCTGGCAGGACCAATGCTTTGTGTGCAAGCATGCTGCTGCTTTCATTATCTTCCTGCACATTATTAAGAATCCTGCACATTATAAAAGTGAACTTAGATCCGTTGTACCAAGTACAAGCCACTTTCTATTTTTTGCTCTTCTACTTAAATTTTCAAAGATTCTAAAATAGCAGTTGCCATTTTTTACCACCTTCTCTTCTGAAATATTTAATTCTTCCTTGGGCGGTTTAACATTGTGTTGCTCAAGGATTAACTTCCATTTTTTGAAGAGAGTCTATTAGCCAAGGCAGGCAGAAAATGGATTTCACCAAGTGGCAGAGAAGAAGGCCGACAGTGCAAGCGGAGAGAGACAGGGAAGCCTTGGTTTTGCGTTTATAAAGCCACTTGCCCATCAGCAAACCTGGGACCAACTGCCTTTATTAAATGCATACTGATTTTTAAAAAGCAAAGTTTCCCTGCAAAGACTAATTTTAAGGGGATTAATGCTCAATGAATAATGCATTGGGGAAGAACTACTACAGCAATACGTAATGGGGAGAGGAAGAATCAAAGGTGGTGAGGTA
This sequence comes from Symphalangus syndactylus, assembly GCF_028878055.3. NCBI lineage: Eukaryota > Metazoa > Chordata > Mammalia > Primates > Hylobatidae > Symphalangus > Symphalangus syndactylus. The sequence goes on along the minus strand of NC_072423.2, from coordinate 116,839,850 downwards.
CACATGTCACCTTCCAGATGCAAAGCAAGTTGGAGAGGGATGGTGGGTCTAAGGCCGATTGGAACATGTGGGCATCTCCCAACTCACCAGCTGGAATGGGAACAGCCAGGATCATGGGCTGCTGCTGTTTCTCTAATTATCTGTTTCTTTTTTTTCTTTTTTCCTTCAGAGACAGGGTCTTGCTCTATTGCCCAGCCTGGAGTGCAGTGGTGCCATCATAGCTCACTACAGCCTCAAACTCCTGGGCTGAGGTGATTCTCCCACTTCAGCTTCCTGAGTAGCTAGGACTACAGGTGTACACCACTATGCTCAGCTAATACTTTTTTTTTGTAGAGATGGGGTCTCTGTATGTGGCCCGGACTGGTCTCAAACTCCTCATCTCAAGCAATCCTCCTGCTTCAGCCTCCCAAAGTGCTGGGATTAACAGGCGTGTTTCTTAATAACTGCCAGAGAAGAGGGGAGGGAAGAAATCATGAGAAAGATGAAAGCCTTGGTGATTTTAGCCTTTTTATGTGAAGGTCCTAATCCAAGCCTTTTTTCTCCCTGCTAGATGACGAAGTCAGATGATGCTGATCATAGATAATTCTGTAAGAGCTCTTGTTTTGGTCAGTTTCTGGCCTCCATTTTCCTCTCCCCTTGGGCTAGGCCCAAAAAGTTTGAAGTTTATTCCTCTCCAGAGACAGCTTTTTCCAACAGCTTCTTGCGGACAGCCGCAATGGGTTACTGCTGTCCTCCACGTGTCTTTGTCTTCTTTCCTGCTCTGTTCAGCCAACAGGACCTCATGTAATCTGTGAGGTATGCAGTTTTTTGCTTCTTTGACCCAAAGTATCAGAATTCACTCGTAGTGGTAGTGGAAGAAAGGGACAGTTTCGTCCGGGCGCGGTGGCTCTCGCCTGCAATCCCAGCACTTTGGGAGGCCGAGATGGGCAGATCACGAGGTCAGGAGATCGAGATCATCCTGGCTAACATGCTGAAAGCCTGTCTCTACTGAAAATACAAAAAAATTAGCCAGGTGTGGTAGGCGCCTGTAGTCCCAGCTACTCCGGAGGCTGAGGCAGGAGAATGGCATGAACCCAGGAGGCGGAGCTTGCAGTGAGCTGAGATCGCGCCACTGCACTCCAGCCTGGGCGACACAGTGAGACTCCATCTCAAAAAAAAAAGAAAAAAAAAAGGGACAGTTTCTTCCCTTAATCCTAACTCAAAAATTTCTAAGCCATGATGTTAGTTATGAGATCAATGTGGGAAAATGTAATTCTTGACCAATGAACTGCAAGGCTGATTCCTAAATCCAGATTGGGTAGTGATGAATTGTTAACTCTTGCCAACTTTTTTTTTCTTGAAAAATAAAAGGGGCTTCTAAAAATTTAAAAGAAATTATTAGGATCCCATCTTTAGCACATTTCTGCCTTGCTACTGGCTCCTTGGGAGACACAGAGGACACTGCCGGTTTTCTACTTTGCTTCAGGATCACTTTCTAACACAGAGGTACAGGAGCCCCCTGGATCTGGGGAGCTGTGAGTGCGCAGGGCTTCCTGAGATGCTTCACAACAGGTTTCACCTGTAAAGGTGGGCACCCACCCCTCCTGGGAAGGCAGGCCCTCTGGCTCCCACATTCTCAACACTCTTTCATCCCCAGGTTTGCAATAATTACAGGGCCAGGCACAGGGTGGAGGGGGTGTGTGGAGAATGCCTCCCAACCTATAGTGCCTAGGGCTAAGGGGGCTCACACCTTGCTGCACATTAGAATTACCTGGGGGAGGGAGGGCCTTTTAGAAACCCTCTTCCAGACTCACCCTAGACTAAATAAATCAAATCTCTGGGGCAAGGGATGCAGGCATCAATACTTGGTCGAACAGCCCACATGAATCCATTGTGCAGCCACGTTCGAGAACCACTGATCTCAACAGACCTCCCAAGGCAGCATTGGGAAGAGATCGATTCAGAATGATACCTGCCTGCATCCTAGTCCCCTTGTATTTAGCAGGCTCTACAGGTCACTGTTTTCCATACTTTTCCGATTGCTTTTTACTTTGTTTTTGACACATTTACTTTGCAGCTTCATTTTCCCCCTACAGTCAGTCAGGCACAAGCTTTAATAGTCATGTTTCTCACCAAGAAGGCAGTTTAAAGCTTTAAGCAGTATATGAGCTTATACTCTTTGTCTGACTTAGTAAATCTACTGTCTTTTAAGCAATGGTAACGAAGACTTCACGATTCCCTTGTAGTTGTTTTGTTGTATTTCACCAGATTTTTTTTCTAAAAGCAAGGATGTGTTTTGGCTGTAAAAGATTATTGTAATTCTTTTAAAATTAAGGATGCCATTGACTTTGGGGCCAGAAAATTCCTTTATTCTAGAATTCTTCCACCAGTGATTACAGTAGGTCTTTTAAAAAATTCTACTGATTTTTAAAAAAATTTACATTTAAGGACAACAGGTATAAAGTTGAAGTACTATGTGAAGCAGGAAGAACAAAATGAAACAGCTGTCATGGCAATCAGCCACTCCTTTTTTTTTTTTTTATAAGACTGTAATAAATAATGTGTTTATGTCCCCACCAGTATGCTTTCTAGAACACATAAGTATGGTATAATGGGAGGCAGAAATCTCTGCTTCAGCTTCTGACTCATCCACTATCTAAACGTGAAATGTTAGGTATAATACTATTTCATTTATTAAGACTGTTTCTATTCTGCCTGCCTCACAGGGCTATTATGTGGTTCCAAAGAGATATAGGTGAAGGCACCTTAAAAAGCCTAACACACTATGTGATAGATGTAAATCTTAAAATGTTAATTAAGGTTGCACTGTCTGCTGTGGCCTTTTTGTACATGGATGGGTACAAGTCTGCCCTAAAATAGGCACCATAAAGACATGATTTAGCAGAAGAACAGAGGTTAAAAGGGAAATTAATAATATAACCAATAACTTTTCAGTGCTGTTTCCCTAATGGCAATTTACATTATGACTTGTAGAGGGTAATTAATTGGTTGAAACACCCCAACATTCATGACAATGCTTTAAAAATGCCTTGCACCATACATCATAGCAGAAAGGCCAGGGGAGTTGGGAAGAGCGAGGGATTCTCAAATAGGTAGGTATTTACTTAATATACTCTGTTTGAATTTTTCAAGTTATTTTAAAGTTCACTGAAATTGTTTAATTGTAGTATGTTTTATATGTAACATATTTTCTCCACCCTGAGGTTAACATTCAATGTTTTTTGTCAGAGACACCTTGGAAAGCAGAGAAGTGCTACAGCTGGGAAGCACAGTGGTGCGCCAAGGCCTGGTCACTGTTGTAACTCACTCACTGTTGTGTGTTTATGCCACAAGACTTACCACTGTTCAGGATAGTAGAATGAAGACATGGGGTAGTCCCTTATATTTACCTTTTTAAGGATAAACATGTATCATACTTTTAAAAAATCATCAAGGTAGAAGGCCTTCTTTTGGAATGATGGAGGTATAAATGAGTGAATAACATGTTCAACAACATGTTCATACACAACAACATATGTTGAGTATGTTTATACTCACCATAACGCCCTTGAGAGCCATTCAGGTTGTTGTGTGTATCGATACTTTGTTCTGTCTTTGTGAAGTAGTGTTCCATAGTATGGATGTATCACAGATTGTTTAATCATTTTCCTATTGAGGGATATTTTGGTTGTTTCCGGTTAAGGACTATTTCAAGTAAAGCTGCTATGAACGATTATATACAAGTTTTCATGTGAACATAAATCATACTTTTTCAGGAACAAATGCCCAGAGTACAATTGCTGGATCACGTAGCAAGTGTATGTTTAGTTTCTGAAGAAATTGCCAAACTGTTTTCCAGAGTGGCTGTACCATTTTACACTCCCACAGGCAATATATGAGAGAGGTGGTTTCTCCCCGTGCTCTCCAGTATTTTGTGCTGTCACTGTTTTTTGTTATCTATACTAAGAAGTGTGTAGTGATATCTCATTGTGGTCTCAATTTGCATTTCCCTAATGGACAGTTCTGTTGAATATTTTTTCATGTGCTTGTTACCTGTATATCCTTTGCAGTGGAATGTCTGTTCATGTCTTTTGCCCATTTTCTAATTGAATTATTTGTTATTTTAATATTGAGTTGTTTGTATATTCTAGATAATAATCCTTTGTAGAATATGTGATTTCCAAATATTTTCTCCCAGTCTATATATTGTCTATTCAACCTCTTAATAGTCTTTCGCAGAGCAAAAGGTTTTAATTTTGTTAAAGTTGAATTATCAATTTTTTTTCTTTTATAGTGTCATGTTATACCTAAGGATTCTTGGCCTACCCCCATATTCTGAAGATTTTCTCATGGTTTTTTTCTAAGTTTTATAGTTTTATATTTAAGTTCATCACCCATTTTGAGTTAATTTTTATATGAGGTGAGATTTAAGTTGAGGTTCATTTTGGGTCTATGAATGTTCAGTTGCTCCAGTGCCATTTGTCGAAATGCTACCCTTCCTCTAATGAATTTCTTTTGCACCTTTGTCAAAAATCAATTGGGAAATAATTTGTGTCTTTCCTTCAACCAATACCACACAGTCCTGAGTACTATAGCTATATCATAAGTCTTGAAATCAGGTAGATTGATTCATCTCACTTGATTCTTTTTCAAAATTGAGCTATCTAGTTCTTTTGCTTTTACATATACATTTTAAAATAATCTTGTCTGTATCTACAAAATACAGGGATTTTGTTAAGAATTGCATTAAGGCCAGGCACGGTGGCTCACACCTGTAATCCCAGCACTCTGGGAGGCCGAGGTGGGTGGATCACCTGAGGTTGGGAGTTTGAGACCAGCCTGAGCAACATGGAGAAACCCCGTCTCTACTAAAAATGCAAAATTAGCCCGGTGTGGTGGCGCATGCCTGTAATCCCAGCTACTCAGGAGGCTGAGGCAGGAGAATCATTTGAACCTGGGAAGCGGAGGTTGTGGTGAGCCAAGATCGCACTGTTGCACTCCAGCCTGAGCAACAAGAGTGAAACTCCATCTCAAAAAAAAAAAAAAAAAAAGAATTGCATTAAACCTGTATCATTTTGGGCAGAATTGACATCTTTACTATGTTGAGTTTTCAAATCCATGAACACAATATGCCTCTCCATTTATTTAGATTTTGTATTTCTTTCATTAGCATTTTGTGGTTTTCAGCATTCAAGTTCTGTGCAAGTTTTGTTAGATTTACATGTGTAAGACGAATAAAACAATTTTTTCCCTCTACTCCCACACCACTCCACATAATACTCCTGACAGCAGCTGTGTAGAGGTAGTTCCCCACACTGCATGCAGTTCTTCAGAGGACACCACCTGGGCGTCCTATAATTCAATTCAATTGTGACACTATCTACCTGGAGATAACATCAGAACCCGCAGTTGAAGGGCTCAGTCCCGCAAGATTCCCCCACCTTCAGATGCCAATCACAGGTAGTAGGTTGTCGTCTATACTTCTGATTGACCAGCTCTAAATCTGGGCTCCCACACCCTCTTATTGGCTCTATTAATTTGCTAGAGTGGCTCACAGAACTCAGGGAAACACTTGACTTACACTTACTGGCTTATTAAAAAAGGATACAGATGGACAACCAGATGAAGGGGTACATAGGGTGAGGTCTGGAAGGGTCCTGAGCACAGGAACTTCTATTACATGGAATTGGGGTGCCCTACCCTCCTGGCACACAGATGTGTTTGCCAACCTGGAACGCCTCTGAATGCCATAGTTGAGAGATTTTTATGGATGCTTCATCACATAGGCATGATGAATTCTTAACTCTCCAGCACCTCTCTGCTCTATGGAGACTGGTGGGGGTGACTAAAAGCTCCAAGCTTAAATTAGACGGGCATGGTGGCACGTGCCTGTAATTCCAGCTACTAGGGGGAGCTGAGGCAGGAGGATCGCTTGAACCTGGGAGTCAGAGGTTGTAGTGAGCCGAGATCGTGCCACTGCACTCCAGCCTGGGCGACAAAGCAAGACTCCGTCTTAAACAAAACAAAACAAAACAAAAACCTCCAAGCTTATAATTAAGGCTTGGTTGTGTTTATGGTTCTGGTGACCAGTCCCCACCTAGGAGCCCACCAAGAGTCACCTTATTAGAATAAAAGATGCATCTGTTATCAGGAACTTCCAAGAGATTTAGAAGCTCTGTGTTAGGAACCTGGGTCAAAGAACAAATTTTAGAACAGAAGATTCCCCTAGTACCCCATCTATAAGGATATTAGGATCTCTGTCTTAAGAACAAGGACAGAGACCAAATATTAGAACAAAAGATCCTCCTAGCACCCCTACTGCTCAGGAAATTACAAGGGTTTTTAGGAGGTCTGTGCCAGGAACTGGGAGGGCAGAGACATACATACATACATACATACATACATACATACATACATACATACATCTTCACAACATGTAAGTATTTTATTTTTAGTGATTATAAATGGTATTTTTTAATTTGGCATTTACGTATTCATTGCTAGCATATAGAAATACAATTGATTTTTTACACGTTTGCTATGTTTATCTTGTATTCTGTAACCTCTCTGAACTTCCTTATGAATTCTAGGAGTTTTCTGGGTTTTCTTTATTTTGCTTTTAGATTCCTTGAGACTTTCTGCATAATTTCATGTTCTCTAGATATACGGACAGCTTTATTTCTTCCCTTTTGTTCTTCATGCCTTTTATTTCTTCCTCTTGCTTTATTACACTGGCTAGAACTTCCAGTACTATGTTGAATAAGAAAGGTGAAGGCAGACATCCTTGCCTTGTCTCATTTTATGGGGTAAGCATTCAGTTTTACACCATGAAGTATATTAATTGTAGAACATTTGGTAGGTGCTTTTTATCAAGTTGAAGAAGTTCTATATTTATATTTTTCTTAGAGTTTTTATCATGAACAGGTACTGAATTTTGTCAAATACTTTTTCTGCATAAATTGATATGATCATGTAATTTTATTCTTTAGCCTGTTATATTGATAGAGTTTTGAATATTGAACCAGCTTGCTTCCCTGGAATAAACCCCATTTGGCCATGGTGTGTAATTCACTTTCTAATACTGCTGAATTTTATTTACTAATGTTTTGTTAAGGAGTTTTGTATCTATTTTTATGAGGCATATTTTGGTCTATAGTTTTCTTTTGTGTACTATCCCTGTCTGGTTTTGATATGAGAGTAATATTGTCTTCATAAGTTGAGAACTGTTTCTTCCTCTTCTATTTACTGGAAGGCAATGTGTTGAACTGGGGTTCATTCTCCTTTGGCGGAATTCTCCTAGGAAAACATCTGGACCAGGAGATTTCCATTTCAGGAGATTTTAAATTACAAATTCAGGCCAGGCGCAGTGGCTCACGCCTATAATTCCAGCACTTTGGGAGGCCGAGGTGGGCGGATCACGAGGTCAGGAGATCGAGACCATCCTGGCTAACACAGTGAAACCCCATCTCTACTAAAAATACAAAAAAAAAAAAAAAAAAAATTAGCCAGGCGTGGTGGCGGGCGCCTGTAGTCCCAGCTACTCGGGAGGCTGAGGCGGGAGAATGGCGTGAACCTGGCAGGCAGAGCTTGCAGTGTGGAGATTGCACCACTGCACTCCAGCCTGGGCGACAGAGCAAGACTCCATCTCAAAAAATAAAATAAAAAATAAATTACAAATTCTATTTCCCTAATAGTTAAAGGGCTATTCCAATTATCTATTTCATGTTGGGAGAGTTTGGTGTTTTTTGAGGAATTGGTTCATTTTATCTAACTTATCAAATTTATGTGTGTAGAGTTGTTCATAGTAATTACTATCCTTTTGATGTCTATACAGTCCATAAAATCTCCTGTGCTTTCTTGATATTGATAATTTCTGTTTTCTTTCATTTTTGCTTTATCACTCTAGAAATTTGTCAATTTTCTTGATTCTTTTCTAAGAACCGATTTCTGTTTCATTCATTTTCTGTACTTTTCTATTTTCAATTTCACTGGTTTCTGCTTGTTACTGTTTCCTTTCTTTGCTTGCTTTGGGTTTATTTTGCTTTTTTTCTAGGTTCTTGAGGTAGGAGTTTAGATTATTATTATTTGGGACTCTTCTTCTTTTCTAATATAAGCATTAATGATGCCCCTTTCCTAGCTCTTTGGCTATTGAGATAATTTTTAGTTTGGGGGCACCTTTTATTCAACCTTTTTGTCTGTGCCCTGTTGCATTTCCAGGTCAATGGCTTCTTCACCTCCAGGTCTGGAACAGATGAGGCAAAAAGAAAAGCTAGTAAAGTCATCACTGTCATTCTTTGGGGCCCAGGGTCCCCCGCTAGACTTATTGCATCTCTCCTCTTTTCATATCTGTATCTCTGTGATGTGAAGATACAGATATAGATACAGCTATATCTAGGCATCTTACTAAACAATTTAATAATTCTAACCACTTTCAAGTGGATGAACTTGGATTTTGGAGGATAATAATCACAAACTTTGAAAAATACTATGTTTTCTCTTTCTTTCCAATATTTGTACCTCACTTCATTTTCTGGCCACTGCCTTTCCCAAGACCACTGGTGTAATGTGGAAGTAATCACAATGATGGCCATTTATCCATCTCTTACTTCTTGCATTTCAGTGTTAAATAGAATTGCTTTATAGGTTTCTGTAGGAACTGATGTTTTGAGTCATCAAATGTTGGTACTGAATTTATCAAGATGATTGTGTGGTTTTTCTATTGATTAGTTGAATCATAGTAATGGATTCTTCTAATGTTGAGTCATCCTTGCATTCCTAGGATCAATTCTTCTAGATCATGTTGTGTTACTCTTTAAAGACACTACTGATTTTGAGTTAGGAAATTATATTAGGATTTTTGCTTATGTATGCATTAATAAGATTGTGCTTAGAACCCCTCCTGCACACCAAACCAATAGCCTCTTTCAGAGGGGTCATTTGTTCTTCCTATGGTCACTCTATTAAATTAATATCAAATTTCCTTTTAAATACTAAATTTCTTCCTATTAAATGCCTTGCCTGGCTTTTGCAGGCATTTTGAGTTGTTGAACTCTGGTCTGTACTTTGCTATTTTAGTGCCATACTATCCACTTTTGGTATCTAGGTTATGCTAGCTTTGTAGAATAAATTGAGACGTTCTATATATTTTCTATGTTCTATGCAGTCTAGCACAGGAATTAATATGTACTTTACACTTTAAAGGTTGTTAAAAGTAAAAAAAAAAAAAAAAATGTAGTGAGTAGTAAAACCATCTGGGCCTGGGACCTGGCTGGTGGGGGGTGGGATCTTTGACTATCTTTTCAACTTTTTTTCCTATAGTTTCTGATCTTTTCAGGTTTTCTACCTCTTTTTTAATCATTTTAGTAGTTCATATATGTCTAGAAAATTTTTATTTCCACATTTATTCTTCCAAAATTATTTTAAATGTACTGGTATTTGCATATGTACTGTCTAATAATTTGAAATCAAATTCATATCTGTAGTTATACCCTCTGTATTACTGCTAAGTTTGTTTTGTTTACTCTTTTTCATACTGGTCTTTTATTGATCTTAACATCTTTTGGGTTTTAATGATCAAACCGACTTGTTTGTTTTCTATTTCATCATCCTACTTTTTCTTTATTGAATTCCTTTCTTCTTTTTTTTTTTAAAGAACCTTATTATTGTTTAGCACATTTTCAATCTTTGTTATTTTGCATTTTAAACTTTGACTCTGTCTTTGATGCGTCCTGTAAATTTTGAGCTGAGTGCTCTGATTATTACTCATCGCTATATGGTCTCTAATTTCAGCTTTGATTTTCTTTTATAAATTACTCTTGGGTTAGAGCCCCAAGAGATCTGTAGTATTTCTCTTTTGAGGGTTTTATTAAGATTTTATTTCTGGCTGAATACTGAGTCAGATTTTTTAAGTGTTCTATAGAAATTTAAACATGTATTTTATGTTTGTTGAAAACCAAGCTTACATATGAAAATTATCTAGCTCAATGATTGTGTATTCAAATTATCTATACCCTTACCTATTTTTTCATCTGCTTGGTCTGTCAATGTCTGAGAAAGATGTGCCAAAGTTCCTCACCATGATTACGGGTTAACAGTTTCTGCTTGCATTTCTAACACTTGTTACACAGTTCCATGCTGTGTTGTTCAGTGGAGAAAGGTTTGTGGCTACTATTATCTTCTAGATTGCATCTTTAATCCATATAAAATATTCTCTTGCTTTTGGCCTTGAATTCTATTTTTGTCTGACATTAATACTGTGTTTTTTGCTTTCTTTTTGACAACATTTAGTTGGTTTATCTCCAGTCATTCTATGTCATTGTAAAATAACAAACAGCTTGGTTCTGTACATTTCCCATCTGAAAGTCTGCTAACAGGAGACTCTAAACGGTATTTATTATAGATATTGGTATATTTGGACTTATCCCTGTCATTCATTTTCATTTTCTACTTAATATGCTTCTTGTTTCTCTACCTGCCTCCTTTTTCTTTATTGCTATATTCATAATGTTTTCTTTTTCATCCTTCTGTGCTTTGGAAGTTTTATATACTATTCTTCTTATTTTTTAAATTTTTTCTTTTATTTATTTATTGAGACAGGGTCTTGCTGTGTTACCCAGGCTGGAGTGCAGTGGTGCGATTATGGCTCACTGCAGCCTCAACCTCCCAAGTAGCTAGGACTACAGGTGCACACCACCATACTTTTTTTTTTTTTTTTTAGAGACAGGATCTCACTGTGTTGCCCAGACTGGTCTTGAACTCCTGGGCTCAAAGTGATCCTCCTGCCTCAGCCTCCCAAAGTGCTGGGATTACAAGCTTGAACCACTGCACCCGGCTGACTCTTTAGTTATTTAAAGCAGAGTATTTAATCCTTATCATTGATGGGAAACTATAATTTTAATCAAAACTTGTAATCTACCCTCCCCCACCAAGACAAAATCTTTAGCACATTTTTACATGTTTTTAACTTCCAAGGATTTGTCACCTCCTGATTGTCCTTTTTTCACAATAACCTGTTGTTGTTTTACCAATGCACTGTATCTTTGGAGAGAGAGAAAGAGTCTGCGTGTGTAGTGTATAAGTTCTGTTATCTGCATTGGAGTCTAGTTGTATTTATCCTCAACTGTCTCTATTGTGCAAATGATTTCCTCAAATATCTGATGATTCTTGCCTGTCCATTCATATTTTAAATACACAAACGTGTGAACTGATTGTCATGTGTTTCCTCAGCAGTCATGAGCCTTGGTTTCCACTGCAGATCTCACGTCTGGAGGGAAGGGATGACTAAGAGCCACATGTCAGTAGCAGGTTTCCCTTTGGGGGGCCTGGGAAGTGAGCAGCCCGCTGCTGGGACCTCCATGGGGTGTCATAGGGAAGCTTCATCCTGTGGAGCAGTTTCCCAGAGCTCACTTCTGAACAGAGTTGTGTTTCTCTTTTCCTCACCTTATCCTTGACGCTGTCTACTGAGGTACCTTGTGCCCTCTGACTGATGTTCTAGACTCAGTATCCCGGAGAACAGTCCCTACACATTCTAGACCAATTCCCAGCCTTAAGGGCTACACTCATGGGTCAAGCTGGGTCAAGCTTGGTCACACACACTGCCTCCAGCCTTCCACACAGCTGGGGAAGGGGCAGGAAGGATTGGTTCCTGTGTGTAGACTATCTTTTAACTTAGTCTGCCCTTCCTCCACATTTGGAGTTTTTTCAGCCTACCATTGTGAAGACTCTCTTACCTCTGCTGAGCCTACCACTAGGCCCGTGCAGGGTAGCAGTTCACTACTGTAACTTTCCCATCAACCTGCCCCACCTGCTTTCTGTCTTCTAGAAGTTCATCAATGTACCTGGGATGCTAATAGGGCCCACCTTTCTGTGCTATTAAGGATTTATTTTCTTTCTTGGTGAAGGGAAGAAAACATTTATGCTTGGTCTGCTATCTTGAACCAAAAGTCTAGAAGGGGGTTTAGGATGTTACAAACATAGCTTTTTGAGTGAAAAAACAAATCACTAAAATATTTTTTCTATAAATAATTCTAAAAGAGACATCTCTTTTCCTTTAAATGTTAGACAAACACTACTACATTCCTATATTTTATTTGACTAAGATTAGAATGAAGTAGTGGGCACTATTGTCCCTACAGAGGCTGAGTGTTGGGGCTAAGCCTGTATTGGCAGCATTGGTCATATACACTGTCTGCCTGTATTAAAATGTAACTACTATTAGCAAATGAAATTAAATACTTCAGTTGCCTAGTAACTAATCCAATCTGAGAAAGAAGCAAAAATAGAATACATAAATTTAGAAATTTTAGGCCACGTGCCAAACAAAATATTCTTGCTATATCCTTTTGATCATCTGCGATTTGAATGGAAGAAAGAGTATTTTGGTGTCAAGGCAACATTTGTGTTGACATTTCTTGGAAAAAGTGAATACTGCTTGATAACTGAACATACATGAGAAATCATCTGGCTTCCCAGGGACCTCTGGCCACACTATCCCTCAAAATCACCAAATGGAAGAAGCTCTGACTAGTAGCAATTTATTTTTCTGACTTAATTAAAAAGCCAAAGGGCATTATGTGATGTCAGCCACATTGTACTGTTAGAAGAAAAGTATAAACCATCTCTTTTACCCATTTTCATGAAAATAAAAATATCAAGCAGCTTTTCAACAAGACACAAAAAAATTAAGAAACAATTTAATGTTTTGTGTACATGAAGTAATTACCGGGGGGCCATATATTACAGTTCAAAGAAATACCATGATATTGACATTAAATGTGATGTCAGTTACTTCAAATATTACTTTTTTCTGTCTCCATTAAAAAGTGAAAAAATGTATTTACAGATGACATATTTCAAAATAGTAAGTAAAAAAGAAAATGAAAAAATTGTGCCCCTCCAAATAAAAAGAATGTAAAACTTAAAGAAGACTTATAAGACTAGTACAATGAATTTCATATACTCTGGACCCAGATTGATTACTTTATAACTTCTCTCCCTGTCTCCCTTTCTCTCTGTCTCTCTTACACACACACACAAATGTGTGCGTGTACATATATACACATTCTCCCCTAAACCATTTGGGAATTAGTTTGTCTTTAAATATTTCATTATGCATTTCCTGAGAACATAACCAAGCACAATTATACAATTCAGGAAATTTAACATTGATATAATATTGTATCAGTAAAATTGTATTAGTATTGTATTGATACAGTATCACTATCCATATTCACATTTTGCCACTAGTCCCAATAATGTCCTTTACAGACATTTCTTTTTCCCTTGATCCAGGATTCAGTCCAGTAGCGTGCATTGCATTTGGTTATGTTTCTTTGATCTTCATAATGTGAAACAGTCCCTCCAGCCTTTCCTGTCTTTCATGACATTGACATTTTTGAAGAAAACCAAGAATGGCTCTTATTTTGGGTTTTTGTGGCATTTCTTCATGATTAGATAGAAGACACATTTTCAGTCATTAATCGCAATCTTCTTTTGAATAATCTAAGTCCTTAAGAGGACCATCAGGTAGAAGATGGTTAGCAAACATCAGAGCCTGTCAGTCCAAAGCGTAGCTGGGTCAGGTGTGGCTCTTGGCTGGGGGTGGCTGGCAACCTTGCCAGCCCAGGCCCATGTGCCGAGGGCGGTGGCCCCGGCTCTCTGGTGTATCACCACTTGGCACACAGTAGGCACTTCCTAACAAAGTACGCAGGGACTCATTCCAAAATAGGAAAGCAATCATTTGAGCATGAAACCTATTTTTTCCACTCTCTCTTAGAAATATAAAAGCTCATAAAAGAAGAGGCCACAAACATTAGCAAAAATATTTGGGCTATCTAAATGTTCTTCTTTTACTATTAGCAAGTTAAGTATATATATATGTACTTACCAGCTCTCTTCAGCTTCCATAATACCTTCTCAACTGCTTCCCCTCTCCTCTGCTTTGTGCAAAGACCAAGGGAAGAGTGGGCAGCTCTTTGGAACAAAGATGTTGCTTCTCAGTCTTTTATATTATATATATATATATATACACATAAATACTTTAAGTTCTAGGGTACATGTGCACAATGTGCAGGTTTGATACATAGGTATACATGTGCTATGTTGGTTTGCTGCACCCATCAACTCATCATTTACATTAGGTATTTCTCCTAATGCTATCCCTCCCCCAGCCCCCCAACCTCGACAGGCCCCGGTGTGTGATGTTTCCCGCCCTGTGTCCAAGTGATCTCATTGTTCAGTTCCCACCTATGAGTGAGAATATGTGGTGGTTGGTTTTCTGTCCTTGTGATAGTTTGCTGAGAATGATGGTTTCCAGCTTCATCCATGTCGCTGCAAAGGACATGAACTCATCCTTTTTTATGGCTGCATAGTATTCCATGGTGTATATGTGCCACATTTTCTTAATCCAGTCTACCATTGATGGACATTTGGGTTGGTTCCAAGTCTTTGCTATTGTGAAAAGTTTTTAAACTGATACCAACTTGAACTGTTTAAAGACAGTTGATAATTTGAAGGGTGAGAATTATGAGTAAACATCACTGGCAATGGAAATAAGTTAGTAAAATAGGCTAAAAAGGGAAGTTCACATTCAGGCCAGTGAGCTAAATGTATATAACCTGCCCATCTTAAAGTCAGGTTTTGCCCCCACATCCACGTTTTCAATGATGGATTAGGTTAGGGAAGGTTTTTGTGGGAACTGTGTGTGTATGTAAGAGCTTATGTTTACATGTGGTTGGATTTGGAAGAGGAAATATTCAAAGACCTGTTTCTTGTTCTCAGGACGTAAGAGTTCCATGTCTAAGTGTCCCAGGGCCACAGATTTTTCACTGGCATGGCCTATTATCACCCACATCCACAGGCATGTGCACATTATAAATTCTGGACAGTGTCAAACAGTTCTTTTTGGCCTCTGTGTGCAACCTCTTTGGTGTCCAACTTCATTCCTTTCTGCAGCTCTTTCCTTCTCTTCCTCCATTCTCATCTTTCTGCAGTTTTTGCCAATCTCAAAAGTGCAGGCCGGAAACATTATAGCAGTCGCCCCAGGGCTGTGATGTCAAGTTCTTTGGACTTCTCACCATAATGCTTTGTGCATCCTTCTGATTTGCAACTCTTATTTTTTTATGGCTTGAACCTGAGTCATCGTTCTGAGCTTAAGTTCTTACCGGCTCTCTTCAGCTTCCATAATACCTTCTCAACTGCTTCCCCTCTCTGCTTTGTGCAAAGACCAAGGGAAGAGTGGGCAGCTCTTTGGAACAAAGATGTTGCTTCTCAGTCTTTTATTTATTCAAAAAGCATTTATTGAGCATCTACTATGTGCCAGGCACTGTTCTTGGCATTAGAGGTAGAGGTGAACAGGTCAGATGAGCTCCCCACCCTCATGGAGTTTACATTCCAGTGGGAATCATGTGGTAGACTGGGATGTAAATACAGGAAGTTCATAGTTTCCGATGGAGATAAGCATTAATGATGACAATCAAATGGGTTAACATGAAAGACAGCAGGAAATGGTTAGGGCACTGACCCTGGCTCCCAGTCTGTCCTCTCAGAGAGGATGCCCTCTCTAACTATGGGTTTTGCTCTGGTACTCCTCTGCACAAGCTGCTCATCTGTTCCCTCTTTTCCCTTGGGCTGGATCCAGGGTAAGTATGGGGGGAGATGCCAGCAAGACCCTAGGAGCTCCTTAGGAAATGCTAAATTACTTGGAGTCAAGACAGGGTGTGTACCTCTCACAGGCATAACCTGGGGGTCAAGGAACTGAATGATCCCATTCGATAATCTGAGAACTTACTTCCTAAAGAAAAAGACTTAGTTCGTTTAAGGGGAAGCTAATAGAGCATGATTTGTTTAACCTAATTTTTATGTGGAAAAAAATCAGAACTATGGTACAACAAATTTAGATTAGATAACATCTTGCTTATACTTTCTAGATGTGATGTGACAGTACTGTACTGTGTAGTTAACTCAGTGATTTCTGTAACTCTTAGTAATTACCATTTCAATTACATCTGCCCCTAAAATCGGGCCATATGCAAGTCTCTCGCATATTATTTATCTTTCAAAACGAAAAGGTAACAGACTGAAATTATGACTTTAAACAGTGTAGGCATTATTTTTCCCACATCTTTTCAAAAGGTCACATCTTTGGGCTAAGGTTTAAATTTTGGAATGCATCTAGCTAGCTTGGGTTGGGCATGAGAGGAAGGAACAGCTGTATCTGTTCAGGGGTTAATTGGTAACAATCCTCTAAGCCATTGAAATGAATTCTTTTCCTCAGGCTGATGCCAGAGATAGTTGTATTATGAATTTAGCTGTGAGCAATTTTACATTGTATAGTACATAAAAGAGCATACACATTGTCCAATAAAAGACACGTGCTCTCACCAAAACTTAACCTAAGGGACTCATTTGGGGAGTGAGAGAGCAAGGCAGTTCTCATGCCTTTGGTAGGACAGAACCACTGCATCCAGCCAGGCCAACCTCACTTATATGTGGTGCTTCTCCATAGTCTGAAAAGGGCTTCCTTAGTCCTGCCATAGCACAAAGCTCAGATTCTCTTTGACCTTCACCCTGTCCTGCAATCCATGGGCTATGTGGGCAGCCCCGGGCCAGGGGAGCACTGGTTGGAGGGCTTTGATGCCCCCACCTTGCTTTGAAGGGGACACAGGGCACTGCTCTCCTTTCCTCTGCTATCTCCGGATTCCAAAACTCCTGAAAATGACAGATGCCCAATGGTAGAGCTGAAATGAACACCGTTTTTGCATTTTCAGTTGAGGTGGCCCATGAGGGACAACAGAGGCCTCCCTGGAGAGACTGTGGCCCACATAACCCTCACTAAGGTCAACAAAGCAAGGCCAGAAGGTCAAACTTCCTGCCTTCGGGGATTTGTAGCCCTTTAACCTCTGGAGAGAGAAAGTTCAAAAAAGAGGTCCCTTGAATGGCCCAGTGCACAGATTTTATCACAGTACAACACAACACACGGACCGAGATTTCTCTACCCTTCCCACACCTGAGCAGCACCAGTCTGCAACGTCGTAAGGTTCCTAAGCAAAGAAAGCATAAAACTGGCAAAACCTGAGTGTCCCTGTGATTCCCTGGTGAACTTAATAGCCCTTCCACCTCTACCCCATGGGTCCGCCACCATTTTTCCTTCTTCTGAATCCTAAATGCGGCCAGCTATGGCCTAGAAAGTGTGGACCACTCACATGGTGCCTTACCCCAAGAGCAGCCTCCTAATCCAGAGAGAGACAGACCCAAACGAGGAGGAGAAAATAAACAATCTTCCATCTGCAAGAGCCTTTTTTTTTTTTTTAGCACAATGTGAAAGTAACCTAAAAGATAAAAGTAAAAACTTGAGATTCCAAAGAAAATGAACTGTAGTGGAAAGCATGATATATACACAATTGCACTCCATGACTGTCAAAATGCAGCAGGGAGAATCATTGTCCCTTGGTAATTATGCGCATCCATTAGCATGGCATCCATTCTTTGTCAGAAGCGTTTGGTGACAGTCTCTCCAGAGAAGCACACAGCTCGCGTGGCCTGCAGTTAGATGGCCAGGACGCACCTCCCCCAGGGAAATGCTGCTGCTAACACCATATTAAAGGCAGAGTTTGTTGGGTTTTGTTTTTTTAATCTCAGATGCCAGTGCAGGGCACAAGATGTTTATTATAATTTTATAGACACCTCTAACAAAAGCTTCACTCAGGAAGGAAAATTAAATGTTAAGATTTCGGGGATGGTGGGGGTAGGGTGGTAAGCTGCAGAAGGTTGGAAAAGAGAGGAGAAGTGTCATTTCCTTTCCTTTAGGAAAGAGAAAGACGGGGCAAGCCATAAACATAGCTTCATTCCCAAGCTGGCAATTCTTACACTTAATATGTTTTGTCAGGCAAGTCTTCAATACAGATTAAAATGAAATGTCAAGTAATTTCCACCTCTCGGCCGCTCATGTCTGTGAACAATGGAGAGTGTTTTGATGAATGTCAGTTAATGGCACTTACGCTCTTGTAGATTTCATCCTCGCAGCAAGGTCTAAGAAATGGGGGGGTTAGGGGGCTGTGTGTGGAGGGGAGGGATTGGGAAGATTGGTCCATAATCCCCTTCTTACTAATTTGATTCATACTGATGGAAATTGAAAGTGAACCAAAAACAAAATCAGGATGCCCAGAGAAGACGACTCTTTGTTGTTAATTAGGCTCAAAGCAGAAAACATGATTTCTAAGAGCTGGGTCCACTAGGAGAAGGATTTCTTTGCATTTAGATTTTGCCAGGCAGCTTCTACTCCAGTGGAAGGGGCCGGCTGCATTGCTGGGGTGTAAGTCTTTGGTTCAACTGGGAAGTTTGCAGCAAGTCTCTCAATAGTCACACTTTCCAGTCAGTTCCATCCTGACACAAACCCGAAGCTGCAAAACCCACAGGCTGAGCCTTGTTATCTCATTTCCCCGCACATCACTGCCTTTGCAATTTTGCATTTTGAACTCCCAGTGTGGGGTAATTTTGAAGAGTAGGATAAAAACTGAAGCGCCAGCAGAATTCTATCACCCAGGGATTTAAATCCTCACCTTCCTCACAACTGGCATGTGCAGTGTACTTATTTCTCTTATCCTGTTCTTAAGCTTGATTGGGAGGATTTGGTTTTCGCTTATTCTCTTACTGCCTGGAATAGGAGCTTTAACTGGAAATTGCTGACTAATTTTACGGTTGTGTAGGTAACAGGGAACACTTCTGTCTGGTAATCATTGTGAACAACATCTCTCTGTATTCAAAGTCTAGTGAGTTACATTGGTATTCCCTTCACAATCGCAGTGACCAGCCCATTGACTCAGCTTTGGTGCTTACGTGTTTCTTGTTGGTTTGCTTTTTGGAATCACTGCTTACCAAATTTTGTAGTATCAAACCCAGCCTTTTTAGATGTTGAATCAAAGAAATTCCTGGGAGGTATGGAAAAATTATTTTCCAGAAATGGAAGTCCCAAGAGCAAGGGGAATAAAACTAAGGTGTGTTGGGCTCCTCTGTTCTCCTATGTACCCCATGGTCATTCCCTCTCCCCCACCTCATCTGCGGAAAAACCCTCTGAAGGGGTTGCTGTCCCTATCTCACCCAAAGGAAACTGAGCTCACTGGCTTGCTCAAGACCCTGCATGGCTAGGGAGGCCAGAGCAAGGCAGGCTGATGGGTCTGTCTGACCCAAAGTCCAGCTCTCTCACTGAAGCCTTATCTTTTGGAAAGCTTCCAACAGTAACTCAGGAATTGAGCTTACTTGCTAAAAAAAAAAAAAAAAAAAAAAAAAAGATTGATGAAACAACCTTCTGGTTATACTTGTACACTGATGCTGAATCCTGTTTTAAATGTTTTAACCTTGCACATTCTGGTCAGTGATTCGTCTCAAAGCAAAAAACATGATTTCCGAGAACTGAGTCCACTTGGCAGAGGATCACTTTGCATTAAAGGAATCATACATTTTCTCATGTACGTTTCAGAGGCCGTGTGAGTTTTCACCTTCCTGGATAATCAGGAATGTCCATTTTGCTGCCAGTTCTAGGCTTTTCAAAACTAAAGTTTTAAAGAGGTGCTTCTAAAACATGAATGAAATGGAATGGCATGAATCGGTCTCCCGTCTTCATCGGGGGCATTTGGAAAAGCAGTGAAGAGTAGGCAACCTGCCTGCCTGTGAGGAAAGGAAGGGCCACACTCCCTGAAGATGCCTGGGAACAGGAGGACTGTGGCTCAAGCACAAGCCAAATGCTCGTGACTGACCCAGAAGCCCACGACCACTCCCCGCCATCACAATCCAGAGGCACACTGTTGTCTCGGCATCTGGGGAATGAGCACCAGCCTCCCGGGCTTGTCATCACTATCACTGGGAGAATGGTGGAGGCAGGGGAAGCACATGAGTGAGGCCGAGTCTCCATTTCCTCACCCATTAAGTGGGGACAATGACGCCCACCTTTCAGGGTTGCTGCAAGGCTTGGGGAGGGGGTTTGTGGAGCACCAGGCATGGTCAGGCTTGGTGAAAGATGGCTACTGCAACAGAGGGGTTGCAGAAGATTCCAGCTAAGCCAGCTATCTCTAGCCTTCCTCAGCCAACCTGAACTCAGTTACTGCTGCTTTTTCATAGTCTGTCTTTGAGAACAATTCAAGTCTTCTTGCATTTGGAGGGAGTATATAGGTGGGAGTTTAAGGTGCCAGGGAGGTGAATATTGAGTCTTCAGCCCCCTCCTGGAAAGACTAGTTCAGAAAAGCAGCTTTGTCAGGCCAGAAAGCTGCAGGGCGTCTCCTCAGGTTCTTTCCTCTGGGACCTTCTCAGGATCAGAGGGATTCTTCAATTTCTAAATCAAAGTAAAATCTCTGGCAAAACACCAAAATAGAGCAGAGTGTCTCTGTCAGCCAGTTTTGCTTCCTGAAGAACCGTTTCCGCAGGCAGAAACACCAGTGGTCACTAGAGGAGCAGGAGGGTTGCAGCCCAGGAGCCCTGCCTCAGCCTAGACCCTCCACCAAGCGGAAGGCAGGGGATTTTCTGCTTCCCAGGGCAGCAGGGGCATTCCTACAAAAGGATTACAAGATTTTGCAATTTACATTGGTGAAAACCTGAAGAATGTGCATAGGAATGGATTTAAGGATGTTGGACCAAAGATGGAGTTGAGAGATCCTGAATTTTATATGTCAGCTGAGCAGCTGGAAGTGGCTCCAAGAGATAGTTTGGTTGGTTAGCTGAAAGTGAGACTCAATGGTTCTACATTCCATGTGGTTTCCAAAACTTCCTTGGCATCATGTAACAGGATGGAATCAAAGGCTTAGAAGGCTGGGATGTGGGAATCAATTTATCATGTGAGCCCTGCACACCCACATTCACACTCTGTCCCTGGAGCAGGCTCAGAGGATACTCCCTTCAGTAAGGCCTTGAGCAGCCTGTCAGTGACTTTTCACATCCCCATTGGCCTGGGAGATCACTGCGGTGGTTGAGCTCCATAGGCTGGACACATTGGTGGGGGTGCTGCCATTGAGATGGGCTCTCTGATTTCAGTGGAGGTGGTAAGATCACTTTGTGTCAGAGACCAGAGATAGGCACTTAACTGCCAGGGACAGAGTGGGCACAGTTACCTAATGGGCATCAAAATTGTTTTTCAATATTGCCATCCAGCTCTTCTACCAACGTGAGTTGTGTGAGGTTTCCTCTCTCCATTATTTTTCTTTGCTTTTACTACAACTACCTAAACACTGTATACCCTATCTTGGCTATTAATTAACTGATACCTCTATTTCGATCCTTTAAAATTTTTCTTCCACATCCTGGAGAAAACCTCTTCCAAGGACATAGTGGGTGCCACAAATACATTATCATTTGGCATAATGGACCCTGAGGCCAGGGGCGTAATTTAGAATGAATGTGCCAAGCGTGTGCCACTCCTTCAGGACAGAGCTGGCGATGGGAACTCCCCACTTTGGTATCTGGGCTTATTTCTGTGGTATTAGAGGCACCTCTTGGTGAGCTGCCAATTACTGTGACTGTTGATTGAGCCCAAGGATTATCTTTTATTCCCTCTACCAGCCAAGGAGAATGTCATCCCATTTTACAGATGGAGAAACTGTCATCTAATCATTAGGTGTGTGTTGCTGAGCTTTCTCCTTCTATCCCACGTACCCAGAGTGTCCCTGCAAGAGCCTCTTTCAGACCTCCTAGAGTGCAGTATGCTCATCTTAACGCCCCTGCCAACTTAGTTTGAATCAATGTTGTGGAGGAGCTGACTTGCTCATCTTCACTTTGCTAGTCTGGACCCTTCATAGGAGTCAAGAAAATAAAAAGCATTAGTTTCAAAGGAAAGCTAAAGATGTTTGCTAAATATGTATGGTCCCTACCAACCTGTAGTTTCATAAAGGTTAATTGGCTGCTTTAAGCTCCACTGCCTCAGTTTCCCCCATCTGCAAGATGGGGACAAAACCGTCTTGTCACATCCCATTTTATTGCCTCTCAAGGACAAGGAGAACTGAAGTGCAGCCATATCGTCAGCTGAGAAGATGGGCTTTGCTAAAGATTTTCTCATTTCACCCCTGTCTCTTCAGCTTCACTTAAAAGTCCCCCTTCTCCTGCCCCCAGGTCTGTAGCTATTGCCTTAACCCTCAGGAGTAGGGAACAAAGGAAGCACATCAGCTAAGTTGTGGACTTGGTGCTTGTCTAAAGAGTATCCCATCCTTTTTTTTTTTCTGTCTAGTGATATAGAATGGGAGGGAGCAGGGGGGAGGGAAGGATGGTGTCACAAACACACACAGTCTGAGAGCACCCAGCCCTAAAACAGAAAACTCTTCATCCTCTCAACACCTATGCTTCAAAGATTCATAAAATCATGTCACTAGAAGCATCGCGTGAAGTGAACTAAGAGGCACTTGAGGGTGCATGATAATGTTAGCTGTGCCTTGTCACTTTGTTAAAGAATGTGCAAGTGCAGAGAGAATCCAGCAGTGAGTGCCCAGGCAGGCAGAACTCTTCACCCACCACACCCTCCCCCCCCTCCCCTCAACCACCCACCCCCACCCACAGTTTTTTAGCCCAGGGTTAAGATGGCAGGTCCATTATATACTGGACCATCTTTCATGGTCCCTATGAAGTTCAACTGAGTCCCAAGTTTGCTTTTGCTGAGTCTGAAAAGGCTTGCCTTGAAGTTAAGGTGACAAGAGAGTGACTGATTCCTGAAAATTTCTTGCAGAATGAAGGATGAGGTTGGACTTCTCAGTTTGTGTCCATAACAAGGATGGAGAGGCTCAGCAGCACCAACAGGTCAGTAGGTAGGTTTTTTCTGTGCCATATAATTGGGTTCTGAGTTGCTGCAGCCATGGCCTTGGGCCAGGCACGTGATGGTCTGCTTTTGAGGCTCAAGGGTATTGTTATTTCCATCTGAGCAATAAGAAAACAAGCCCAGAGTGAGCACTGGACAGCGTTACAAGGCTGTAGAACACAGCAAAGTCAGGGGAGTAGTCAGCTCTGGGGCATGGAGACATGACTCATGTCCCTGCCCCTCTCCACCCTCTCCCTGGGATTCACTTCCCATGGGGAAGGAGTCCTTGCTCTTGTCTGTGCTTCAGACACTGTCTCAGAATATGGTCTTTCAGTGTCAACATTAAAATTTAATACTTAGGGTTATGGAAGTGTTTTACTTTGAGCCAAGTCTCAGCGACATTTATCTATGCATTCCTCGTTCAGTTATGTCAGTAAATAATTGCACAAATAATTTTTTAAAAAGTGTTACCAAGAAAGCTGCATGGACCCCTTGAATTCTGTCCCCTGCCTTGGTCTCTTCCACTTTCCTGTTCTTCCTGTTTGTGCATCTGAATAAGCCCCTTCCCCAGGCATGTGAGCACATCCATTTGCAGGAAAGCTGCCCCTACCCCCAGGACTGGAGGCTTTTTTGAGGTGTGGTACAAAGAGCCAGAGTTCCAGAATTCACCACCCCAGCTCACCTGTGTCTCCCTCAGGGGCGAACAGAGGTGGATCCTTGAGCTGCTCCAATAATGACATTCTGGAAGAGTCACGTCAACCTCTGTGCCTCAGCCTAGAGTCTGGGGAGAGGAGCCCCCCATGAGGCGACTGCTCGCAGCCCCCAGAAGTTGGTTAAGAACTATAGGGTGATTTGGATTTGTAAGTTGTCCTTCAATTTTGCTAGTGATTTCTGTAAATAATGGCCAGGAGATCTGACAGGTCTGGAGGTGAGACTGAAGTGAGTCATTGCCGGTGTCAGCATGTGTGTGCCAGTGTCTCCCAGCTCAGGCTGCAGAGGAGTGTAAGAGAGGGTGACTCATTCATTCTCAGAAGCCTGTTCTTGGTTACCTTTCCCTGAGTATTTTGTGGTGGTGTTGAGGTAACTCATTTTGTTCAGAAGCAGAACTTCCCCTTACTGCTACTCTACGAAACCATGTTTCATTAAAGGGTTTTCTTCCTCCAAAACTCTATTAGCTGATGCATTTTTTTAAGAGAGAGTTTCTTGGGAGAACTACTGGAAAGAAGAGAATACAAACATATTGTTTTAGTCCTGTTCTTGCTCTGCTATAAAGAACTACATGAGACTGGGTAATTTATAAAGAAAAGAGGTTTAAATGGCTCACGGTCTCACAGTCTGTATAGGAAGCGTGGCTGGGAAGGCCTCAGGAAACTTACAATCATGGCGGAAGGGGAAGCAGCCTACGAAATTTCACAGAGCTCCAAGGCCAGGAATTGTGGGGAGGAAGCAGGACTTTCAAAAAGAAAAATTAGGTCTCTGCTGCTAACCAGAAATGCCCAGCCAGGCCTTTGAGGTCTCAATGCCAGTCAAGTTTTCAAACAAATATACTTTCCAAATATACATTTTGTCTGACAAGAAAGCATTTTAAGTTGTGGCAACAGAAATGCGAGAGCTGAGGCAAAAGAGGTGGGCATGCAGGAGGAAGTGAGAACAGCTTACCTGCTCCTGTGGGCAGGGCCCAAAGGCCCCCTCCAGGGCCCCCTCTGTCAGGGCTGGCAGTCTCAGGCTTGCTAGGATGGTTTGCCCCCAGGGTCCTGGGCAGGCAGCAGGATAAGCGAGGTCAGTAACCCCATGAGTACTGACCACAAGGTCAGGGCGTTTGAGAGAAAATGGAGACAGGATTGTCTCGTTCACTTATTAGTAGGCATTTGTCATATACCAGGTAAGGAAATAATCCTCCCATTGTCAATATAGCTTAATCCTTGTGTTGTCTATATGTCTTTCGAGGCTTGCAGGGGAGGGAAGTGCTTTGTCAGAAGAAATCCCTTTTTGGAGATAAATGCAGATGCACCTCCTTTTACACAATGGGCATGACCCTTAAAATGAAGTGTGTCTCACACATGATATTCAGGGCAGCAAGGAAACTTGCCTTTTCACATAGTCCTCCTAGAGCTTTTGAGGACATCACTCCTTAGGTGGGTTTTGTGTAAATTGAGTTTCCGTAAAGGTTTTTCAGCAATTTGCTTGGTTTCCAAAATAGCAACAAATACTATTCAGTAAAGGCAAGGAGGTGACAATCCTTAGTGCCTCAAGTCCTAGCCATCTCTGATGATCAATACTCATGGGATCTTCACTTCCTTGTTATTACTGCCTTCCCAACTGCCCTCTACCAGCCTGGTAACTGAGATGACCACAATTTTTAAGAAAAGAAAAAAATCCAACCACCTTAAAGCATTTAAAATTCAAATAAGAATTAGAAAGCAGAGTTCTGAGAACAAGGTCAAAAGAAGGTCTCTTTCAGTTGTATGAAAGTGTCACAGTTAAATCCTCGTGAATAGAGGAACCCAAGCACTTCCATCCCTCAGACAGGTTGAGAGTATGGAGCATAACTCTAGAACCACCCAAAAAATAGGATTTAGACAACTTCAATTTGGCCAAAAAAAAAAAAAAATGCAACTAACTGAGGCATGAAATTCACACTGTGGAAAAGAAGAAATCATAAATTCCCTCCCTGATGCTAAGTCGCGTTCAGGCAAAAGCGAATTTTCTGACAGTGAATCAACCACTAAAAAAAGCTGCTTGCAGCACAGGGCACAGAGCAGACTTCTCAAACACTGGTGCTTATTATTCTGCTTCCAGCCTTTATTTCTCCTACCCCTCCCCTCTGAAAGCCTCGCTCAAATACAGCAATCCATCCACAGAAGAGCTACGCCTTTCCAAGATTAATTACAAGCAGGGGCCACGTGTCTGGGCTGGATGTGTGATTGATCCTGCAGGAGGAAATGCAATGGGAAGCTAATGAGAAGCTAATGCTGCCTTTTATCCAGTAAGCAAAGTTCAGAGATGTTTACATTCTGCTAGTTAAGCAAGACCTAAGATGAATGGACTGTCTTCTCAGCATGAATTCTCGCCAAGGCAACACATGCATGTGTCTCAGAGGACCTCACCTGGGCCACAGAGGCCAGAGGGTCAGAACTCCTAATTTTGCAAATAGCTTGATTCCATCATGTTTTAATTAGCAAACTGATTGTATTCAAGAGATTGGTGAATGAAAAGTAGATTAAGATCAGTGCAGCAGAACTGGGATATATAGGGTTAGAATTGGGATGTATAGACCAGTGGGAGGTGTGGAGACTAGATAGGGGTCCTTGCAGCTAATTCTGTAATTGGCAGGCAAGAGAGTACTCTTAGCACACCCGATGAAATGTGCTAAGATGCTGGAATTTCCTAATTTTTACAGAAAAGAAGTCTTGTTTTTTGCTATATCCTCCCCCCAGGAGAAAAATTAAAAACTGAGTACTAGATTCATCAAAACAATCAGAGGAGGAGGAAAATATTTCATGTGGCATAGCTATACCTTGGAAAAAATAAATGACAAAGAGAGTTGGTAATTCAGGAGGTCCACCCCCGACTCTGATGCCCAGCAGCTGAAATGGCATCACACCAAAGATGTGTTGTGTAGCCCTATAGCCTGGAAAGCCCCTGGTCTCTATGGCCACTTTCTAGCTATGACTTTGGGTAAGCTAATTGTCATTTCCAAGCTTCCAATTCCTTAAGTGGGAAATTGGTAAAACAGTACTATTTCAATTAAAGAAGATAATGGGCCTGGTACCGTGGCCCACACCTGTAATCCCAGCACTTTGGGAGGCCGAGGTGGGTGGATCACGAGGTCAGGAGATCGAGACCATCCTGGCTAACATGGTGAAACCCCGTCTCTACTAAAAATACAAAACATTAGCTGGATGTGGTGGTGGGTGCCTGTAGTCCCAGCTACTCTGGAGGCTGAGGCAAGAGAATGGCATGTACCTGGGAGGCGGAGCTTTCAGTGAACCGAGATCGCGCCACTGCACTCCAGCCTCGGCGACAGAGCGAGACTCCGTCTCAAAAAAAAAGATAATGAACGTGAAGCATCCAGGCTGGTAACAGGAACATAGTACATGCTCAAGTCATGATAAGACTATTTGTTAGACGTTCCAGTAGCACCTGGGAAAAGCAGGAGGGAAAGGGCAGTGTTCAGTGGCTGGGTTGGCAAGGGAAGCATACTGCTCTTTTGTGTAGCAAAATACTTTTCACACAGAGGGCAAAAATCCTGTCCTGACACTTCTGACACCAAATAGGTTTAATGTCCTCCCCTCACAGTTACCATAATGATGTCTAGGCACTCACATCAGGATGCATATTCAGCTCTGTCCAAACATGGGACTTTCAAGTCTATACATGCACACCATCATCTAAAAACCACTCATAAGTCTTAGCAAGAATTAGACTAGACTAAGACAAAAAGGACTGTATGGAGCTGAAGGCTATTTGGAGCAAGAAATCAGCCAGGGTGAACTGTGGTTTAACAGCAGTGAGCACCGCCTCATCTCTAGAGTCTGTGTTGGAAACCAGGCCCCATGCTGGCAGCTTTCCCTCCCCAGTCCCACATAACTCTCACAACATCTACATGAAGGCTGTGGGGAGATGAGGAAGCAGATGGATGGAGAATTGGAGAGGGAAACCCAGGTGCTTTGCAGGGGCTCCATAACCATAATGGCCATTATTTATGGGGCACTTACAGTGTTCCCAGCGGCATGCCATGCACCTCACATGTACTTTATTTAATCCTCACAATAACCCTGCTGTGTAAAACCAAGTCTCACCATTGCTAATGTGGGGATTGTAAGAGTCTCACAGGTCAAGTTACTTGCCCAAAGTCACACAGCAGCAGGCCTAGGACTCAGGCCCTGGGGAACCTAATCACACTCCCAGTGCTTATACCCCCAGAATGCATCCTCACATCCACCAAAGGCTACCAGGGTAACATAGAGACCAGCGGGAGGCATGGAGACTAGATAGGGGTCCTTGCAGCCAGATTTCTGTAATTCGCAGGCAAGAGAGTACAGTTCACGTCTGAAGACCCTAAAAGATATGCCCATGTGGAATTTTACCATGTGCTCTGCCTGTGTACTATGCAAATGGCAGTGAGTTTTGACAAATTTCCCAGTCTATGCTAATATCAGCTTACATTTACCCACTACCTGCTATATGTGTACCAGCACTGTTCTGAGTGACTGACATGTATTAACGCAGAATCCTTACAACAATCCTGTGTGGCCGGTGCTATGGTTATGCCTATTTTACAGATGAGCAAAATGAGGCCAGAGAGGTAAAGCAACATGCTTAGTGTCACAGAGGTAGAAGTGGTCCAGCTGGGATTTGAACCTGAGCAAATGTGCCTATAAGGCCCACCCATGCTCTTACCCGCACAGGGACACGAACTAGAAGAGCAACACACTGTGGGGCCTGGAGATTCGGCTCCTCCGTGTGTCAGGTGAATACCTGACACAGGCAACTGCAGGAAGGGATATGCCTCATCTAACAATTCATGTTAACGATTCCACTAAGCCTTAATGAGGACAGCACCAAAGACAAGTGACAGGTATGCTTTCCATTCAACCATCCTCAAGCCCTTCACGTCCTTTGTGGTAACTGTGAGGGTGGAACGTTAAACCTATTTGGTGTCAGGACAGGACAGGATTTTCCAGCCATGGAAAAGAGATGTTTAGCTGATCTTCCTGTTTTAACCCTTTTCACTTAGCACATTCAGCTGACGCTGGGTGGGGCTGCCAGAAACAGTTTGGAGGCATGCTGAGTGCCGTGACATCCTTGTCTGAAAGACATGGCCGCTGGCTGGCGTCCAACACTGTGGTTGACTTTCAAACCATTTAATTGAAATCATTTTTTTAAAAGGAGGGGTAGGTGCCAGAGTAGGAGAAAGATCTTGGCAAAACCTTATATGCACTTTTTCCACCATTGGATTGACCAGACAGGGCCACAAAACTGATACAACAGGATTAGCAAAATTGCATTGTTGGACATAGGCACAGCGTGACAGGTGCTACAGCAAAGGCATTTGGCAGGATTAACCTGCCAAGGATAAAGATGTAGCAGACAAGGGGCTGAATTAATGGACTGGCATGACTGAAGCAGGGAAATCTATTTGCATGCGATATTAACTGTGCTAATAAACTCCAGGCTGAGCTCGGCAGGCCGGGCAGCCTCTTTGAACCAGGGGTTTTATTTTTCACCTAGAAGGCTTCTGCCAAGATAGGCTAAAACAAACATGCTTTACAGGTTGCCTTTTGGTTTTTTTGCCATCATCTTAAAGTAGACATGCTGTCTTAAAGGCCTACAACAACATGTGTGCTTTACTAAACCATGTAGAATGATCCTAATACCTCAGAATTTGGAAGCCAAAATGTCCTCCATTTAGAGGGTGATTGTCTATGAAAAAGCAGTGAAGAAATATAGATACAGCACACTCTGGAAAACACCTGTTTGGGATAGGTTGTTTTGTCTGAGTTTTATATTCTGATTTCCTGAAAGTCAGGGTGGGTCTGGAGTGAGCAGGCAAGATGCCCAAGATACAGAGTCTCAGGAAGCACCCATGGTCTAGCTCAGATGAGAGCAGGATCAGCACGGAGGGTGCCTCTCTCCTCTCGCCCTGGCCCCATCCTGGCAACAGCATAACATCCACCCATTCAAAACCATGAGTGGACTTGAATACACTTCACACTGACACTAACTGCACTGCTGAGTGTTGGGAGGTGGTCCAGGAAGTGTTGTAAGAGACTGAGGAAGGGAGCCAGTAAAGGTTATCCATCAGGTTACTGCTGCTGGCACATGCGGACCTCTGTGAGCTGGTGTAGGACACATCTCAGGGTTATCCCACCCAGGGGGCCAGAGAGCCGGGTGTATACCCACTAACTCCTGTCCGTCACTGGTTGATGCTCCTTGGGAATGTTAACTCCTTGGCACTCAGCCGGCCCACATGCAGCCTGAAGACCCCCACTCTGGCAGGGGTCTGGACTGGGAGTTTGGGTGGCCATGGAGATGCAGAAATGCACTTAATATGGCAAAATATTGGAACTTTCTGGACATTCTGATGATTCATAGGGGACACAAAGAACAGATTTTTACTATCATGGTGTCCTTACACCCCCTGCTTTGCAGGAACTCCTCATGGAATGGAAGCACATCCAGGCTGAAGGCCCCTGTGTTCCAGGTGCTGTGTGAGTGCTGACCTGCCAGGTGACTCCACGATGGCTTCCGTCCTCAGGGTCACCATCAACTAAGACAGACTGAAGATGTAAGTAGTAATGGAAGGACACAAAAGGTACAAGAGTCAGAGGCCAGGCCAAGAGTGCAAGCTGAGCAAGGGGCAAGGAAGGCCTCCTTGATGGCTAGCTCCAGAACTGGGACTGCAGAACGAGGAATTTTCTGGATAGAAAGGGGTGTGGGCCTTCCATTCAGGTTCAGATCCACAGAAGCATGCACACGTGGTATGCTGGGGCACCACTGCACCACCGGGGAGGGTCATGCTGGAAAAGAGGCTGCAGGATCTGGGACTCACTCTATCCTGGGGCAATGGGGAGTTTAGGAGAGGGTGAGTCAGATCAGCGTGAAGTTAGCCTAGAGTCAGGAAGATGAGTTAAGAGGTCTGACAGTCTATTGAAGTAAAATTATTCATTACAGAATAGCACCATGTATGTTTCTAAAATACTTGGTGCCGTATTTATTCTCCTGAGGGATTCATCTGAGCACTTAGAAAAGAATATCTTGGCCATTGAGTCTTGGTTGAAATCGTTCGTTCATCCAACCAGTATTCATCAAGCATCTCCCACATGGCCAACGCTGGGAATCCAGTGGTGAAGTTGGAGGAGACTTCACTCACATGCCATGAGAAGTACAAGGAAGAGGACCAGATACCTGTAGAGCATGTTACAGAGGAGTCAGGTCTGGTCTGGGGTTGGAGGTCCAGGAAGTGACTGGAGTTGAAGCTTGAAGGAGTTGGTATTCAACATGCAGAACTGGGAAAAAGGCATTCCAGGCAGAGGAAGCAGCTTGTGTGAGGGCCCTGGGGTGGGAGGGAGCATGGTTCATTTGAGAAGTTAAGAAAGCACAGAGAGTAAGGAGGAGAATAGGGAGGGTTAGGGGAAGAGGGGGTAGGGCCTGTGCCAGGCCTGGCCCTGCCCTTTAAGGTGCCAAGTCCTTGCAAGCATTTGAAGTTAAAACATGATGGCCATTTATTGATGATTTATTGATCTCTCTGTATCCGCTTGGGTACTGGTGGATTCTCGACAGAACCACAAAGTGGAGTTGGCTGCAGATGAGTCTGTTCATGGCCTCAGCTTCTCACCTATTCCTGAGTCATCTTTTGCCCCTCAGACACAGAGATGGGATAGCGCCAGGATGTGGGTTTGTGTTGTCTAATTTCTTGGAGTTTGTACAGGTTTCACCTGGTGCCAGCGTGACCTTCCCATGTACCCTCTTGGTCAGCAACTTTTTACAAGGAGTTAATCCCACTTTCTGGAACTTGCTGATTCTCAAAGTGAGTGGTTATTGGTCCTCAAGACAGTCCACAGAAATTTCAGCCCCATGGGAAA
Source organism: Symphalangus syndactylus (assembly GCF_028878055.3). Lineage (NCBI taxonomy): Eukaryota > Metazoa > Chordata > Mammalia > Primates > Hylobatidae > Symphalangus > Symphalangus syndactylus. The sequence goes on along the minus strand of NC_072423.2, from coordinate 116,808,518 downwards.
GAAAAAATTCCAGGTTTCTACCTGATGCTTGGAAAGCCAGCCATGTTAACTTAGTCAACACCAATGCTCATCAAATACACACATTTATCTAGTGTTCCCAACCTAGATTCTCGGCCTGGGATTCCGTGGGCCAGAGGCCCCAGTGTAGAGATTATAGCCTAATGTCCCAGCAGAGAATCTTTGATTGCAGATAGGAAAAATCCAGACATTTCTGAACTCCAAGACCACGGTGATTTACGTGGCTTGGTGATAAGCTATGATTGATAAATTACTCAAAGTTTCTGCTTCCCCCAACTCTGGCAAGAACTTTGGCAGAACTTCTATGCCATATCCAGTACTAGGAAGTTGCCAAGTTTATGTCCTTAAAATAAAGTGGGTTCCAAGATAGATGGCAGAAAGTGGGAAATGTGATTTTTCTTGATTGGGTAACTAAGAACCACACAGCATGCGGGAGCCATTTTGGGCCAAAGAGCTGTTCATTTAAAGTGTTTATTGACACCTGGAAATAGGGTTTAAACTTCAAATGCTATTTTCACATCAAGTTTATGCTATATAATTTCATAATGGTGATAAAATCCAGGCAGCCACCAAAAGGAGAGTTCCCAAGTGATCTTACTACTGGGTTTCCCTAGTACAGACATTCAGGATCCTGGACCAGCTGAAGCCAGGGGAGGAAGCGCTGGCGCTGAAGCCAGCACCATCAGCTGGTGGGTCACTGGCTGACGGAAAGGCAGGCACCGTGATGGTTAAGTGTGTCCATGTTGGCTACCTGATTTCTTTTCAGCCAGTCTCGGCTTTGGTTGGTTTGTTTGACTGCCTCAAATCCTCGGTGGTCACCCTTATTTTTTTATCTGGAATGCGTTCCCCACTCTGTAGAGGACTGAGTCAGGGAGATTGCTGTGCATCCTTGAAGGGTTCCATTTTGACCCTGATCATCCTCAGTAGACATGGAAGCTACTCCAAGCATGGCCTTGGAGGTTTGGGGACCCTGGACAGCATACAAATTGAGAGGTGAGGGAAGCCGAGGGAAAGAAATTACTCAGAATATGTAGTAAGAACCATGTCTGGTTTCTGTGTTTGGCAACACAATAATGGGATTCCTTGCATTTCTCCCAGAAAAGCATTGGTGGGGAAAAAACTTTGTTCTGGGAGGTGTGGTGATCATCAAATACTATGAAGGCCCACATTGGACATACTTAAGCTGTGGAGGGCTGTGTTTCCCTTTAAGCATTTATTGAAGGCAGATCCGCTTCCCAGAGAAATACCAACGCACAGGTAAGTTTGTGTTCAGGACCCAGGACTCCTTGGATCCATGGATACCCACCCATGACCCCTATGGGATGAGGAAGTTCACAAAAGGCACAACGAAAAAAGTCTCTCAGGTGGGGCTAGGGAGGGCAGTGAAATGTTGGCATATGCTTGCTTCCCCATTCTCACTTCTGGCTGTTCTCTGTCCTCTCTCCACCTCCTTCTCCAGCGGCAGCAGCACAAAGGCATCTCTACGCCCATCGGCCTGCCCGAGAGACCTCCCCGGCATGGTGTGGTGGGGCAGCTGGTGTTGTGAATCAGGCCGTTGCCAATCAGAGAACGGCTACTTCACAACACCAGGGCCACACCACACTACAGGCAGCATTCCGGCTCCAGAACCCGCAAGGGCGCCCTCTGGCGAGGCAGCTACACTCGCCGCAGAGGACCCTCGGCTCCAAAACCCAGGCACGCGGCTTTCCAGTTCTGGGCTGGCTGCTGCAGCTCCCCTACAGACACTGGCCTCCTGAGGCTGCTGTTTATCCACCAACACAAATGCTCCACTTTTAAAGAAAAAGACACTCCTGGTAACATTAGCTTCCTACAGAGAAAATGGTGCTACCAGGTTTCCCACTGTGAAAATGAAGTTATGGGCCATCAGGAGGGTTAAGCGCCACTCAACTGAACATTGAGGTGCCAAAGCACACAGTGGTTGCAGAGCTGGGACTTTTGTTTTGATACTTGGTGATGGTAGCTTTGAATAGGGCAAGGTAGAGGGAAGGGAGGACCTAGTAATAGGACGGTGGCCTCCTGGAGAGAGGAAGGCGCTTTGTAGCCACATATACAGGTAATGCATCTACTTCCTAGATGGTCCCAGGGTCCCTGGAAAGCAAACGCCTTTCTTGGCCGGGGAGAGTTCTACAGCTGTCCATCAGCGCATGTCCCAGTGACCTGAGGGCTGGAGGAGAACCAAGCACGGGATTGTTCCTAGGGCACTGATCTGCCAGACACTCCATCAAAGGTAATACTTCCCATCACCTGTGCTGACAGATGGGCTTCCTTTCCCGAGGTCCTTACAGCCGTGGACCCAGCAGAGCTGGAAAACTAATCTAGGTCTCTAGAGTTGGAGTAGTATTTTGTGCCTAACTTAAATCTTATATGTGACATCACCATTTTTCAGAGCTCAAGCAAGAGTTTTCAAGATAGAGTGGCTGGGTTGGCTAGTGTCCTTTCCAAAACGCTAATAAAAAGGAGGATGTTCCTCTCTCTAGCTTTCTACAGGACAAAGATCCAGAGCCACTCTGATTAACTCAGGCCCAGTCTATAGTCTGTTTGCATAGGGTCCTTGCTGCTCTGAAAACCAGAGAGATGGATAAAAACAAGCACCATGCAAACCCTGCATAGCACCCAGGTTTCATAGAGCCTGAGTTAACCAGAGCCACCTGCATCTGTATCACCTTACAATTCTGGAGGGTGAGTCTACTTCTGTAAAGTTCTATCCCTCACTCCATCCCTATATCGTTAAGGGCATCTCTGAAATTTGTACTAAATTATGTTTAGGGACAAATATCTTCAAAGTAAAATAGTCCCAGTTTTCAGAAAGGGCTTCTTGCCGTCTCCTAAGAATTCATCCAGTTACCAACTCCCCTACCACCAACAGAGTCCAAGCTAGAGCCACTCATGGTGTGGTCCACGGGCAGCAGCTTCAGCATGTTGGAAAAGCAAGATCCCAGGGACCACCATGCACCTGCTCCATCAGAATCTCCAGTGGCCAACTCAGGGAGCATAGCCAGACCTAATCTCTATAAGGAATGTTTTTAAAAATTAGACGGGGGTGTGGTGGCACACACCTGTAGTCTCATCAGCTACTCAGACAGCTGAGGTGGGAGGACCTTTTGAGCCCAGGAGTTTGAGGCTGCAGTGAGCAGAGATTGTGCCACTGTACTCCACCTTGGGTAACAGCAAGACCCTGTTTCAAAAAAAAAAAAAAAAAAAATCTCCAGTGGGGACAGCAAGCTGGGCAGGAACTATGTTACAGGCACTCCAGGGGATGCTTCAAAACCACTTCCACCCCTTTTGGGTCTCCCCACAACCTCTCCAGCTTCCATTTCACCCTTATCTCTTCCACATGTTATAACCAGAATGATCTTTTCAAAATGCACCCCTAAATCATGCAGATGCCTCTCATTCCTGGCCTTATAACTGCTTAAAGGGTTGTCCTCACGCTAACTTCAGTGGGACCCGTCAATGACATCCACTCCCCTCCCCATCCTTCTCCCTTTTTATAAGATCCCTCTGGCCCCTGCCCCAGGGCCTTCGTTCAGCTCTACCCTATCTAGAAGGCTCCCAGCTGCCTCCAAACTCCCATCATTGATGCCTGACCATCCTCCAAGTTTCAGACAGAGCTAACTCCCACTACCCAGAAGGCCAGGTCAGGTAACAGCTCTCCTATGCACTCAGCACGCTGAATTCCATCCCTTCAGAGCATTCATCTCATTTTGTCATTACTCATTCATTAGTGGGGATCTTTGCTGAATCTGTGTCTTTCCCACTGGCCATAAGCTCCTTGAGGGCAGGGATATTCAGCTTCATTCACTGCTGTACCCTCCAGCCTAGTTCAGTGTCTGGCACTGAGTAGACGCTGAATAAATCTGTTCAATGAATTGATGAGCACAGCCCAAGCCCAGTGTCCTTCAAGGTCAGACACTCTTGCTATTTGTTGAAGCCCTGGGTCTTTGTTTCCTTTCAGTGGCATCATCATTAATAGCAGCAGGCAATTACAGAGTAGAAACTGTGCCAGGCACTGCCCTGAGCCCTCCATGTACATTTAGCCATGTACTCGGTGCCTCCATTTCCTCCTCATAAGCAGGCAGGTCATGTAACCACCCTATCAGGTGAGTACCAAGACCACACCATCCCTATTGTTGGTGATTGGTGTTACTGCTGTTTAAACTCAAGCACTCTGGCCCCAGAGTCCATGTGCTGAGCCACTGCTCCCTGCTGCTGAGGAGCCAGCGTGAAGGGGACAAAGCTGATGACGGAAGTCCAGGGCCGTTCCCAGGGACTGAGCAAAGCCTTCTCTATTCTCAGAGGCTTCCACTCTGGTTCCTTAAACCAGGTAGACCAGGCAGTGTTCTCTCCCTTTGTGCATTTGTAGATTCTAACCTTGTTTAAAGCACTTCATAATGGAACCTGATTAAAATATAAAATGGGGTCAAGTCCAGAGAGAGAATGAGAGAACCATTTAAGATCCAGAGGATGCTCTACTTAATTTTGGTATTGAGCTGCTGAATTCATTTGAAGTTTGCACAGTGACCTTCAGAGGTTAAGACTGCAAAGGCAAATTGTGCTCCCCACCCACCTCACCCCACCCCTGCCCAGAACTCTTTCCTCAAGGCTAGCCTAGGGGAGCACAACCTTAGGCTGCCTCCCCTGCATGCTTAGATCCAGCCGGAGCCCCCCCCCAGCTGGGCCACAGACCTCCATCCACATTGTGGCTTCTTTTCCAAAGTGCATTCACCTCATTGAGAACAGCCTCTCCCCTCCTGAACATTCCAGATCTTCCACTCAGGCTGACTTAATGCCACCTGGCCAGAAAAAAAAACAGTGTCCATTCCCCCTTTTCTAAAACCTTGATTTTGGGATCATTTGAACCTCTGAGTTTAGAATCACTGTATTTTAACTTCCTTGGGATCCTACCTTTGCAGCTAGCCACATTCCAAATTATAAGACTCTCTCTGGAAGCCTGTTGTAGACAACCAAAAGCCCTGCTGATGTAGGGAGCTCGCCAGACACACACTTTTATACTCACCACCTTGTCTTAAGCTGGTTACCATCTGCTGACCACAGTCAGCTCTTCTGGGAAAAGCTGGGTTTGGAAAAGGAGTTCCCCGAATGTATTTAATATCAAATGGAGCAATGGTTCTCAAAGTGTGCTCCCTGGAGCAGCAGCGGCACCAGCATCTCCTGGGAACGCTTTAGACACGCACATCCTCCAGCCCCACCCACCCCTGCTGAGTTAGAAGCTCTGGGGTGAGGCCAGTGCACTCAAGTTTGAGAACTACCAAAATAGATTAAAAGATGGGGGAGAAAACCCCTCAAGTATCAAAGGTTAGAAGGCCACAATAGTGAAGCATCTGTCCCTACCATTTGTAGAATGTGGAAAGTTTAGGGTGTTTACTACTGTATGTTGAACAATGATTCTCTTAAAACTTCTGTGAATTGTAAAAGTAAATTCCTAGGAATGCTGGGCAGTGATAACCTGAATCTCCCATTTTCACCTGCGTACACATGCCCAGAACATCCTTTTCTCCTTCACAACAGGGAAGTTGGAAGGTAAAAGTTATTTTTCTACTAATATAAAGTCTTAGATTTTTATTTACTAAATTCTTAACACAGTACATGGCACAGTTACCTTTTAAAGGCTTTCCATTTCTTTAATCTGAGCCCACAGCAACCCCATTTTAAGGAGAGGAACTAGAGCCAGAGAGATTTAGGAATCAGCCTGTACCTCAGGGATGAGAGACGTTACTTGCTGGAGCAGAGATTTGAGCTCGGCAATACTCCCAGACCCACACTTGCCCTTGCTTTTGATTTTCTAACTCCCTAATGAACAAGTGGGGATCACAAAAGTCAGCTGTGCCCAGCCTAGAGCACCTGTTTCTGTCTGCGCAATGAAAAGCCATTTGATTGGCAGTCAACTTGGAGAAACCTTGACCCTAAAAGATAATGCCATAAAGACCAAACACACTGGGCGGTCATATCATTTCAACTTGACAAATTTGTCGTACTTTTTTCTCGAGGCGGACTTCTTTTTTTGCTAGTGGCAGGGGTAGATTTCCTTGTTTTGCTGGTAATTACCGCCGTTTACCTTAGACTTCATAGGTGGTTTTTAATGTATTCCTTGTGAAAGCCATAGCCAAAGACCTTTTCAACCCCAAGCATCTGTCTCTTAGTAGGTACTGGCTTCAGGCAAGTGGCTTCTCTCATTAAGAAAATATAGTCATTTGAGTGTTTGTCATTGCTACCAGGGAAGTGTTGCTATGTACTCCATCACACCAACTGCACTGAGACTATCAGGAAAGCTTTGGGTGCCCTCCCCAGGAAAACTGCACATCACTCTGCTGCCATTTCAGGAAAAGTTTACGGGTCTCAAGGACAGAGTTGAGGTCAAAAAATTTCACCTTCATGTTAATTTTTATGGATTTTTTAAGGGTGGGGGGAGGCGAAAAGATTCATTTCACCATTCCCTTTGTCTTCTTAAAACTCAGAAGAAACCTCACAGACCAATGAGAGAGTTTGAAATAGCTATTTTAAGAGGCATAGCAGAAAAGAATTTTGATAGAAAAGTAGAGCAAAATAAGCAGTAAAACCTCATCCCTAACATTCTCCAGCTGCCTGACATCCTGGTTCAGTTCCAGAGACTTGGACCACTGCTCCCTAGTTCCAGGGGGTGGCACAGGAGCCAAAAACGAGACCTGAGGCTCGGGCCCAGTGGAAGATGAAACTTGGGAGCAGCCTCAGCTCCGGGAATCCTCACTTCCTGACACAGCAGGTTTGGGTGCCGCAGAGCCCAAGGCTAGACGCCTGCCAGCAGTCCATCACTCACGGTCTCAGATGAGTGACATCAAGGTGGAGCCCACTGAGGTGAAGAAAGGAGCTGTGAGGGACACCTGCAGCCTGCTGCAGAAATGTCTGCCCCCCCCCCCCCCCCGCCTTGTCCCACTGCAGCTCCATCTCACAGTTGGAGAAGCGGAAGCAAAGCAACCTGTCCTGGACCACGCAGCCTGGTCCTGTTTCCAGAGCCAGAGGTCTTTGTGCTCTGAAACAAAGACAGTGACCCCATTAACCCACTGGCACTTACTGTGTGCCAGGCACTCGGCCTGTGTTGTCTCGTTGCGGCACAGAGCAGCCCTGGGAATGGAAGCAGTGTCATCATTCCCATTTTTCAGGTGAGGCACAGGCTCAGAAAGGTCAAGAAACTTGCTCGCGGTCTCACAGCTGGTGAGTAGGTTGTCAGACTCCAAAGATGTGTGCTGCTAACCCTGCCCAAAGGGACTTCATCCTCCTCCCTCCTTCCCAGGCAGTTCTCCCAACCACCCGCCAACAGGCAACGTAGGTGTGATTGCCTTCAAAGTGTTCTACTTGCCTTCAAGCTTGAAGCACTGGAGACTGAGGGAAGAGAGCACTGGAAGTGGAGGAAGAAAAAAGAGCTGTTCCCTCCGAGGTTGTTCCCTCGTGCCTGACTCGACTGCAAGAAGCAGGGTGTATATGTGTGTGTGCATAATTGACTTTGTGACCATGAAACTGAGTTAATACTCTTCTGTCTTTGCCTGTTTCTTCTTGTACATCACCTAGAAGAATACCCATTAATGTTTAGAGGCAGAGCACAATAGAAAATAGCACTGTTCAAGGATCAAAAATTTAAAAAGACTGCTGACATACAGCATAGAATGTGAAAGTCCCTGATAATTTTATCCCTAGGGATAACCACTTGCCACTTTTTTACAATTTGAATTTTTTATGATTATAAAAGTCATACACATTTAAGAATACTTCAAAACAAAATAAAAATAAATGCTTCATTGCTCAGGTTACCTTGGTACATGCAAGGTCTGAGACCACATCCACCAATGCAGTTTGCTGCGTGGATTACCAGATCTCCCCACCATTGACCTCGATTTTTTTACTCGGAGAGCAAACAGAATGGGCAAGGGCTGACCTGAAATCCTTTTGAAACACAAGCTGGATCCTAGGGCTTTGACCTCCACTGCTCACTGCCACACGGGATCCGTCTCTGTGCCCCACTCTGCCCCAGCCCCACTGGCCTTCCTGCTGCTGCTCACACAGGCCTACTCCTAAGGCCTTTGCATACTCTGTTCCCTGCAGAGGCCTCTTCCTCTGAACAAATGTGGGACCCATCTCTGCCAAGGCTGGGAAGCAAACAGCCCCCACTTTGCCTTGCCAGCCTGTGTTTGCACCATTCCTGTGGTGGCCTCTCCCAGCTGCTTTCACGTGGGATTTGAGCTCTGGGAAGCTGGAAGTTCGTGGAGTCCACTTCCCTCATTTTGCATATATGGACGATAAAGCCCACAGGCAAGGGCTCTGACAATAGGAAAAATTCCTTCCATTTGGCATTGTGATGCAGAGGCTGTCACAGACAAGCCTGGGAATTTGGGATACATCTTGCTGAGCCTAGAGACAGCAAAGAGCTTCTAGGCTGCCTTCCCTGAGCCCCAGGCCAGGCTCCTCCAGGACACACTTGCATGGCACCGTGTTGTTTAAAACACTGCACACTAATGACTATGCAAAGGATTAACTGAGTTTTCAATATTCTTGTTTTCTACCAAGTGATAAGCTTCAGAAGGACGAGGTATGAGTCCGTTTTGCTCTTTTGCCTTTCCCAGCACATGGCACAATGCCCAGCACATAGTGTTTTGAGAGACAGCTGACTGGCTGTCTCATACAAGGCCCTGCTCTGTTGGGCACAAGGGCTGCTTAACACATTCCTATGCTACAAGAGACAGTGCTCCTCTCCTCCAGGAGCCACAAATAAATTCAGATACTAATGCCAAAAAGACAGCATCAGCTTGGGGAAAGAGTGCCTTTAAGGCACTGTCTCTCTATGGAGGCAGTGTGGAATGATAGGGATGATCTAGGACCTAGAAGAGAGACCTTAGGTCTTACTTGCAGCCAAAAGCCTTCAAACCTGAGCTAGCCAGAACAGTTATGTCAGAATTCTCACCCATGACAAGAAGCCTGGAGGGAGTCCAGGGTTGATGCATTGGCTTAAGGTGTCATCAAAAGCTTAGACTTTACCCTTCTACTGCACCACCCTTATTACCTTGTGGTCACAAGAGGACTACTGCTGTTCGAGTCATCACTTCCACATTCCAGCAGGAAGAAAGGAGAGGTAGAGGGCCAGAAGTATCCCCTTCTTTTATCAGGAGGCATTAGCTTTCCCAGAAACTTCCATGTCCACCCAGCAGACTTCCACTTACATCTTACTAGGCAGAATTCCTATCACTTGGCCACCCCAGCAGTCAGGGAAGCTGGAAAGGTGAGCATTCAGCTATAGAGAGTGGAGACACAAGCAGCAAGGGAAGAACAGGTCAGTAATTGCTGTAGAGTTTCCTGCCCAGCAGCATCTGCCAAAACTAGGTAAATTATTTTTTAACATAATAGTATTTTTGTGGATTTTCTTATTGCAAAAGCAATGCATATACATTGTTACTTTGAAAAATAAAGATTTAAAATCCTCAAGCCCATTACTCAGAAGTGATGACTGTTATTCTTGGTTTATTAGCTTTCTAAATCTTTGTATTTTTTTTAACGTGGGTGGAACCACAATATGGTTTGCTCTGAAATTAGCCTTTGCACTTGGCATTGTGAAAAATCTTTCCAAATCATTAAGTGTTCCCTGCAGAATTACATTTTATGTATTTGTGTTTCATTGAATAAGGTACATAATTTGTTTATTCAGTCTCTTGGTGTTGGGCATGTTTATAAAAGTAAAATGTGAGAAACCAAAACTAGTGATTCTCCTTGTAGCTCAATCTTTGACCCAGATTTTCCCCTTCTAGGAATGTCTTGGAGTATTTGTGGATGTGTACATCTTTAGAGCTTTTGAAACTTCCCACCAAATCGCCTTTCTAGATGAACAGTTCCAATGTACGATCCCAAGAAATGAGACTGCCCATTTCCACCCCCTAAAATTTTCACCAACACTTAAAAAAAAGACTGGGGAACAGGAATGGTAACCTAGCCCAGCCCTCTTGTTTCCCAGATGAGAGAACAAAGGGAAGCACTTGCACAGGACACACGGCATGGCCAGCCCTGGGACCCAGGTGGCAAGATGGAAGGCCAGGCCCCTCCGGGGTTCTCAAGGAGAGACGGACAAGGTCAGAAGACTTCAGGGGCATGATGCCTTGTAGACCGTGGGTGTGTGCAGTCCCTGGTCTGGCAGTCCCTGGGTGGACAGATTTGCTTATGACTAGCATCGTATTTCAACCCAAGTTGTGTGACCCTAAGCTTCTCACTTAACTGTTTCTGGGATCAGTAAAAAGAGGAAATAGGGCCCAGAACCAGGTCCTGTTGTCAGCCATCATGTCTGTTAGGGACTGAATTGTGTCCTCCTAAAACTTATGTGTTGAAGCTCTAACCTCCAATGTGACTGTATTTGGAGATGGGACCTTTAAGGAGATAATAGAGGTTAAATTAGGTCATAAGGGTGGGACCCTAATCCAATAAGACTGGTATTCCCCTAAGAGGAGGAGACTCCAAAAAGGTGAGTTACCAGAGGAAAGATGATGTGAGGAGGTGGCTTTCTACAACCCAAAAAGAGAGGCCTCAGGAGAAACCCAACAGTCCAAGCTACGTTGATCTTGGGCTTCTAGACTCCAGAACTGTGAGAAATACCTTCCTGTTGTTTTAGCCAACAAGTCTGTGGTATTATGGCAACCGTGGAACACTCATACAGTGACCCAACAGGTGTAGCAATCACTGCTACTTCTACTGAATCCCAAGCCACAAGTGTCAGATACCCTAAAACTGGAGTCAGATTCTTTCCATAATCCTTGAATATGCATGTGGCAGATGCTATGGGTGCCCCACCCAGGGCTGTGATGGACATTTCCCTGCATGCTGACTGCATCCACGCCACCCCTCCCCAGCTATATATACTTGAAGCTCTTGCTGGTGCCCTGGGAGCCGCTCAGCCTACATACAGGCCATAGGTGCTAAGTGCCTGGGAGCCAACGCCCGTGAGGCCTTATTCCACCAGTGAGGAATGGAAGTCAGAATTGTCCCAACATTCTGCACAGCTCCTCAGATGGTGTCCAGCAGGATGGAACCCCAGTTGCCCATGTGGACTGGTTCATTGATGCCCTTTATTGGCTCATATTCCTCTCCTCTCTTACACGTCCCTCCCCTGCAAACCCATTCCAGGACCGCTTCCTGGAATGTCCTCTCAGGTAAACTACTTGCCACAGCATTTGCCTTTGAGGGAACCCAAACTAAAGCATGTGAAAAAGCTGTGGGGGGAGGAGGAGTTGTTGTTTTAATAGATCATATTTTTAGAGCAAAACTGAGTGGAAGGTACAGATTTCCTATGAAGTCCCTCCCCCATACCTGCATAGCCTCCCCTGTTATCAGTGTCCCCCACCAGAGTGGTACATTGGTTATAATTGATGAGCCCACCTTAGCACATCATTATCACATAAAAGTCCATAGTTCACATTAGGGTTCACTCTTGATGTTGTATATTCTATAGGTTTTGACAAACTTAATGACATGTGTCTTCCACTACAGTATCATACAGAATAGTTTCACTGCCCTAACTATTCTCTGTGCTCCACCTATTCATCTCTCCCTTACCCCTATAACCCCTGGCAACCACTGATCTTTTTACTTTTGATGTTGTATATTCTGCAGGTTTTGACAAACATATAATGACATGTGTCTTCCACTATAGTATCATACAGAATTGTTTCACTGCCCTAAATATTGTCTGTGCTCCACCTATTCATCTCTCCCTTTCTCCTAACCCCTGGCAACCATTCATCTTTTTACTTAATTTTGCCTTTTCCAGAATGCCACATAGTTGGAATTATACAGTATGCAGCCTTTTCAGATTGGCTTATTTAACTTAGTAATATGCATTTAAGGTCCTTCCATGTTTTCTGTGGGTTGAGAGCTCTAAATGACCTTAGGTTTTGCAATGACTTTTTAGATATGACACCAGAGTCATGATCCTGGAAAGAAAGAATTGGTAAGCTGGGCCAGGCATGGTGGCTAATGCCTATAATCCCAGCACTCTGGGAGGCCGAGGCAGGTGGATCACCTGAGGTCAGGAGTTTGAGACCAGCCTGACCAATATGGTGAAACCACATCTCTACTAAAAATACAAAAACTAGCTGGGCATGGTGGTGTGCACCTGTATTCCCAGCTACTGGGGAGGCTGAGACAGGAGAATTGCTTGAACCCGGGAGGCAAAGGTTGCAGTGAGCTGAGATCATGCTACTGCCCTCCAGCCTGGGTAACAGAGTGAGACTTTGTCTCAATAAATACATAAATAAGGAATTGGTAAGCTAGACTTTACTAAAATTAAAATTTTCTCCTCTGTGAAAGACACTGTGAAGAGAATGAAATGACAAGCCACAGACTGGGAGGAAATATCTCAAAAGACATATCTGATAAAGGACTGTTCTGGGAAATACGTGAAGAACTCCTGAAACTCAACAATGATAAACAACCCAATTTAAAAATGAGCCAAAGACCTGAACAGATACCTCACCAAAGAATATATACAGGTGGCAAATAAGCATAGGGAAAGATGCCCCACATCATATGTCATGAGGGAAATGCACATTAAAACAACAGTGAAGTACTGCTACACCCCTATTAGAATAATCCAAGTCCAGAACACTGACAACACGAAACCGTGGTGAGGATTGGAGCAACAGGAACTCTCATTCACTGCTGGTAGGAATGCAAAATGAGACAGTCACTTTGGAAGATGTTTTGGCAGTTTCCTATAAAACTAAACACATTCTTTCCATATGACCCGGCAATAACACTTCTTGTTTTTTTACTCAAGGGAGTTGAAAACGTATGTCCACACAAAAACCTGCAGATTGATGTTTATATTATAGCAGCTTTATTCTTAATGGCTAAAACTTGGAAGCAACCAAGCTGTCCTTCAGTAGGTGAACAGATAAATAAGCCATGGTAATCCAAACGATGGAATATTATTCAGTAATAAAAAGAAAGCTCTGTTTTTAACCCAAGACAGACGAGGTGCATATACACACACACCACCCAAATAGAACATTTGCTCAGGGGGCAATGAGCAGCCCCTGAAGCTGCAGAGCCCAAGTCCTTATTATGGGGATGATGGCAGTTGAAGCAATGGTCTCTGCCACAGGACGTCAAAGCAGGAGCCTTCAAGTTAGATGTAGCTGGGTCCCAATCCCAGCACTCATACTCACTAGCAGGAAAATCTTAGGGGATAACTAGCTAAGTCTGCATTTCATCAACTGGGGGAGTGGAAATAACACCAACTTCACACGATAAGTGAGAGGCCTGAGAACAAGATAATATAGTGTCAAGATAAAACTGTGTGCTCAGTGGAAGGCAGCCATGGAGCTGTGCAGCTCAGATCTCCCTACCAGGAAGGACTTGCTGTTCAGCCACAAAGAGCACAGTGAGCTGGGCAGCCTCCTGCTGCAGAGCCTTCAAAGTATGCCTCAGCTTTTGAGCAGAGGCCGTACTGTTTCCGGGCAGCCCCCAGCTAAAGACAGAGGACAGCAGAGTACTAGGGCCTGGCCAATTCTATCCAACATAGGGCTTCTCTAAGGGGAAACCTGTATGCAGGAGCTCTGTGTTGAACTGGCTGAGACCATCGGGTCACACTGCAGGCTGAGGTTCTCCTGCCGAATCCTGCCTCCTCTCCTTTTTCTCTCACAGGCATCCCACCCCTCCTGCCCCCATGCAAACCTCTCTCACTCCTGTTTCTCTCTCAGCTGGGTTCACTGAAAGAGGATGCTAACACATCTTTCCCTTCCTCCCTTGTTTCTATACCTACTGCACAAACTAGCAGCAACAGAGACAGGTTTTCATCGGGTTTCATTTGACAATCTCTAGATATTTAATCCTGGTGGGATCCTCCAAAGGAATCAGGATCATTCAGGGCTCTTCCATGCAACCAAGAGAGATCCCAGTTAATTGGATAAGAAAAGGCATAAGAATTCATTGGAATACTATGGGATACTTGGAAAACTTAAGGAAAAGCTGAAGAACCAGGGTAAGAACCAGATGGCTCACAATCTCTGAGAATTAGTAATCCCTTTTATTTCAGACTACCACTGTTGACAGCAATAAGCTCCAGTCAAATTTTTGTCCTTGTAACATCCCACTCAGGGCTCAGATTCCAAGGAGAAGGTGTCTAATTGAACCAGGAGGTGGTGGGGTACTCTGAGAAGCAACTATTCTTCCACTGATGGACAGACCCACTGACCTTGTATCCAAAGCAAGATCAGGGCACCTGCCATCAGAAGGTGGATGGACCTGCCAGGCGGCTAACTACCCACAGCATCCAACAGAATCTAATGGGAGAAGAAAAAGTGTCCACCCTTCTCCAATTCCTGCCAAGAGCTCAAATGTATCTCCAATTCATTTCCACCTAACCACCATCTATTCCTACCCTAAGAGTTCAATTTGAGTTTCTTGGGTTCAGTATCATTGTGCCTAATCTTAAATTTTTCATCCTCGCAAGTATCAGAAGGAGTCAAGAAGGATATATTCAAACACTCTCAAAAATACTTATTTGGGATATAATAAGCTGCTTTTCTTTCCTCCGAAAGAAAATAAGCCCTCCCTGACCCAACCCTTCCCACACTTGCCACCAGCACCATGATGGAGGATGATCAGCCTTGAGAGTACCAGTTTCATCATCAGGCCCTCAAAGGTCTCAGGATTTATTGAAATCTTTAAAGGCCATTTCATGTTCCCTTAACTTTCCAAGTTAAGCTCCTCATCCCAGCACAAAAACACTTCTGATAGCTGGGGAAATTCATTGACATCCAAGAGGTCCACAGCAGGAGATGTGGCACCCTGCCCATATCCTCTAGGCAGGTATTCACCTTTAAACCTTACAGGCTGCTGCCTGCCCACTCTCTGCCTCAGAACTTTTGTGGGGCCTTATTTTTGTTTTGACTGCTCAAAGGTCATACTGGAACTGCAGAGAGTAAATCACCCCTAGGGAGAAGCCCTTATCCAGTGACAGATGGGGACTAAATAAATGTACCAACTCCCTTGTCCTTGGGGAAATACCATGTGCTATATGGTCTTCCAAGTTCCTCGGTGGGACTAAGCTCCACTTGCCCACAGCAGTCACTTTTGAAAGTGCACCTGTACTGGCCGCCTTCCTTTCCTGTCTCACTTCTCCTCTCTACTGCTGCTTCCTTGGATCCCCTCCCAAACAAATTACTTGCACATAAATCCTTGTCTCAGTCTGTGTTCCCCTAGAAGTAGACTCCAAGACAAAGCCCATCTTTAATCAGTTAAAGTTTCTATCTAGAAAGACAGAGCACAGCAGCTTCCCTCTGCTGCTGGCAGAAATCAGGGAAGGAAGCACCAGGCAGGGGCCCCTGGCCAGCTGAGGGACACCTACTTGTGCAAGCCACCCACCTTCTCCCCTAAGCTACTCAGGAGCCCAGACCTTGTGTCAGAGCGGCAGGTTCTGCCCTCTAGGCCTGGGGGGTGCTAGGAGGATGCTGCTAGGAATGGAAGGGATGCAGATGCCAACAGCCTTTCACTGCCTATAGGCACATTTCACACTGACAGGCTACCGGGGGTGTAACACTATTTTTATTTAAAACACCGGTTGCCATAGTAACATCCACATGACCCAATACTTATTCTAAGTCACACAGAAAATACCCTTGGGAAGGGAATGAGAGAAGCACTGTGTGAGTGCAGTGCAGCCCTGGGAATCAAATAGCAAGCAGGCAGCGCCTGGAAAAGAAAATGCCACCACAGCCCACCTGTCTGAGCTCCTCCTCCAAACACCTGCCCAAGTCTTCCTGTGGTTTGTTTCACTTTTCAATTGATGAAAATGTTCAGAGGCCTATGGAGAGTGCTGCGATCTGCCCAGGTCTTGTGGGCTGCAGCTCTTCTCTGGAGGTCAGAAGTTTCCTCCAGAGTGACCTCAGCCACAGGTCAAGATGGGTGCTAAGAACAACCTCCAGCCCTAGGCACAGGGTGGTGAAGTGTGCAGGAGGACAGGCTTCCAGCTGCAGCCAGCTTTCCACAGCAGCTAAGGAGGCAGGGAGTTTGCATCCCCACCATCCTGCAATGGGAAGGCCTGGTCTGGACCATGCCACCTGGAGGGTACCCCCAAAGGAGAAAAGGAAAAATCAAAAAGGAATTAGCTTTTAAAGACCAGAAGGAAAGCTCATTCTATAGCATTCCCCACCCCCTGCATGCCCTCCCTGACCTGGGCCATCAGGATTTCAGTTTTTGTGCGCCAATAGCAGTTTCTTTACTTCCTCATTAGCAAAAGCCCGGGGCAGACAATGTTAACATCTGAGGCCCTCAGAGACACTGAGGACCCCTGAGTGTCCCTGTGAGGCCTACAGAGCTTTGGACAGAGGCTATGATGGTTCAGCTCAGGTTGGGGCCTACCAGCCTGGCTGCCAGGGCAGCTCAGCATGCCTTGCCTATGCCATGCCAGGCAAGTTACTTCCCATTTCTGAGCCAGAGTTTTCATCTATGCCCCAGGCACAACAGTACCCATTTCACAGGTTTATCATAAGGATTAGATGATGATTGTAAAGTACCTGACACATAGAGCAACCACTGATTAGTAATTGTTGATATGATTCTCGGGGAGGGGTGGGTATAGATCATCCTTGAGAAGCACCAAGTGGACAAATCACACTGAGCTTCTCCCTTCCCCCAGTGGTTCGGTAACAATAATTACAATATAACCAAGACAAGTATCTATTGGACACTTGCTGTATGCAAGTACCTGACTCATTTAATATTGACAGTGATTCTGTAAAGGTCTGTGTTCATACACAGTGAGAAACTCTAGTTTCCCTATCACAGAGGGTAGATAACCTACCCAAGCAGCTGGTATGCTGTGGAGCTGGGACTTGAACCTGGATCTGGCTCCTGAATATGTGCTTTTAGACATCATGCTATGAAAGTGATCACCTGGGACTGCCTTACCCAAGAAGATGGTGGCAAAAGAGCAGGTAGAGATGTTTGTGGAAGCAGGGCGGCGCCAGCCCTGGCTTTGTGGGTGATGACAGGACTGAAGAGAGTTCAGGGCTGGCTGCTTGTATATTAGTCTCAGATCTGTGCCTGCCATCCTTATCATCTCTCCGCCACCCCCCGCCCCCAAGCCTGATTTGGCAGCCATAAGGACTCTTCCAGATTATCAATATCTATCATTCTGTGGCCAGACCTAGAAGAGGGCGGAATGGGCCCAGAAGGACAATTGAGAAGGTGCTGCTGTATTTTGAGTCATTGAAACATTTTTCCTGGGCCACAAGTGTGGGGTCCCCCAGAGTGAGGACCCTCATGAGCACCAGGCTCTGTGGGGCAGATAGGGGCTCTTGTGGGACAGCTCCTGCCTATGGTTGCTGCCACCAGCAGTGTCACAGAGGCAAGAGGAAGTTCCAGGGCCACAGCAGGGCCCTGTCAAAGCTGCAGTCTGCTCTTCCTTACTCTGGTGGTCATTGGCATTGCTTTGAAGATGGAGGCAGTTTCAATGGGCCCTGGACGCCATTAACACTTCCTCTTAGAGAATGTTCTAACAGAAAAAAAACATCAAGTAGGGTCTTAGTCTGACAGATCTGGGCAAGATGATCTGTTTGACATTGGAAATTCTTTAACCTCTAGAAGTCTCTATTTTCTCATCTTTCAAGTGGAAGTAATGCTCACCTGTAGCAGACACTGTCAGGCCTCACCCACAGCAGGTTGCTAGGGGACAGTTTCAGAAAGACCACGACTTCCTGCCTGAGGCTGTCCTCTGACCACAGAAGTGAGCTCAACTGCAGGTGGTGGGGGTAGGAAGCAAAAGTGCCACAGAACTAATGCTCCAAAAGCAGCTGTCAGCCAATCAGGGCTGGCAAGTAGTGGGTGGACACCCTGGGTGACCACTGAATACCCCGCACACTAATGCGCCTGTATCACCTTCCCTCCCACCCCTCGATCACCTCCCCACACCATTAACAGGCTTCCTGGGAGCACATCCCCAATAAACTACCTGAGTCTTAAGCTCAGGGTCTTCTTTGGAGAGAAGCCAACTTAAGATACCACCTCATATGGCTTGGGGAGAACTGAATGAGGATGCATGTCCAGCTCTCCACACAGTGAACACTTTAATAAAGTTGGCTATCTCTTGCTATATAGAATACTTAGGGATGGAGTAGAGTTTAGCTGTGGGTTTACTTTACACATTTATGAGCTCATTAGTTATTCTAAATTCCCTGACCTAGAAGCCCTCTAATTTGGGCTTAAATTTGGCTGTAGATACTCCTCCAACAAATTCTTTATCCTCACATGGATCACTGAGAAATATTCTATCTTCTAGGTCAGTTTTTCTAATAAAATTTCCCTATAACCTAAAACAGAAGTCACATGGAGCACATAAGAACTTAGGCAAAATTATGCAGTCAACACCCCTTTCTACTCACCCTTCAGACTCAAACTACCTTCCTGCTGTCCAAAGAGAGACCCTCCCCTATGCGGGAGAGACCCTGCACTCCCTAAATCTAACTTAGCTTAACTATTGAAAATAAAAGTATACTGTGTACAAATCTGTACTCAGGTGTGAATGACTTCCATTGTGGTAGGGAGCTCCAATTGAGGAGTGGAGTGAGCGTGTACCTAGGTCAGGGATAGCTGGAAGCAGGTTGTTCCTTCCCCTTTACACTTCTACAAGCCTTAAAATTTCTTTTGAATGTCCTGCTTCAAGCTGAAGCTCATACATGCTTTTTGAATTCGACTCCATAAGTACTCATATTTTAGAAAAAAATAGAATTAGGGTCATAAGCCTGCCAACATGTTGAATACGAGTCACATTCCCTGACCTCTCATAAGAAATGCCTTGATTGTGTTTAAACTGTTGGGTTTTTCATCCTCTAATTCCACAGGGCTGCTTTGTGTGTTTTTAGAAAATAAAAAAAGAAATCAGACACATGCAACAGAATATTTGAATCAGAAAGTTAAAGAGAGGTTTGCCTTCTCCACTCATGGCTTCCTGTCCTATCTAGAGCAGAGATCCTCAAACTTTCGTATAGATGAGAGTCATGGGGAAAGGAGATTTTTAAAATGCAGTCCTCAGACTCACTCCAGGAGGCTGATGTTTTTGGTCAGGGGTAGGCTTTGAGATTTTTTTTTCCAAGCTGGGATGCTGGTTATTGCAATGAAAGTTATCTCTGGATTTTCACTTTGTTCCTTTAAATCAGCATTTCTCACAAAGAGGTGTCCCTAGAACACTCCTATACCCACCTCTGCTGTGGTTCCACTAAGCTCCCAGAGATATTCAAGCAGATCAGAGAGTGCTGCTTTTTGCCTGTCAAAAGCAAACAGCTTGAAAATCGAATGCTTCACAAAGAATCATGTACCTCAAGGATTACAAGCCTACAAATGAACCAGTTTGTTCATTTCTATTCTATTGCATGAATACAATCTTCTTTTTTATCCTCTGGATTCCTACAGACCGTCGCCTGTTGCAGATGATGGTAACTCGCTTCTTCTCTTTCTTTTGTCTCCAAGAGTTGCGTGGACGATTTTATGAGTCACTCCACATGATTACAGCATTTCCCATTGCTCATTTGTAAATGCTGATTGACCAGCCCATCTGAGCTTTCTGCATTATGCATCCTTGAGCTTAGTTTCAGGTGTTCCTCCTGGAATGGATTTCTCTTAGCAGTAGTTTCTCACAGTGGAGCTTGTTTCTGAGACATGGTACAATGCTGTGGAGGCAAGGCAAGGAAAGGCTGTTGCAATGATTTTCACAGCATCCAGATGATGAGTTGCCTTCACAAAAGGAAACCATTCAGGATCCATGGCTTCTCAAGGGATCTCCAAGCATCTCTGAATTTGGGGATTTCATCAGTTACCCACAGAATCAAAATGAGTATAGAATCAATATCTTTAAGAAAGTTATTTACTGCCACAATTGTTGTCATCTGTGACTCACAGGCTATGAAGTGAACTTCAACCATTAGTTGTTGTCCAGGTCCTCCAAATTTTTCACAGTATTCCTATCGAGGTTTTATGACAACAGCTGTATCCCGCCATTTTTGCAACATAAGCAGAAACGTCAAGCTGCGGGTAATTGACCTGCATGTCGCTGATTCCCACAGCAGCTTTGAATGCATTAAATCTATTTTCAGCAGCCCTTACATGGGAGTTGTTTTGTGAATCTCTGTAAAGGCCAATAAGAATATGTGGCATTGCATGATATAATCCAAGCCTGTGTGCTATATTATCTGGCATTGTTGGAATCTTGCATGTGTTCATTCCATATCCTGTTGGTAACCAAGTTAAAGGACTCCCATCAGTTTGAGTTAGATGGTCATCAACAGGAAAATGTTGCCATAATGATGGTGTGATACTGCAAGCAATGGTTGTGCACGTTGCTGTATTCACAGCAGCGTGCACAACCAAGTGTATTGATTCATTTGATATCAATATAGTATGGAGACACCACACATTATCACTGTACAGTATTAACAAGGCCAGAATATGGCCCTCTGCTGTGGGGGGTGTGGTAAGTGCGACTTGCACTGGGATGAGTGGGAGGTTTTCCCCAAGGGGCACAGAGACTGGCACATGTTCCATGTCTTGAGGGAACCTTTGTTTCCTTTGGCAGGTTCCTGCATGAATATGATTTTAAAATCCATGATTATTTATAGACATTCCAGAACTATGAGCTAGCTATAATGTACACCCCCTAAAGAGAAACTTCATTATATAAAATAGTAACAGAAGAAACAGGCTGCCCCTGGAAGTGTTTGGCATGGACATGGCAGGTATGCATTCTGCAGAAAGGAGCCCTTGGGGGTTTCCTGTCATCAGAAGGAGAACAGTTCCACCTCCATCCAATATTCTTGCTTAATTCTGCTCAAAAATCTTCCACCTCTACACGCCCCAGGCTTCTTCTTTGGCACACACTCATCTCCATTTGGATGAAGATTCAGAAAAATAAATATCGGCATCGAAATTGCTAATCAAATACATTTTTCAAAAACTGATCACCTTTCAGCATGATCCAGCCCAGCAGCACCACCTAGAGAAGCTGATTTGTCAGCTCCCAGTGGGCACCAAGCAAAAGTTTTCTCCTTCACAATGAATCAAGGGAGTGATTTTAGGGGATAGGAGCCTCCTGGTCCGGACACATGTTTTAGGTTAGCATTACAGACTAAACCAATAGGAAGGGAAGGGCCTAGAGTCAAACAGCCCTGGAATCTTTAAAGAGAAAGATCCAATATGTTCCCATCCTCATCAACCAATGCTATCATACATACAGAGGGAGCCATAGCCCCAGAGACATGGAGGATAGCCCTCATTAAACCTGCCTCCTCCCAAAGAAGGATTAGATTCACTCACTTCCAAGAAGTGATCATTCTTAGTTAGAAATTTGAGCACATGGCATATTACATCACTTTACTTTTCTATCATATCTCCATCAGTTCTCATCAGGTGGCGTTCACAAGTACCATATCAGTATATTTCCTATCAGCTTCCTTCCTCCATCTCTTGATTTCCTAAGCCCCACAGTTTTTTCTCTTCCTCTCTCCCAAGGTCCTGGCTCTGAAGAGGCAGCATGATGTTGCTGGAGGAAGTTCTTGTTCTGTGTATTCCAAACACTTTCCCATGGGATTACTCAACCGTTCTCAGAGCAGAGCTCCAGCAGGTTATATCTTAATTTGGGTTCTCTCAGAAGCAGATCCCAAGACAAAGATTTGGGTGCAAAAAGTTTTCTGTGGGAAGTGGCCAGGAAACATGCTTACAGGAGTGGAAAAGTGGGATGTGGAAGGGTTCAAGCTAGTTACCTGTGGGGGCCGCTGGAACTTAATGCCCCCCATAGGGATACTCTGGGAGCTGTTGTAGAATAAACATCTCAAAGAACTGGGATATTCATTAGTTAAGGGCTACTCCTAGGGGCTGTTAATTCCCTGGAGCTTCCTGCCATCAACAAAAATGTCTTCTTTTGCCAGAATAAACTTCAGGCAACATAATGCATGTTCAGGTAGTTGGGAAGGTGTGAGCAGGGTGCCAGCAGCAGGAACTACAAATTCTGAGGCTAATAAAATTCTCTGGCTCTTTATTATCTCATCAAAGACCACTTCCTATCAGTAGTGAAACTAAGGGAAGGTGGAAGGGAAGAAGGGGAGAAAATCCACTGTCTTACATTTCTCTAATGTAGCAATCATTGAGATAAAGCAAGAAGGTTCATTTCTAGAGGAAGACAACTTGTATGAAAGCACTGTAATATAATTTCACATGTGGCTATGATGTACAATAATTTTTATAATATAAATGTAGAAAGAAGTGTTCAAGGAAGTCTCACTATTTGCCATACATAGAAGACAGAACAGTGATCCCCAGGCTGGTTAGCCTTAGGGAATAGACTCTTAGGACAGGTGCCAGATCTTGAGAAGTTTGATGATTATCCAGGAGTAGCATGAATTTTAAAAGGTTGGGATGTGCTGTCAGCAAAATGAGGCCAAAAGTCTGAATACCATGTGACCAGAGACCCTGTTGAGTAGATGAGAACCACCTTGTGATTCAAAAAGATGAGGCACTTTAAAATAGAGTGTGTTGGATAACCCAGCCTCCCTTAGGAAAACAAGCCTGGCACCATCCGAGTTTCACCTTGGTGGGAATTGTAGCCCCATATCATGGAGTGTCATCCCCATCTTAGAGTTCTGTCACTCTGAGGACTGCCTGAGAACCCGAATGCTCAGCTTCTCAGTCATGTCATCCTGATCTGCCTACAAAATCAGACTCTGAGATGAAGGCTTGTGTGAGGGTAGGTAGAGTGATCCCCCCAAGCAGGAGTGAGGTAGTGGGAAATGGAGGAAATGACAATAAAGGATGCATTGATGAGAGGATCACTGCTTTGGGCAACTGGGCTCTATCCCACTAGGAACCTTCTGAGGCACCATATGGGATCTGTATCAGATGGAAAGCTGCACACTCATCCACAGGTCCATCCCCCAGAGGCATGAATGGCCTTGTACTTCTAGGCCGAGTGTGTGTACAAGTCCAGTGGGCCTCACCAGCTTTGGAAAAAGCTTCATAGAAGAAAAGCACAGGGAAGCTATGGACCCACTCATGGCAGTCGTGATGGTATTCCACCCAGAGCTCCTTCAACAGGATCTGCTGCAGGGAGTCTCCTCTTGCTGCACCCTCAGATATGCCTCAGCACTCACCCTAAGACCACGCTTTCCCTGGCTGCTCCCAGCCAACAACTGACTGCAATGGGGTACTGGAACAAAAACATTCCTTCCCAGTGCAACACTCCCCTAAAGATCAATCTTTACTCAGAGACTCACCCTTGGCTTGGCTAAGACTGTCTTAGAACTACTCAGAAGGTCTGAAGCTCTCCTCTTCTTTCACGACTATCAGACCTGCACCACAGTCTGAAGCTTTCCCTGCTGACTCCTGCTTCCTCCCCTTTACCCTTCACAGGTGTTCCGATAAACTTCTTGCTCCTCTAATCTTGTTTTTAAATTTTTTTTATTACACTTTAAGTTCTAGGGTACATGTGCACAACGTGCAGATTTGTTTCATATGTATACATGTGCCGTGTTGGTGTGCTGCACCCATTAACTCATCATTTACATTACGTATATCTCCTAATGCTATCTCTCCCCCTTCCCCCACCCCACAACAGGCTCTGGTGTGTGATGTTCCCCTTCTTGTGTCCAAGTATTCTCATTGTTCAATTCCCACCTATGAGTGAGAACATGCGGTGCTTGGTTTTTTGTCCTTGCGATAGTTTGCTGAGAATGACGGTTCCAGCTTCATCCATGTCCCTACAAAGGACATGAACTCATCCTTTTTAACTCTAATCCTGTTTTGTCCTCTTCTTCTGGGAGGACCTCAATTGACACAAAGCTTGTGGGACACCATCACCTGGGTTGGAACTGTCCGCTACTGTGGTGCTGACATGAGAAGTAGCAAAGAATACGTGATGTGGGGATAAAATATATCTGAGTTCTCCTTTTATGGTTGGGTAACCATTAGATGGTGCAGCATATTCCCTTGGTTCTCTTTAGCCTGGGAAAATAGCTGATATTTTCAAAGGATTTCTTCAAATGCCAAAGGGAAAATATGAGGAGGTTGCCACAAGACAACACAAAAAGTGGTTTCCATGGGTGCTGCTCCTGGAAACACAGATGCTGCTGAAATCTGCAGTCACCCTCAGTCATTCACAGCTCCAGAACAAGGAGCAGAGTGGCTTCTACTCCTCCTCCTTTCCAGCCTCCTGCAAGTTCCTTGTATTGGCAAAGCCTGATAGAAACCCAATTGACAAGATTCACTAGAAGAGCAGCTCCACACTTTAGTGCACACTGCAAGGGAGAGCACTAGAGAATCGAAGAATGGAAATGAAGGTGAGGACCAACAGGCAATTCCCAGGATGGAGAACAACATACCCTTAGTGTCATCAGATGGCACTGTCTCATGTGGGGTCAGGTTCTTTGCCCCACAAAGGTAGTAGTATGGAGAAGGGAGAGCACTGAGCTTGGGTCTTGCCAACAAGGATTAAGTCCAGCTTCTGCCAGGAAACAGCTATATGGCCTTGGGCAAGTAATGTCACCTCTCTGAGCCTCAGCAGCCTCATTTGTAATGCATAGGTGAAACTAGACTACAGATTTTCAAACAGTGCTCCAAGGAACTCTCTAGGGTACCACAGCCCCTTCAGGGGTTACTCAGCAGGTTGGGGGAGGATGCCAAGTCCAGCTAACTTAGACTCACCTTTCTGATTCCCATTTTAGGGTTTTCCAGGGTTTTCTTTAAAGCTTAAAATAAAAGTTTCAAAACTTAGGCCCAGGTGATCTTTAAGGTCCTTTCTATCCTTATCTTTCATAAGTCTATGAGACTAGAATAAAAATCTGGCTCCTGCCAATTATGTGTGACTGGAGGAAGCCACCTAACATCTCTCATTTTTATTATCTCTAAAATGATGAGCTTATTAAACACCTGTGATACATCAGATGATTTGCACACATCCATATTCCACATCCATCCCCCATTCGAGGGATATACCATCAGTATCCTCATTTTACAGTGGAGGAAGCTGAGGCTCAGATAGGCTAAGCAACACATCACATGACGCAGGCAGCAAATGGCTCAATATCTGTATCCTTTAAGTGTCAATATCTGTATTTTTTCAACTTTGCTGCCTGCCCAGTTTAGAGTGGTATGAGGAATAAATGAAACTATGAATGCAAAAATATTTTTTAAAAATACAAATTATTATGTAAGCCTACAAATTGTTACTCTGCTTTAGAGTCAGAATTACTTTTACCCCAATGGACCTAACTTTCTACCAAGACCTCCATAGTTCAATATCATGATAAAATGTCTCTGGTTTAATAATCCACTTTCAATAGCATTTACAGTTCTTGCTCAACACTTGTTCTGGACCCAGTTCGTGCACCATTGCTAACCCAATAGGCTCTGCCTCCCACTTCCACCAAGGGCATTGGCCACTTTCCTTGCTTCTCGGCCAGAGCAGCCCTAGCCATGGTTCACACTTTCTACACTTGTAAAGGATGGTTCCTTGCCTTTGCTGCCATCATGACAGACTGGGGAGAAGCCCCCATGCTGGGGCTAACTGACAAGGAGAGACTGACTGCTGTGCCTGTGCACTGGCTGCTCTGAGTGTGCAAAGCTCCAACTTCCCCATCAGCTTCCCTGGAGCATGAGAGAGTGAATGTCCCATTGGGAAGTCTTTGGAAGGAGCTGCCAGATCAATGAAAGCCACCCTTTCTCCCCCACAACAGGCTGTTCCAAGATGCAATAATTGCCGATGACCAATCTGATGCACTTAAAATTTAAATATTCTAGTATATTCACCAGCCTTTGGTCATAGAGCTACATTTGTATATCCTTTATATTAATTTGTTACTCTTTCAGGATCATTATGAACTCATGGCAAAACAGATTCAAGTTGTTATAGTTAACTTTTTACTATTATTCTCATTTCAATTCTCAAATTATCACAACATGGCCAGTGGGAGGCCCTTTAAACTGAACTCCTTGTCCTTTCAGTGCTACCACAGACATTTTTTAAAGTATTCTTGCTTTAAAAAAAAGATGTTTCAGGCTCATATGGACTTTTCCTTAACAAAAAAACAAAAATGATACGAGCTGCTCTCCAAGGGGCCAGGTTCCTTTTAGTGGAGACTAGTGCTGGAAACCACACCAGAGGCGCATATCAGATTATTCCACATAAATACTGGCAGAAGATGAAGTGACACTGCTGCTGGGTCACTTTAAGATTGGAAACACATTTATATTCAGCATCATGAGTTTTGTGTTACTATTTCTACCTTAACTCTAACATGACTAAATTATTTTAGCCTTTATCATCTAACTTCATTTTCCTACAATATCCCTACCTACATTAATACCTCATCCACTCAACACTTTGTTTTGTCCCTTTTTTTTTTTTTAAGGTGGAGTCTCACTCTGTTGCCCAGGCTGGAGTGCAATAGCATGATCTCGGCTCACTGCAACCTCTACCTCCCTGGTTCAAGCAATTCTCCTGCCTCAGCCTCCCAAGTAGCTGGGATTACAGGTGTGTGCCACCATGTCCAGCTAATTTTTGTATTTTTTAGTAGAGACAGGATTTCTCTATGTTGGCCAGGTTGGTCTCAAGCTCCTGGGCTCAAGTGATCCACCTGCCTCAGCCTCCCAAAGTGCTGGGATTACAGGCGTGATCCACAGCACTGGCTGTTTTGTCCCATTTATAGTTCTTTTGTAGTCCCATAGTCATTTTGACTGAAAAAGATAAACTAACAGAAAATGGGCAGAAGACATAAACAGGCAATTCAAAAAGAGGAAATAGAAAGGGTCAATAAAAATTTTAAAGTTCAGGCTGGGCGCAGTGGCTCACACCTGTAATCCCAGCACTTTGGGAGGCCGAGGCGGGTGGATCATGAGGTCAGGAGATCGAGACCATCTGGCTAACACAGTGAAACCCTGTCTCTACTAAAAATACAAAAAAATAGCCAGGCGTGGTGGGGGGCACCTGTAGTCCCAGCTACTCAGGAAGCTGAGGCAGGAGAATGGCGTGAACCCAGGAGGCGGAGCTTGCAGTGAGTTGAGATTGCACCACTGCACTCTAGCCTGGGCAACAGACGGAAACTCTGTCTCAAAAAAATTTAAAGTTCAAATTGATTATTAATGAAATATATATGAACTAAAACAATATTCTGAAGGGTAATAATATTATCAGACACACAAAGAATAATATCCAAAGTAGGATATTATTTGGCACCTCTGATTTCTGCTGTGTTTCTGCTTCAATCTCTTCTATGGATTGATATCCTCTATTTTCTCATAGTTTCTGCTTCCATATATCTTAGGGTTTCAAACAGCCCATCCTGAACTATTTGGCCCATTTAGACATTTGTGCTTCAGTTTCTACTACCATCTGTCTCATTTTTATCTGATTTTCTTAATTCAGAATTCCCAGGCAGATCTAATTAGTAACATTCATATGTACATGCCAGGATCAGGCTAGCTTATGGGTTGGCTGGATCTACCTACCTCAAATCCAATCAGGTTTAGCTGTGTTATCATGTGGCACAAAACATGGCTTCCTACAATCAGGCCTCATAATACTTGGCCTGTCCATATACTGTGAGAGATAAATTATATTTTTGCTTATGTTGTTTCCCAGTTTTTTACTCTTACAATGACCATACTATGTGCATGATTCTAACAATAATATAAGGAGAAAAAGAAATTCAATCAAGAAATAGGATCATTGAGATGTCTCATTTACAGTTTTATATTCAGCAATAGAACAGTCACTTGTTTAGCTAAGCCACCTCAAAAGTATGCCCCCTCCTCCTCCTAAGTCTTAACAAGATAATTGTTACTGAGAGCCATTCACATTATACAAGTATCACACAGTGGCTAAGGACAAGTTTACTCTGCAGCTAGATGGCCTGGGTTTGAACTGGCTTCTCCATTTATAAGTCTTGTGGCCTGCAGTAAGTTATTTTATCTTCTTTGCATCTGTTTGTTCTTCTGTAAAATGTTGTTCCAGTGAGTTTAGGCAGCTATACAGTTTAAAGAACAGTCCTCTACACAAGACTACTTAGAGATGGAGTCTCATTCTATCACCCAAGCTGGAGTGCAGTGGCACAATCATAGCTTACTGCAGCCTTGAACTCCTGCCTTAGCCTCCCCAGTAGATAGGACTACAGGTGTGTACCACCATGCCCTGCTAATTATTTTTCCCAGAGACAAAACCTTGCTATGTTGTCCAGTCTGGTCTCAAACTCCAGGGCTCAAGTGAGATTCCTGCTTCAGCCTCTTAAAGCACTGGGATTACCGGAATGGGCCACCTTGCCTGGCCTACTCTCACTTCTGACACCACTTGCAATTCAGGGAATTCCCAAAACCACTCTCAGTTTTGATAATTGGCTGGAAAGACTCAAGAACTTACTGAAAGCTATTATTTTCATGGTTAATTACAGGAAAATGATACAAGTTAAAATTAGCCACAGGAAGAGATGCACAGGGCAGAGTCTAGGAGGGGTCCAAATGCGGAGCTTCAAGTTGTCCTCCTCCCCTGGAGTCGTGGATGGCATTACCACCTCTCAGCCATGATGTATGACGATATGCATAGAGTACTGTCAAGCAGAGATGGTCATGTGAGCCTTTGATGTCCAGGGTTGTTATTGGGGCTTGATCACATATTGCCCAGGTGGCTGACCTTTAGTCCCCAGACCGATTCAGAGGTTGGGCTAAAACCTTTAGTCATCCGTTCCTCCAGAAATAAGAAGCATACTGCATGGCCCAAAGCCCCCATTATAAATCACATTGTTAGACTGTCCAATAGTTAAACCCCCAGGCAAATAAGGACATTCTATCAGGCAGGACACTCTAGGGCCCTCCTAGTAGCTTAGGGCAAAAGCCAGACCTCTCTTAGGGTAAGGTTAATTCTTCACTACACAGGGAATAATGGTTCCTATTTCATGGGTCATTGTAAGGATTAAATGAGAAAATACATCTATCATCCCTCATCTGCAATTCCAAAATCCCAAATGCTCTGAAAACCAGAAGTTTTCTCATAAATCATTTAGTGGAAAAAGCTTACATGAGATTGTTTGTATCTTTTTATCTCAGTTACACATTTTCCAAAAGAAATTACTGTGTGTGATTTTGGGGATGGTACCACAAATCCCCCCACTCCCCACAGGATCATAACATGCAGTCACCATCTATCACATCTTGCCTATCTAAAACCTGAAAATTCATCTAGCCCTGAGGAATTTAGATAAGGGATCCTTGAGCCTGTAGATGTAGGTGTTAATAACAGTCCCTAGAAAAGTCACTGCTTCATAAATGCAAACTGGTATTATTTTCTACTAAGATAAACACAAATTTAGGGAAAGAAGAAAATGCCCCCCAAAGTGATCAAGGCCAATAATTTACTATCCCTTTGTCAAAATTTTACCTCAACTTAAATTTTGACAAGAAAACTTCAGGAGAATATATACTATAAATGGAAGCAAAAAAATCTTGTAGAAAATGTATTGTGTTAGATATCATAAATATTACATATTATATATTTTGACAAAAGTAAAAGGTAAATATCATCACAGGCCCAAGCCCAGTTCAGAGGCTCCCCAGAGATTGCTGAGGATGTGGGGAGCAGGGAGCATACCATGAGACTTTGGGGGTTTAGCCACAGGCTTCCAGCCTATTGTGTATAATGATAAACTGTTACTGTGTATTTAGTTCTGAACTTCTGAAACTTGTCACCTGAAGAATTTTTTCAAACTTCCTACCAATTTTTAGACAAATTGATGTATTGCTTAATGAACCCACCAATTATTCATATATTACTTTTTTCCTCTCTAAAAATTTTCAGTGTGTCCTTTTATTTATATTAAAATAGTAGAGTTATACTTGAAATTAGACCCTCAGAGATGTCAATCTGGCTTTAAAATGTCAAAGAAGAAAGGAAAATGCACAAGAGCCCCCCCACATCACAAGCAGGGAGGAAAACAGAACTATTCCAGGAGTGAACAATTTCACATCCATCATTGCAACACCTTCAGTCTTTCCTAGAACCAGGTGGGACACGGATGGATATACACAGAGACCATTTCATCACAGGACCTCAGTCTCTGCTTCCCAATCCCCAAACCCAAAAAGCTCTGAAAATTGAAAAATTGAAAGATTTATTTGTAACTGAGTTACAAACCTTGCCCTTGACTGATGGGAGTCTATTTTTAGTCATTATGAGACTCAGTGTGAATATTCATAAGTTTGACGGCAGAAATATTAATGTACTTAATGATAGGGTGCTCCCCCAGACTCCAGTGGGGGTGTTAATAATATATATATGTTGAATTCTGAATTCTGGAATACATCAAGGTTTTGGATGAAAGATTACAGACTTACATGGTACAAGATCCCAAGGGTAGGTGTTGCCTTCATTTTAAAGACAATAAGATAGATTTAGAGATGTTAAGTAACTTGCTCGAAGCAATACAATAAGCAGCAAAATATTCTACACTTCGACGCAATACGTCAATTGCGACTTCCAATGGCCCAGCCTTCATGCGGCTTAGTCAAGGAGCTGATTTTACCTTAAGGTGGGGCTGGTACTTCTTAATAGACTGAAAATTACAAAAAGAGGTTTTGCCACTGGCAAAGTTACGCTGTTAAAATTTCAGACCAGCTCCCAGAGAGGCCTTCCCATCTCCACTTTTAAGGAAACTGTGCCCTCTGACTTTAAGGAGATACATTTCTTTTCATCCCTTAAAAGCAGAGGAATTTGATAAAGAAGTTGCCTGGCAAAGGAAAAAAAAACCCACTAGACCGAAATCAAAACAAATCATTTTTTGCATATTAATCAGGTGCCTGATTGAAACTGTGCTAGCTGCTTCAAGAGAGGAATATTAAAAGTAAGGCGCTGCTAATTTAAGCACAACTAATTTTAAAAGACGTACCTAGAAACAGCCACATGGGAAAATCACTTAAGCTACATCAACCATCCGCTTCGCTTGATGGGATATGCCTTGGTTGGGAGCCCCAGTGTCATGATATTTACTTTGTCCCCATGGGTAGACAGGGAAATCTGTCACTCCTGTAATCTGCAGGGCTCTGGTTTTAATGGATCCATCCCAATTTATTCCTGGTTCCCAAGTGAGCAAGAGGAACCCAGAGGGAAGATTCTGACCTGGGGTCAAAATGACTGTCCAAAGAACTGCCGCAAAGCTTGAGCCCCACCATCCCCATGGAGCTGGCAGGCCACCCCTTCTTCCAAGAAGACAGTCCCATAGAAACTGCTGCCAGCCTCATTGGTAAACCTCACCTGTAGCAGACACTATTGAGGCTGTTCCCAGATCTCCTCAGTTCTCTTTTATGGGTTCTGTGTGCCTCTCCCTAAGTTTGTGCCCACAACTCTCTTGGGAGGATTGTGCAGGGGCTGCTGGCACAGCCTTGCCTGCAGGCATTGAGAGTGTGTCCCTGGAGGCTACCTTTAGCCAGTGCCCAATTGGTAAAAGAATATGGAAGCTCAGCTCCTTTCCTTCTAGTCTAAGTATCATTTGTGCTCCAGAGCTCCTCTGTGGAATGAGAGCAAGGCTGTGACTCTGCCTGAAATCACCCTTCTGAGCATCTTCCCCTTCTTTGAACTGCTTCTCCTACTCCTTTACTGATGTCTTATCCTTTAAATAAAATTACTGCTTCTGGTTACCCCACCTGAGAGCATTGTACCCAAGGCTCTGGGATCTCAGTATAGAAGGTAGGTGCTATACTTTGAGGTGAACAATAAATTTCAGTTAACTTCTCTACACTTCTGGAAGGGATCTATTTACTTAAAGATCAGCTATTCCACTGGCACATACATCATTTACCACCTGAGCCTGCAAGGGGACAAGGCCAAAGAGAATAAGCTAGAACCAGAGTAGAGAACAGGACCCAGTCAGGTGCTCCTCTTTCCTCTCTCCAGAGCTGTGGATAAAGACAAGCATACCTGTAGCGGAAGCTATGGGCTACCCCAAAGTCCGTTCTCCCTTCCAGGAAGCCCCCAGTTATAAACTGGATACATGTCTACCCAGCCAGCCTCCATTCCAGCTAGATGTGGCCACACAGCTAAGTTCTCACCACTGGGGTGTGAACGGAAGTGCAGTGCACAGCTTCCAAAGCATGCCTCCCTTTCCCCATTGCCCTGTGCAGATAGGGTGGAAAGCCATCATTGTCCATGTGGATGAAGGCCACATCTGAAGAATGGAGGAAAAACAATAAAGAAGGATCTGGGTCCTCAACATCATGGAGTTGCTTAGACTGTTTTATAAAGAGAAAGAATTTTCTGTCAATGTCAGCCAAGTTAGTCTGAGTCCTTGTTAGGGCAGCCAAACCAATATTCTAATTAATACAATTATTTAGAGCAGGGGTCCCCAACTCCCAGGCCAAGGACCACCAGTCCGTGGCCTGTTGGGAACCAAGCTGCACAGCAGGAGGTGAAAGGCAGGCAAGTGACCAAAGCCTCATCTGTATTGAAAACCGCTCTCCATTACTCCCATTACTGCCTGAGCTCCACCTCCTGTCAGATCAGAGGCTGCATTAGATCCTCATAGAAGTGCAAAACCTATTATGAACCGCACATGCAAAGGATCTAGGTTGTATGCTCCTTATGATAATCTAATGCCTGATGATCTGTCATTGTCTCCCATCACCTGGTCTAGTTGGGACCATCTAGTTGCAGGAAAACAAGCTCAGGGCTCCCACTGATTCTACATTATGGTGAGCTCTATAATTATTTATATATTACAATGTAATAATAATAGAAATAAAGTGCACAATAAATGTAATGCACTTGAATCATCCTGAAACCAGTCCCTACCCTGCTCCTGCCAGGTCTGTGAAAAAACTGTCTTCCACAAAAGGTTGGGGACCACTGCCTTAGAATGCAGTGTATTATGAATTATTTTTTTTCTTTTTTTTGAGACGGAGTCTTGCTCTGTCGCCCAGGCTGGAGTGCAGTGGCGCGATCTCAGCTCACTGCAAGCTCCGCCTCCCAGGTTCACACCATTCTGCCATTCTCCCCGAGTAGCTGGGACTACAGGCACCTGCCACCATGCCCAGCTAATTTTTTTTTTTTTTTGTAGTTTTAGTAGAGACGGGGTTTCACCGTGTTAGCCAGGATGGTCTCGATCTCCTGACCTCGTGATCCACCCGCCTCAGCCTCTCAAAGTGCTGGGATTACAGGCGTGAGCCACTGTGCTGAGCCGGGATTATGAATTTTCTAATTGAGTCATCGATAAAGAGAAAGGAGGCTGTCTTAGGTTGTATTTCCCATAAAAGCTCCTGAGGTGATCATCCATGTCAAAGTGATTTATGATTAGAAAATGTTCCCAGGAAAACCTAGGGATAGATAAGGCAAGTAAGAAGAGGAGGCAGCCAAGCAAGAATTCAGTACCAGAGAAGGTCCATGGAGGGTGACTGTGGCTCAATCTCTCAGGGAGTTCTGGGGATGGCATCAGCAGGACCTAAGTGTGTTGCAATCACAGGCAAGGGAGCTGGAGAATTTATAGCCCTAACACCTGCCAGTCCTCAGTCCAGCAATATTCCTATAAAAACATAAATGTCTGAGTACTTCTGCATACCCATGCATACAAGCAGAGCAGGGTCCTGCAGTCTGAGCGGCCCTCCAGCAAAGAGGCACAGGTGCTGGCTGTTGGGAGTGAAAGCCCACTGGGAACCTACATGTACCAAAATGGTAAATGGATGGAGTGCTGACAGTATCTGCTAACAGAGGCCCTTTAAATTTTTGCCTGGAGGTCTCAAGTGATTACTCATGGCATGCATTCCTGCAGCCCTTTCCATAGGAAACAACCTTGCCTGTCACCTTCACCTAGACATTTCTATTGGCTATATCTAATGTTTCCAAGTGTCTAAAATTGCGTTCTTTGGGCAACCATAATAAAATACAAGGTTATGTTTCAGAGGTCTCTGCAGGTCCTGAAAGAAAGAATAACAAATCTTACAGGAGTTCATGATAAGGACCTTTACTCCCGACTCACGACTCAAAAACTCCAGCAGGAGAAATCATCTACCTTATTCCTGGATATGGAATGACACTGTTACCAAATTTATTCCATACCTACTTAGAAAGAAGCACAGGCAGTTTGTCATTGTTTCTAAGTAGAAAAAGGCTCTTGACAATATGACCTAAGGTGAATACATGCAATTCAAAACAAACTGGGCTAAAGATTGATTGCTACACACACATACTCTTCTTAAAAAGCGTACATAACATTTGCACATATAAAATTGGCAAGAAAAAGTGATCAACAACAAATCCCGGTGACAGTGAGTTAGGATATTGGAGCCTAGATACTCTTAGGTGCTGCTGATGGGAATGTAAATTAGTACAATCCTTCTGAAAGTCAATATGGGAATATGTTTCAAAAGACGTAATATATGCATATACTTTGACCCCCTCCCAACAAAGTCCATGCTCAGGAAATTTGGGGGATGTATAGTTCAATGAATTTTAATACATATATTCATGTAACCACCAACACAATAAGAATACACCAAAAAACTCTTATACTATTTTATACTCATCCTCTCCCCACCCCCATAATCCCTGGCAACCACTGATTTGTTCTTCAATCTCTATAGTTTTGTCTTCTTGAGAATATCATATCAGTGAAATCACGGAGTTTGCAAACTGCTTTCACTCAGCATAATGTGTATGAAGTTCATCTAAGTTATTGCATTTATCAAAAATTTGTCTCTTTTTATTGCTGAATGGTGTAATATAGACATACTACAGTTGGTTTATCCATTTACTAATTGAATGACCTTTGGGAGTGTTTCCGGTTTGGGGCAATTATGAACAGATCTACTATAAACATTCACATACAGGTTATGTGTGAACATAAGTATTCATTTCTCTGGGATAGATACCCAGCAGTGGGATTGCTGACTCATATAGTAAGTATATATTCAACTTTATAAGAAACTATTATTTTTTTAATTTTTAAAAAAGTTTATTTCTAGTGAAACATACAATAATTTTTAAAGGTCACACAATACAGATAAGGCTAAAGACCAATTCCAGTTCCCATAGATAACTATTATCAGTCTGGGATGCATATTTTCAAAAATATAGCAATATGGTTTGTGAACTTGTTTTGTTTTTATGTTTTAAGTTGTTTTTATGTTTTAAGTTGTTTTTAAGTATATGATATATACTTTTCCACATCTTTTTTTATTCAACAATGTCTGGATTTTTTTTTTATACTTTAAGTTCTGGGGTACATGTGCAGAACATGCAGATTTGTTACATAGGTATACACGAGCCATGGTGGTTTGCTGCACCCATCAACCCGTAATCTACATTAGGTATTTCTCCTAATGCTACCCCTCCCCTAGCCTCCCCGCCCCGACAGAACCCAGTGTGTGATGTTCTCCTCCCTGTGTCCATGTGCTCTCACTGATCCACTCCCACTTATGAGTGAGAACATACGGTGTTTGGTTTTCAGTTCTTGTGTTAGTTTGCTGAGAACGATGGTTTCTAGCGTCATCCATGTCTCTGCAAAGGACATGAATTCATCCTTTTTTATGGCTGCATAGTATTCCATGGTGCATATGTGCCACATTTTCTTTATCCAGTCTATAATTGATGGGCATTTTGGTTGGTTCCAAGTCTTTGCTGGTGTGAACAGTGCCACAATAAACATACATGTGCATGTGTCTTTATAGTAGAAAGATTTATAATCCTTTGGGTATATACCCAGTAATGGGATTGCTGGGTCAAATGGTATTTCTAGTTCTAGATCCTTGAGGAATCTCCACGCTGTCTTCCAAAATGGTTGAACTAATTTACACTCCCACCAACAGTGTAAAAGCATTCCTATTTTTCCACATCCTCTCCAGCATCTGTTGTTTCCTGACTTTTTAATGATTGCCTAACTGGTGTGAAATAGTATCTCATTATGGTTTTGATTTTTATTTCTCTAATGATCAGTGATGAGCTTTTTTTCATGTTTCTTGGCTGTATAAATGTCTTCTTTTGAGAAGTGTCTGTTCATATCCTTCACCCACTTTTTGATGGTTTTTTTTCTTCTTGTAAATTTGTTTAAGTTCTTTGTAGATTCTAGATGTTAGCCCTTTGTCAGATGGACTGCAAAAATTTTCTCCCATTCTGTAGGTTGCCTGTTCACTCTGATAATTTCTTTTGCTGTGCAGAAGCTTTTAGTTTAATCAGATCCCATTTGTCAATTTTGGCTTTTGTTGCCATTGCTTTTGGTGTTTTAGTCATAAAGTCTTTGCCCATGCCTATGTCCTGAATGGTATTGCCTAGGTTTTCTTCTAGTGTTTTTATGGTTTTAGGTCTTATGTTTAAGTCTTTAATTCATCTTGAGTTAATTTTTGTATAAGGTGTAAAGAAAGGATCCAGTTTCAGCTTTCTGTGTATGGCTAGACAGTTTTCCCAGCACCATTTATTAAATAGGGAATCCTTTCCCCATTGCTTCTTTTTGTCAAGTTTGTCCAAGATCAGGTGGTTGTAGATGTGTGGTGTTATTTCTGAGGCCTCTGTTCTGTTCCATTGGTCTATATATCTCTTTTGGGACCGGTACCGTGCTGTTTTGGTTACTGTAGCCTTGTAGTATAGTTTGAAGTCAGGTAGCATGATACCTCCAGCTTTGTTCTTTTTGCTTAGGATTGTCTTGGCTATATAGACTCTTTCTTGGTTCCATATGAAATTTATAGTTTTTTTCTAATTCTGTGAAGAAAGTCAATGGTAGCTTGATGGGGATAGCATTGAATCTATAAATTACTTTGGGTAGTATGGCCACTTTCACAATATTGATTCTTCCTATCCATGAGCATGGAATGTTTTTCCATTTGTTTGTGTCCTCTCTTATTTCCTTGAGCAGTGGTTTGTAGTTCTCCTTGAAGAGGTCCTTCACATCCCTTGTAAGTTGGATTCCTAGGTATTTTATTCTCTTCGTAGCAATTGTGAATGAGAGTTCACTCAAGAGTTGGCTATTATTGGCATATAGGAATACTTGTGATTTTTGCACATTGATTTTGTATCCTGAGACTGCTGAAGTTGCTTATCAGCTTAAGGAGATCTGGGGCTGAGAGGATGGGGTTTTCTAAATATACAATCGTGTTATCTGCAAATGGGACAATTTGACTTCCTCTTTTCCTAATTGAATAAGCTTTATTTCTTTCTCTTGCCTGATTGCTCTGGCCAGAACTTCCAATACTATGTTGAACAGGAGTGGTGAGAGAGGGCATCCTTGTCTTGTGCTGGTTTTCAAAGGGAATGCTTCCAGTTTTTGCCCATTCAGTATGATATTGGCTGTGGGTTTGTCATAAATAGCTATTATTTTGAGATACATTCCATCAATGCCTAGTTTATTGAGAGCTTTTAGCATGAAGCGCTGTTGAATTTTGTCGAATGCCTTTTCTGCATCTATTGAGATAATCATGTGGTTTTTGTCACTGGTTCTGTTTATGTGATGGATTATGTTTATTGATTTGCATATGTTGAACCAGCCTTGCATCTCAAGGATGAAGCCGACTTAATCGTGGTAGATAAGCTTTTTGATGTGCTGCTGGATTTGGTTTTCCAGTATTTTATTGAGGATTTTTGCATCGATGTTCATCAGGGATATTGGCCTGAATTTTCTTTTGTTGTGTCTCTGCCAGGTTTTGGTATCAGGATGATGCTAGCCTCATAAAATGAGTTGGGGAGGTGTCCTCCTTTTTCTATTTTTGGAATAGTTTCAGAAGGATGGTACCAGCTCCATTTGTACCTCTGGTAGAATTCAGCTGCAAATCCGTCTGATCTTGGACGTTTTTTGGTTGGTAGGCTATTAATTGCTGCCTCAATTTCAGAACTTGTTATTGGTCTATTCAGGGATTCGACTTCTTGGTTTACTCTTGGGAGGGTGTATGTGTCCGGGAATTTACCCATCTTCTAGATTTTCTAGTTTATTTGCATAGAATTGTTTATAGTATTATCCGATGGTAGTTTGTATTTCTGTAGGATCTGTGATGATATCCCCTTTATCTTTTTTTATTGCATCTGATTCTTCTCTCTTCTTTATTAGGCTGGCTAGTGATCTATTTTATCGGTCTTTTCAAAAAAACATCTCCTAGATTTATTTTTTGAAGAGTCTTTCGTGTCTCTATCTCTTTCAGTTCTGCTCTCAGTTATTTCTTGTCTTCTACTAGCTTTTGAATTTGTTTGCTCTTGCTTGTCGAGTTCTTTTAATTGTGATGTTAGGCTGTCGATTTTAGATCTCTCCTGCTTTCTCTCTTGTGGGCATTTAGTGCTATAAATTTCCCTCTACACACGGCTTTAAGCTGTATCCCAGAGATTCTGGTACATTGTGTCTTTGTTCTCACTGGTTTCAAAGAACATCTTTATTTCTACCTTCATTTCGTTATTTACCCTGTAGTCATTCAGGAGCAGGTTGTTCAGTTTCCATGTAGTTGTGTGGTTTTGAGTGAGTTTCTTAAGCCTGAGTTCTAATTTGATTGCACTGTGGTCTGACAGACTTTATGATTTCCATTCTTTTGCATTTTGAGGTGTGTTTTACTTCCAACTATGTGGTCAATTTTAGAATAAGTGCAATGTGGTGCTGAGAACAATGTATATTCTGTTGATTAGGGGTGGAAGATTCTGTAGATGTCTATTAGGTCTGCTTGGTCCAGAGCTGAGTTCAAGTCCTGGATATCCTTGTTAATTTTCTATCTTATTGATCTAGTACTGACAGTGGGGTGTTGAAGTCCCCCATTATTATTGTGTGGGAGTCTAAGTCTCTTTGTAGGTCTCTAAGAACTTGCTTTATGAATCTGGGTGCTCCTGTATTGGGTGCATATATATTTAGGATAGTTAGCTCTTCTTGTTGCATTGATCCCTTTACCATTATGTAATGCTCTTCATCTCTTTTGATCTTTGTTGGTTGAAAGTCCATTTTATCAGAGACTAGGATTGCAACCCCTGCTTTTTTTTTTTTTTCTTGCTTTCCATTTGCTTGGTAAACAGCCAAACTATTTCCAAGATTTACATTCCAAACAGCAATGTACAAGAGATTCAGTTGCTCCACATCCTCTCCAGCACTTGATATCATATTGGTCATTATTGCCATTCTAAAAAGTATGCATTGATATCTCATCATGTTTTTAATTTGCATTTCTCTAATCGTTAATGATGTTGGACTTTTCTTATGTGCTTACTTGCCATATATATCGTCATTGATAAAATGTTCACGTATTTTGCCCACTTTTTTAAATAGGTTGTTTGTTTTCTTATTGTTAGAGCTTGAGAGTTCTTTATATATTTTGGATACAAGTCCTTTGTCAGATAAGTGATTTGTAAATATTTTCTGCCAGTCTATATCTTGTTTTTTTATTCTCTTAACAGTGTTATTTGCAGGTCTTGAACTCCTGGGCTCAAGTGGTCCTCCTGCCTTGGCCTCCTCCAGTGATGGGAGATTATAGGCATGAGCCACCACACCACCCAGCCCTGGATCAAGAGTTTTAAATTTTAGTAAAGTCCAACTTATCAGTATTTTCTTTTGTGGATTGTGCTTCTGGTGTTAAGTCTAAGAACTCTTCACCTAACTTCAAGTCATGAAGTTTTTTCCTGTTTTCTCCGACATGTTTTATAGTTTAATGTTTTATATTTAGGTCTATAATTATTTTCATTAACTTTTGTATAACATGTGAGGTCTAAGTGTAGATTTATTTTTTGGCCTACGGTTGTTCAATTGCGCCAACACCATTTGCTGAAAAGACCATTCTTTCCCATCGAATTGCTTTGAGACTTTATGAAAAATCAATTGAGCATATTTGTGTGGATTCATTTCTGTACTCCCTAAGCTATGTTCAGCGGATGTGCCTATCCCTTTACCAATACCATACTCTCTTGGTTACTGTTAAGTCTTGAGACAAATTAGTATAATTCCTCCAACTATATTCTTCTTTTACCAAATTGTTTTAGCTATTCCAGTTCATTTACTTTCCATAAAATCAGTTTTGTCTATATCTACCAAAAACTCAGCTGAGATTTCAATTGGTACTGCATTAAACCTACAGATAAATTTGAGCAAAATCGACATCTTCACTATATTGAGCCTTCCAATCCATGAACACAGTATATTTCTCCATTTATTAGGTCATCTTTGATTTCTTTCATCAATGTTTTATAGTTTTCAGCACACAGACCCTGTATATATTTTGTCAGATTTATGTGTATTTTGGGAGAAGCTATTGGAAATTATTTTTTAAAATGTTGCTTTCCAATTGTACATTGCTAGTATATAGAAATATGAATTTTTTTTGGTATGTTGCCCTTGTATCCTGCAAACTTGCCTAACATGTATTAGTTCTAGGAATTTTGGAGATTTCCTGGGACCTTCCATACAGAAAATCATGTTGTCAATGAAAGGAAATAATAATAATATAATAATAATTATTATTATTATTATTATTATATCTGTGTAGTTTTTGTTTTGTTGGGGGGGTGTTTATTTTTTTCCTGATTGTACTAAGACTTCCAATATAGTGTTGAATAGCAGTGGATAAATTGACATCTTGCTTTGTTTCCAACATTGGGGGAAATCATTAAATCTTTTGCCAATACGATGTTAGCTGTATTTTTTTGTAGGTGCTCTGTATCAGATTGAGGAGATTCCCTTCAATTTAATTTGTTGAGAGTGTTTATCAGTAATGGATGCTGGAATTTGACAAAAGCTTTTTCTACATTTATTGATATGATCATATGAGGTTTTTTTAGATTGTTAATATGGTGAGCTACATGGATCAATTTCCGAATATTGAATCAGCTTGCATTCCTAGGCTAAATGCCATTTGGTCACAGGGTGCTAACCTTTACACATATTGCTTTTCTATCATTGCTAATATTTTATTGGGTATTTTTTCATCTATACACATGAACAATGTTGGTAGGTAAGACTGACCCTTGACCAATGGCCAGGAGGGTGGTGGGGATTAGGTGCACTGATCCCTGTGCAGTCAAGATTCACATTTAACTTTTTACTCCCCACAACCTTAAAATATTAACTACCAATAGCCTACAGTTGACTAGAAATCTTAACAACATAGTCAATTAACGCATACTTTATATGTTATACATATTATATATTATTAAAGATAGAGAAAATAAAATGTTATTATGAAAATCATAAGAAAAGCATACTTAGTATTAAGTGGAAGTAGATAATAGTCTTCACACCGAGGAAGAAGAGGAAGAGGAGAGGTTGGTCCTACTGTCTCAGAGGTATCAGAGGCAGAAGAAAATCTGTGTATAATGGACCTGCACAGTTCAAACCCATGTCAGGGTAGTGCTGGACTCATAAAATGGGCTGGGAAATATTCCTTTCTTTATTTTCTGCAAGACAGTGTTCAGGACTGGTATTTGATGGAATTTATCCATGAAACCATCTGGGCCTGGAGATTTCTTTTTTGGAAGGATTTTAACAACAAATTCAATTTATTTTAAAAATATAGGATTATTCAGCTTTCCCATTTTAACTAAGAGGTTTGATAGTTTGTGGATTTTGAGGAATTGGTCCATTTCATCTAAATTCTCCAATTTATGTGTAGTTTGTAGTATCCCCTTATTTGCTTTTTAATGTTTGTGGGATCTGTAGTGATATCTCCTCTTTTGTTCATTTCTAATGCTGGTAATTTATGTCTTCTCTCTTTGCCTTGTCAGTCCTTATAGCATTTTATTAATTTATTGATCTTTTCAAAATATAACCCATTGGTTTCGTTGATTTGTTTTTGTGTTCAATTTTATTAATTTCTGATCT
The DNA here is from genome assembly GCF_028878055.3 of Symphalangus syndactylus. Lineage (NCBI taxonomy): Eukaryota > Metazoa > Chordata > Mammalia > Primates > Hylobatidae > Symphalangus > Symphalangus syndactylus. Next base: position 116,766,678 of record NC_072423.2, on the reverse strand, counting down.
GTCAGCCCTTTTGTTATTATCTCACAGGTTCCCAAGGCTCTGATCACTTTTTTCTTTATAAGTTTACATACATTCTGTTTATCTATCTTAAAGTTCACTGACTTTCCTTCATCTATCATTGAGTCCATCCACTGAGTTTATTTTGGTTGTGGTAATTTTTAGTTCTAAAATTTATATTAAGTCTTCTTTATGTTCTCTATTTCTTAGCTGAGACTTTTAGTATGTTTCAAAAGTGTTCACAATTGCTTATTTGATCAATTATAGCTGTTTTGAAGTCTGACAGATAAGTCTGTCATCTGCGTTGTTGCTGTGATTGTACTTTCCCATGCACATTAAAATATTTGCAATTCTTCATATGCTGAATAATTTTGGATTGTATCCTGGACATTTTAAGTATTACGTTATAAGACTTTGGGTCTTGTTTAAATACTATAGGTATGTTGATATTTTTTGTTTTCACAGGCAATGGGCCTGGTTGGGTTCAGGCTGAAACTTCCAATATGAGGACTATGTTTCCAATATCAGTTCAGTTGTCAAACTTTGGCAATGCTCTTCAGATCTGTCATATTTGTGTACCACTCAGTGTGGAACCCAGGGGATAAGCTATCCATACTTTAGTTCTTCAGATCTTGAGTATGCTAACTATGATCAGATGCACACATCATGTCTCAGGAGTAAGACCTGAAGTTCATAAACAACTATTTATCACAGCCCTATTCATAAACAGAATCACTTTTTGAGCTTCTCCTTCTCTGCAGTTGATACTTTATTTTCTTGGGTCTCCCCGTTTTAGGTCAGAAACACGAGGCTGTACTTATCCTACTCTGCCTCACACTTCCATGATTAGGTTTACAGTTGGGCTAAGTAGTGGGAAGACAGATTTTAAAAAGCAACAAAGGTTAGTTCTACCCTGTTGGTATAAAAGATATACCACTGCCTCTATACTATATGATTTCCTAGGAGTTGGGGTTGGAGAGAATACAGAGAAGAGAAGACTAAATTCAGGAGGATTTCTGCTCTGTGTGTGTTAGAAGTTCCCTTTCCAATTCTTCAAGCCAGAAGGATTCTCCTGGAGCCCTTCTGTGCCTTGGTGCTCACTTTTGAGTTTCTGGCTGAATTGCGTTTAACTGGGAGATACTGGAGGGGGAAAATGGTAAATTCACTGGTAGTTTGATGGTACTTTGATTTCTGGTGTTTTTCCCCAATCTGCCTGCTGCTGTATATCTTTCAAAGTCTTCAAATAGCTATGCCACACACTCTGCCCAGGTTTTAAAGTCATATTCAGTCGGATCAATGGAAAAAGTGCTTTCTTCATTTTACTCAGAAACTAAAAGCCAGCTTTAAGAATTTATCCCAGGGCAATAATCAAAGATGTTGGCTGGGAATGCACATTCAAGTGTTTTTATCACAGCATTAAGGTAGCTATGGAACTTGTGTTACTCTTTGCAAGCAACAAAACCTGGTTGTTTTAACTTAAGTCTGGCTGATATAAGTTTTTAAAGGGATATTGAGTACCTTGAAGAATGCCAAGGAGAGTGAGAATCTAGCCTAAAAGATTATTTGGCCTGGAACAATGCCCAAATTCATGCAATAGATACGACTTAGTGACTACCTTATAGCACCACTGTCCAGCTTTGGACATTATAAATTGTACGCTGATCACAACTAATCATACTGTTGCCATTTCTGCCTCCAGAAAATTGGTCTTTCTGCCTGTGGCATTCAAGATCGCCACCAAGGACCAACTGTCTACCAAGGACCATTCTGTTCCATTTCCACTTGTTTGCATCTCTGACACATTTATAGTATCTCTTCTCTATAACACTTCCACAAATCCACTGAAGACTTTGTGTTTTTGAATTTCTTCTTACTAACACAGATATTAACTCTAAGCACTAAATTACATAGCAAAGGGTACAGAGGCAGTAGAATTTTAGAGGAGCAGAATACTATGGAGAACATGAGCTGCAGAAGAGAAGGCTTTTGAAGAGTCAGGGCAGAGCTGGTCCATGAATTGTCATCTCAGGAGAAGGGTTGTATTAGCCAGCTATTGCTGCACAACTGAGGTTTAACAAACCACCCCTGAACAATAGTTCTCATTCATGGATTTGGAGCCAACTGAGGCAGACCTGCTTCTGATTTTAATTTTGCCCTCTCCACAGTGTTTATGAGTTCCTGTGGCTTATATTCTCTTCTCTCTCACAGCTTTCAACTAGCAGCATTAAGTTGTCCCAAATTTGCATTGCATCAACCTGGCTTTACCAATTCCCACAAGAAACTACTCATGTCAAGTATTCTGTGACTTAGCTACATCTCACCAAGGATTTGTGAGACCATGTCAAAGGGTCACATCTTGGAACAGGTGGCCTTTAGGCCATCTTGCTGGCTATTTTGTCATTGTCTCTGCCTCTTCCATTGACCTCTACTTTCCTCTTCTCCTAAACTCAAATCAACCTGAGATTTCTTCTCTTTTCTTTCACAGACCATCGTGTTCTCACCAAGGCCACCTGGGGTTTCATCTGCGTCCTAATGGCTTAACAAAGTACTTCTTTCAAATACACCCAGTGCTCTCCCCAAGAGAATATTTGGTAAATAATATACTCTCTCAAAGAAAGTTGTTTCTTTATTCTTATCCCTCCAGTCAGTTATCCATATCCAAGTCATTCAAGAATAACTAGACGTGTGACAAGCAAATGGTCTGTAGAAGACTTAACCTACTTAAAAGGGGGAGAAATGAGATGTGGCTACCTGTGTATTATCCCTTGAAGAATCTTATAAAAGTACAGCCCCAGTAGCCAGGATGCTCTGAGGAGAACCCCATTGGGGAGAACAATGGCTAAAAATAGTACTTGACCTTGGGTATCTAAAGGGAAAATGATGAAAAATGTTGACCAAAGAGTTTAAAGTGTCTTTGAAGAAAAAAGAAAAATAAAAGCACACCCACTTTTTAAAACTGCACGGAAGTCACCTTCTGCACTTTCTGGAAGGGAAAAGGCATTCAGCCAATGTGTGGGCTTTCAGGTATGACCTTCAAAACAGGCAAGGGGCAGACACTCTATATACCAAGCACATGGTGGAGGCGAAAGGGTGGCAAAGGAGAATGTTAGATGCCCAAAAACATTGGAGAGATCACAAAAGTAAATGGCCAGATCAGGAAGCAGAGCTATCATCATGGGCTCAAAACCAGCCAGGGCTGCTTTCACTGTCAGCAAAAGGACAGGTGTCAGATAGGCTGTAGGTTCTGGGATGGCTGGCATTCATGAGAACTAAATGTTTCCAAGAAGGAATGTGGGGTGAAGAATTCAATTCTAACATCTTACTACAGACAGGTTTATAATGTCAGCAATCTAGCTACCTTACAATAGAGGTTCTTCTCCCGTAAGAAGAAATGGAAGGCCCTGAGGGGGGCTCCTTATTCCCATAGCCCCCACATGCTGGCTGGTTCTCATCTTTCCCTTGTGTTCCTCCCCTTTCCCTTAAATAGTTAAGGACTAACCACATGCTAGGAACCATGAAGGCTCAGAAATGAATGAAACTGTTGCTATCCAGGCGGTTCATGATCCAGTAAATGAAGCAGGCTAATAAAACGTGTGTCAATGGAAACCCATAATTGTCCCCTTAGAAATGAGGAGAATGACTGGTTCACACTTAGTGGAGGCTTCATGTAAGAAGCGGCTTTGAACAAAGCCTTGAAAAATATGCTGCATTTATATAGTACAGACAGCCTGAGAAGAAGGGCCTTCAGTGGGTAAAGGCAAGAGTATCTGTCCTGTGCTGGACATCAATGCTTTCCATGGGATATTTAAGTTTGTTTCAACAATTTATTGAATGATACTAGATGCTAGACTGACTCTAGGGACCCAACTCTGAACAGAAGGGTCACTTTCCTCATGGAAGTTGGAGTCTAATGGTGTGGTAGAAAGAATGATGGCTTCTCAGTATGTCCACGTCCTAATCCACAGAACCTATGACTGTGTTCTGTTACATGGCAAAGGGGAATTAGGCTTGTTTTTCAGCTGACCTTAAAATAGGGAGATTATCCTAGACCAATATAATCACAAGAGTCCCTAAATGTGAAAAAGCGAGGTAGAGCCCTTTTGACACAATATGAGAAAGACTTGATAGGCCATTGCTGACTCTGAAAATGGAAGGTGGCCATGAGCCAAGGATGGGTACATCCTCTAGAAGATGGAAAAGGCAGAAAAAGATTTCTCCACTAGAATCTTGAGAAAGGAACACAACCCTGCTGACATCTTAATTTTAGCTTAGTGACACCCATTTCAGATTTCTGACCTCTACAACTATAAGATAATAAATCTATGTTGTTTTAAGCCACTAAGTTTGTGGGAACTGAATGTTGCTGCTAATGTTGTGACCTGCTGAGGAGAGGCAGAGGGAACTATAGAAGAGGTGTTGCAGTAGAAGATAGGAGACCAGAGTGCTCATCCACCTCTACCCATAATTCACGGATTTACTCATTCATTCAGCTGAAACCATGGGCTGGGCAGAATGTCAGATGCTGGAGTAAAATAGAACAAGACATGGACATTTCTGGCTCTTGAGCTGCTTACAGTCTAGTTGGAAAGCAGACAGGAAGTCAATAAAAATAAATAACCCAAAAAGTTATAAGCACAACAAATAAAATTATTGTGGTTCCATGAGGAATAGAATGGTCAGGGAAGGGCTCTCTGAGATGACATTTAAAGTGAAATCTTTAAAAAGGGGCTAGAGAAAGAAGGGCACTGGAAGAGCTTATTGGCATGGTCCAGGATTTAACAAATGAATTATGTCACAGGAGAATGGTAAGGGGAAGGGATAAGGGAGGGGACAGATCACAAAGGTCTTGTAAGCCACAGTGAGAAATTACTTGAGAGTAATGGAAAAACAATGAAGCGTTATAAACAGAAGAGTTGCATGATCCTATCTATAGTTCGTATTATTTTTTAACTTTTTATTTTGAAATACAGTCCCAGAAAGTTAAAAAATGGGGAGTCCTGTGTACCCTTTACCCAGTTTCCCCTAATGGAAACATCTGGTATATCTATAGTACAATATCACAACCAGGAAATTGACATTGGTACAGTCTGCAGGACTTACTCAGATTTCTCTAGGTACACATGTACTTATTTGCTTGAATGTATATGATGTGTATATAGTTCTATTCAATTTTATCACATTAAATTCATGTAACCACTGCCACAATTAAGATAGAGAACTGTTGCATCACCGAAGGGCTCCTCTGTACTACCCCTTTACAGCCACGTGCATCCTTTTCCTACCTGACTCTTGGCAACCTATAACCTATTTTCCATTATTATGATGTTATTAAGACTGTTATATAAATGGAACCATATAGAATACAACTTTTTGAGACTGGTTTCTTCCACTCAGCATAATGTCCCTGAGATCCATCCAAGTTGTTGAAGGCATCAAAAGTACATTTCTTTTTATTGCTGAATAGTATTCCATGATAAAAATGTACTTCAATTTCATTAATCATTCACCTATTGGAGGACACTTGGGTCATTCCTAGTTTTTGGCTATCACAAATAAAGTTGCTATGAACATTCACGTACAAGTTTTTGTGTGAACTTAAGTTTTCTTCCGGGATAAATGCCTAAGAGTGTAACTGCTGGGCCATAAGGAGATTGCAGTTTCTGAGTTCTCTATTCTTTCCATTGATCTGTGTGTCTATCCCTCTGCAATACAGACCACACTGTCTTGTTGACTGTAGCTATGAAAGAAGTCTTGAATTCAGGTAGACTAATCCCTCCCACTTTATTCTTCTTTGTCATAATTGTTTTAGCTATTCTAGCTTTTGTTTTTCCTTGTAAGTTTTTAGAATAAACTTGCATATGACTACAAAAAAGAAAGAACATCTCTACTGATTAAGGATATATCTATTGAGTACCTCTCTTGCCAAGCTCTTTGACCATTACCATAAATCCCCTCAAACCAATGCAGTCTTCATCAGTCCTAAAGCAAGGCACTTTGCTGATCAGAAAGAACCAATCCGGTTCTCTCAGTAGTCTGCAGATCCAGCTATGCCTGACTCCAAATCATGCTCAGAGGCTGGCAGAAGATTTCCAACTACCGAAGCCTGTGTAGTTCCCCATCAGCTGCTGCAGTCTGCCCTGGATCACCCCTTTGGAAGCAAGCGAGGCTCCTGGAAACTGCAGCATAATCCTTGTGAGCCAGAGAACTACAGTGCTGGGATTTGCAATGGTCCCCACTGGAAGGGACCCAAGTCCTCAGATGACCGGGACCTTGCTGTCAAACCCTACCCAGGGCTGTTATGCCCACAACTCTGAGGATGGTCTTACCAAGTTGCCCTTGCCCTCCCAATGTTTCACACACTTGTACCTCTGAGCACAACACCCATATTGAGTGTATCAGTCAAGATGGGCTAGGTTTTTCTGTGATACCAAACAGTCTTTTCAATATCTCAGTAGCTTAAAAATAAAAGCTTGCTTCTTGCTCATGCTGCATATACACTGTGGGTCAGCAGAGGTTTCTAACTTAGCACAGTCACTCACGGGCCTGGGGTGATTCAAGCTCCATCTCAAGAGAGATGTTTCTGTATCAAAGCAGGAAAGAGAAATGGAGGCAAATCATACCCCAGCTCTAAGGCATCCACCTAGAAGAAGTTCCTTCTGCCCACACTTTCTTGGTCAAATGGCTGTTATATCAGTATGAATTAACCATTAACCTTTTCTGAAGGTTGACCTTTCTGATTAAACATCTTACCCTGAGCTCTCCCAAAGCAGAGCTTGAGACAGTCTCACATTCAGTGAGCCTGTGATCCTAGGAATCAAGAGTGAGGGAGAGGGAAATGAAACTGGGAACAAGGAAGAGCCAATATTATCGAGTGGAACACTACTATTTGCAACTGAAGTTCAATTCCACAGCACCTCTGAGGAATTGTAAAATGCATCTCAGTTCACCCCCAAAGAGACAAAATGGCAGGAATTCATCTATAACTCCCACCCCATTGACTAACATGACCATGTGGGCATTAACGCCTTCACTTCCTGGTTGTGCATGCATGAATTCCAAGTATACTCCCACAGTAGCCCTACATCTCGGCATCAGAGAAGCCCTAAGGAAGGAAACGAGATACACTGCATGGGACCATGACAAGGTAGTGTTAGGTTGCCCTGATGCAAAGCTATTGAAGCCTGCCCATGACTGGTTACTGCAGCAGCAGTAGAATAAGAGGTGGGACCTAGTGGATTTGAAGTGTTCACAAGAACAGCCCCTGCAGTCAGATCATGTCATTCCTTCTGCTTAAAACCTTTCAATAGTTTCTCATTTACTCAGCACAAAGGATAATGGCTTTACAATGGCCCTTATAAGGCCTACATGATCTGACTTCTTTACTGCTTTGGTCTCATATCTTACTACTCTCCTCATTTTCTTTGCTCTAGCCTCGCTGATATCCTCATATTCACCAAGCACTCTCAGGCCCCAGCTCCTTTGCACTGGCTGTTCCCTCTACCTAGAGGGCTTTCCCCCAGATAGCTACATGGCTCACTCTCTCTCCTTCTCACTTTAATTTAAATTAGATCCCATCCATCTCTCCTGGAACTCTCAATCTCCTCATCCTGCCCTAATTTTTTTTTCTTTTTTCCCATACTTTCTATCATCTTTTAATGCAAAAAAAAGTGATAAATAGGTAAATCTATTAACATTTATTATCTACATAGAATGGTCAACTCTTCCTTGGAGATTCCCAAAAGCTTAGGCATGTGGCAGCACACGATGCTCCCATGTTTCTTGAATAAATGAATTTATTGGAAATTTTTAAAATAATGCAAATCACCTCCAAATTTTAAGAATCTGGTAGGCTGTCAATGACATTGGTCATTAACACAGAAAAACTTCAGTATTGGTTTATAAAAAAGAAAATTGTCCTGAATTATGCAAAGCTTAAATTATGCAAGATTATCACAAATTGTGTCCTTCATGTAAAATATAAAATTTTAGTCATGTAATAAATAAACGTGCAATCATTAAGACAAAGTTTTAAAAACATATTTAATGGTATATGGAAAATGAACTTATGTTACAGTCTTGAGTTCAAATCATAGGATATAAAATTATATAGTATGATGAGTACATTTTTGAAAGGGGAAAATTAATTAGAAACACACAAACCTAACATATAACCAAAATAGTTTTTGTTTTTGTTTTTTGAGACAGAGTCTTGCTCTGTGGCCCATGCTGGAGTGCAGTGGCACGATCTTGGCTCACTGCAAGCTCCGCCTCCCAGGTTCACGCCATTCTCCTGCCTCAGCACGCTGAGTAGCTGGGACTACAGGCACTTGCCACCACGCCCGGCTAATTTTTTGTATCTTTAGTAGAGACGGGGTTTCACCGTGTTAGCCAGGATGGTCTTGATCTAACTTTATGATCCGTCCACCTCGGCCTCCCAAAGTGCTGGGATTACAGGCATGAGCCACCGCGCCCGGCCAATAGTTGTCTTAATGCTAGGGTTACAAGTAATTGTTTTTACATCCTTTATTTCTTTCCCATTAGTGTGTAAAGTTTGTGCAATCAGAAAACATGAGCCACCAATACATGGAGAGTAATTGGAACAGTGTTTTCTAACCGAAGGCACTTTTAGGAGTATCAGAGACAGCACCACAAAACTACCTGAAAGGTTCCAAGGCCCTCCTGGCAATTAGCTGTGCAATAAGAGAGGAACAGGCTGCCATAGGAATGCGCGGATTTGGTCTGGAAGAATTTCTCAGCTGAATTGAACCCTGTGCATTTTAAAGTTTTAAGGTTGTCCCCAAAGCCCTTGTGAAATACCAGGGATTCACCCTCATTCCCTTCCCCAGCTCCTGGGAAGAAAACCTAAAGAAAACTACAAGTAACATAAAACCAACCCAACTGGCCTCAACGACAAGAAATTTATCTCACATAAAAGAAATCCAAAACGATTACGGCAGCTCCTGGATAGGCTCAGAGATGACAGGTCATGGTCTGCTTTTTCAATCACCTCCAACTCATTCAATCCAACCCTAACACTCTCACTGCAGTTGCTATGTTCATTCAGGCATCACATGCAAATGGACAGAGGCAGAAGGGGATCTGCTTCTTTTTTGCAATTTAAAAAATGAAGATGCCTGTCAAGAAAGACCCCAGGCTGCCTATTCCTCACACTCACTATACTATATCATCTACCCTTGTCTAAGCCAATTACAGGACTACCAAGGGAATAGGAGTTTCCTCATTACAGCAATCAAACCCACCCCTTGGGACAAGGTGGGTCAGCCTCCACTGAAACTCGGGATGTACGAGCACTACAAGGTTTTGGGTACATAGGAAGAATGGGAGGTGACAGGAATGGATGTTAGTCTAGCCGTACCAGCATGTGGTGTAGGTACTGGGTTTTCCCCACTGGCCAACATGCTTCCTGAATCCCAACTGAGGAAGCCACACGCAGATTCTTCTTGGATCAGCTTTGCCTCAAACACACGAGGCCTTCCCAGAAATCCATATCAATTCCTTCAAAACACACTTTGAAACAAGATTTACAATATGGAAGACTTGTATCTCTGTTCCATAATGTCTCATTAACCCTCCTTTCCTACTTTGGACAGTTCTTTTTACTTAACTGAGCTAAGCTGTGGATTGTCAAGTTTGTAATTTGCTCAAAGTTAAACCACAGCAACATCTCCCAGGAAATCAAAACCCACATCTTTGCCTTAATGAGCAGAAGTGCTCATAGTCAGGAATTGACTATGGTGAGGCAGCACAGGTATGGAATGAAAAAAATCATGCGAGGGGTGTAAGACCTGGTGTAAGACCTGGGTTCAAATCCTGTCTTCATTAATTATTGAGTGATTTTAGGCAAGATATTTAACTGCTCAGAAACTATTTTCTCATCATAAAATGGAAAGAGTACCACTCACCCCAGGGGTTACTGTTCTGATTAAATGACTACCAATCTTTTTTCTCTCTCCATTTCCTTAAAGAAGGCTCCACTGTGGATAATCAGACCATGTAAGTGTCAGCCAATACACGGACTGATCTTTTTCTTTGTAGTTTTCAATATTGGGGTTAAATTCTCTTTGGAATGAACCAGAATAACACAAATCAAGTTGATCGGCTTTTAGTAATTACACTGTAGAGAGTGTGGCTTCATTGTGCATGTGGCTGGGGTCAGAAGACAATCTGTAATTCAGACAAGCAATGAAGTACTTGCTTGGCATTTTGGTTTTCCTCTGTACGAGAAGTGATGACTTTTTTCAGTATATCTGGAAGCATTTATGAAAGGCAAAATGGCATGAGCAGTGACATTGAGAACTGTCAAGACTGAACATTGTTGGCCAGGAGCGGTGGCTCATGCCTGTAATCCCAGCACTTTGGGAGGCCGAGGCAGATGGATCACGAGGTCAGGAGATCGAGACCATCCTGGCTAACACGGTGAAACCCTGTCTCTACTAAAAATACAAAAACAAAATTAGCCGGGCGTGGTGGCAGGCACCTGTAGTCCCAGCTACTCAGGAGGCTGAGGCGGAAGAATGGCGTGAACCCAGGAGGTGGAGCTTGCAGTGAGCCGAGATCGCACCACTGCACTCCAGCCTGGGCAACAGAATGAGACTGTCTCAAAAAAAAAAAAAAAAAAAAAAAAAAAAAAAAAAAAAAGACTGAACAACTGAACATTGTCAATATAGTAGACAATTTATGTTATTGTACTTAAATCACTGCCTACTAAAGTGTGCTGCAAACAAAATTATCTAAAATCTGTAGGATGAGAATGTTTCCATCAATATTCCGAGGACATTATTTTCCAGCCAACTTGTCTTTATATTGAAGTCTCAAATAGGAATTTCTGAAAGTCCATATTTTAGAATCTTTCCTTCAACATCCCCTCCTCCAAAATAAAAAGCATTTTGTTTTCAGGAGCTTTTCAAATAGGTTTGTGTGCTTACTTTTTAATTTTTTTTTTTTTTTTTTTACAGTTCTCATTTGATATCAACTATCCCAGCCTGCCTGCGGGGGTCTAATGATTTCATCATGAGTAGTAGTGAGGGTTTCATCTGCTCTCCATCCACACAAACCTTGAGTTGTCTCACAGAAAGCAGGCAGAATTCCCTAAGTTCACCTCCTTTGCCTTACATGGCAGCCGCTGTCTGAGAGCCAAGCATCCTGCTGCTCCATTGGCTTCACCACGTGGGCCTTGGTGCAGTTATAGCTGAAGACAAACCAGGTTGATTCCACAGAAAGAAACACATAGAACTGCTCTGAAATGATCCACGGCTGAGAATTTGAGGATGAATGAATGATGGCTCCCAACTTCTTAGAATAATGAACACTTTTCTTTTTTTCAAAAGGCAGTTTCAAAATACCCTTAAGCCCTACAATTCACCTATTGAAATGCTGGTGGCACACTCCAATCA